>NW_027361818.1:10210000-10632500 GCF_039654945.1 Dendrobates tinctorius
TATTAGGAGGGGGCAGTGATCTGATGTGTGTGTATTAGGAGGGGCAGTGATCTGATGTGTGTGTATTAGGAGGGGGCAGTGATCTGATCTGTGTGTATTAGGAGGGGGCAGTGATCTGATGTGTGTGTATTAGGAGGGGCAGTGATCTGATGTGTGTGTATTAGGAGGAGCAGTGATCTAATATGTGTGTGTATTAGGAGGAGCAGTGATCTGATATGTGTGTGTATTAGGAGGGGGCAGTGATCTGATGTGTGTGTATTAGGAGGGGGCAGTGATCTGATCTGTGTGTATTAGGAGGGGGCAGTGATCTGATGTGTGTGTATTAGGAGGGGCAGTGATCTGATGTGTGTTTATTAGGAGGAGCAGTGATCTAATATGTGTGTGTATTAGGAGGAGCAGTGATCTGATATGTGTGTGTATTAGGAGGGGGCAGTGATCTGATGTGTGTGTATTAGGAGGGGGCAGTGATCTGATGTGTGTATTAGGAGGGGGCAGTGATCTAATATGTGTGTGTATTAGGAGGGGCAGTGATCTGATGTGTGTGTATTAGGAGGGGCAGTGATCTGATGTGTGTGTATTAGGAGGGGGCAGTGATCTGATGTGTGTGTATTAGGAGGGGCAGTGATCTGATGTGTGTATTAGGAGGGGCAGTGATCTGATGTGTGTGTATTAGGAGGGGCAGTGATCTGATGCGTGTGTATTAGGAGGGGGCAGTGATCTAATATGTGTGTGTATTAGGAGGGGCAGTGATCCGATGTGTGTGTATTAGGAGGGGGCAGTGATCTGATGTGTGTGTATTAGGAGGGGCAGTGATCTGATGTGTGTGTATTAGGAGGGGGCAGTGATCTAATATGTGTGTGTATTAGGAGGGGCAGTGATCCGATGTGTGTGTATTAGGAGGGGGCAGTGATCTGATGTGTGTGTATTAGGAGGGGCAGTGATCTGATGTGTGTGTATTAGGAGGGGCAGTGATCTGATGCGTGTGTATTAGGAGGGGGCAGTGATCTGATGTGTGTGTATTAGGAGGGGGCAGTGATCTGATGTGTGTGTATTAGGAGGGGGCAGTGATCTGATGTGTGTATATTAGGAGGGGGCAGTGATCTGATGTGTGTGTATTAGGAGGGACAGTGATCTGATGTATGTGTATTAGGAGGGGGCAGTGATCTGATGTGTGTGTATTAGGAGGGGGCAGTGATCTGATGTGTGTGTATTAGGAGGGGGCAATGATCTGACGTGTGTGTATTAGGAGGGGCAGTGATCTGACGTGTATTAGGAGGGGGCAGTGATCTGATGTGTGTGTATTAGGAGGGGCAGTGATCTGATGTGTGTGTATTAGGAGGGGGCAGTGATCTGATCTGTGTGTATTAGGAGGGGGCAATGATCTGACGTGTGTGTATTAGGAGGGGCAGTGATCTGACGTGTATTAGGAGGGGGCAGTGATCTGATGTGTGTGTATTAGGAGGGGCAATGATCTGATGTGTGTATAAGGAGGGGCAGTGATCTGATGTGTGTGTATTAGGAGGGGGCAGTCATCTGATGTGTGTGCATTAGGAGGGGACAGTGATCTGATGTGTGTGTATTAGGAGGGGTCTGATGTGTGTGTAGTAGTAGGGAGCAGTGATCTAATGTGTGTGTAGTAGTAGGGAGCAGTGATCTAATGTGTGTATTAGGAGGGGCAGTGATCTGACGTGTGTGTATTAGGAGGGGCAGTGATCTGATGTGTGTGTATTAGGAGGGGGCAGTGGTCTGATGTGTGTGTGTATTAGGAGGGAGCAGTGGTCTGATTTGTGTGTGTATTAGGCCTGTTTCACACATCAGTTTTTGTCCATCAGTCAAAATCCGCCGTTTTGCAAAAAAAACGGATCCACCATTTTTTCCCATTGAGTTGGATTACCGGCGGATCTTGACGGATGGCCATCCGTTGGATCTGTTTTTTTGCGGAGCCGCCAAAATTTTCACATCCTCCGACATGCCCAAACGGATCATGTAACGTTTTTTCGGGCGTCAGGATCCGCACTTCTCACTGCACATGGCTGAAAGACTTCACTCAGCCGGAAATTTAACCCTAAGCTCTGTTCTGGCGGCTGGAAAATCTCTCTCTCCTTCCCCAGGCAGCGGTTCCTTTAAAATTCTTCCTTTCATGGATCCGTTACAATAACGATCCGGTGACAAACGTTGTGGTCAGTTCAGGAACGGATCTGCTATCCGCCATTTTAGCGGATTTTGACTGAACACTAAAACTGATGCGTGTGTATTAGGAGGGGGCAGTGATCTGATGTGTGTGTATTAGGAGGGGGCAGTGATCTGATCTGTGTGTATTAGGAGGGAGCAGTGATCTGATGTGTGTGTATTAGGAGGGGGCAGTGATCTGATGTGTGTGTATTAGGAGGGGGCAGTGATCTGATGCGTGTGTATTAGGAGGGGGCAGTGATCTGATGTGTGTGTATTAGGAGGGGCAGTGATCTGATGTGTGTGTATTAGGAGGGGGCAGTGATCGGATGCGTGTGTATTATGAAGAACAGTGATCTGATGCGTCTGTATTAGGAGGGGCAGTGTTCTGATGTGTGTGTATTAGGAGAGGCAGTGATCGGATGCGTGTGTATTATGAAGAACAGTGATCTGATGTGTGTGTATTAGGAGGGGCAGTGATCTGATGTGTGTGTATTAGGAGAGGCAGTGATCGGATGCGTGTGTATTATGAAGAACAGTGATCTGATGTGTGTGTATTAGGAGGGGGCAGTGATCTGATGCGTGTGTATTAGGAGGGGCAGTGATCTGATGTGTGTGTATTAGGAGGGGGCAGTGATCTGATGTGTGTGTATTAGGAGGGGCAGTGATCTGATGTGTGTGTATTAGGAGGGGGCAGTGATCTGATGCGTGTGTATTAGGAGGGGCAGTGATCTGATGTGTGTGTATTAGGAGGGGGCAGTGATCTGATGTGTGTGTATTAGGAGGTGCAGTGATCTGATGTGTGTGTATTAGGAGAGGCAGTGATCGGATGCGTGTGTATTATGAAGAACAGTGATCTGATGCGTGTGTATTAGGAGGGGCAGTGATCTGATGTGTGTGTATTATGAAGAACAGTGATCTGATGCGTGTGTATTAGGAGGGGGCAGTGATGTGATGCGTGTGTATTAGGAGGGGCAGTGATCTGATGTGTGTGTATTAGGAGGGGCAGTGATCTGATGTGTGTGTATTAGGAGGGGTAGTGATCTGATGCGTGTGTATTAGGAGGGGGCAGTGATGTGATGCGTGTGTATTAGGAGAGGCAGTGATCGGATGCGTGTGTATTATGAAGAACAGTGATCTGATGCGTGTGTATTAGGAGGGGCAGTGATCGGATGTGTGTGTATTATGAAGAACAGTGATCTGATGTGTGTGTATTAGGAGGGGCAGTGATCTGATGCGTGTGTATTAGGAGGGGGCAGTGATCTGAAGTGTGTGTATTAGGAGGGGGCAATGATCTGATGTGTGTATTAGGAGGGGCAGTGATCTGATGTGTGTGTATTAGGAGGGGCAGTGATCTGATGTGTGTGTATTAGGAGGGGTAGTGATCTGATGCGTGTGTATTAGGAGGGGGCAGTGATGTGATGCGTGTGTATTAGGAGAGGCAGTGATCTGATGTGTGTGTATTAGGAGGGGCAGTGATCTGATGCATGTGTATTAGGAGGGGGCAGTGATGTGATGCGTGTGTATTAGGAGGGGCAGTGATCTAATGTGTGTGTATTAGGAGGGGCAGTGATCTGATGTGTGTGTATTAGGAGGGGCAGTGATCTGGTGTGTGTGTATTAGGAAGGGGCAGTGATCTGATGTGTGTGTATTAGAAGGGGTAGTGATCTGATGTGTGTGTATTAGAAGGGGCAGTGATCTGATGTGTGTGTATTAGGTGGGGGCAGTGATCTGATGTGTGTGTATTAGGAGGGGCAGTGATCTGATGTGTATTTATTAGGAGGGGCAGTGATCTGATGTGTGTGTATTAGGAGGAGCAGTGATCTGATGTGTGTGTATTAGGAGGGGCAGTGATCTGATCTGTGTGTATTAGGAGGGGGCAGTGATCTGATGTGTGTGTATTAGGAGGGGGCAGTGATCTGATGTGTGTGTATTAGGAGAGGCAGTGATCTGATGTGTGTGTATTAGGAGGGGCAGTGATCTGATGTGTGTGTATTAGGAGGGGCAGTGATCTGATCTGTGTGTATTAGGAGGGGGCAGTGATCTGATGTGTGTGTATTAGGAGGGGGCAGTGATCTGATGTGTGTGTATTAGGAGAGGCAGTGATCTGGTGTGTGTGTATTAGGAGGGGGCAGTGATCTGATGTGTGTGTATTAGGAGGGGCAGTGATCTGATGTGTGTGTATTAGAAGGGGCAGTGATCTGATGTGTGTGTATTAGGTGGGGGCAGTGATCTGATGTGTGTGTATTAGGAGGGGCAGTGATCTGATGTGTATTTATTAGGAGGGGCAGTGATCTGATGTGTGTGTATTAGGAGGAGCAGTGATCTGATGTGTGTGTATTAGGAGGGGCAGTGATCTGATCTGTGTGTATTAGGAGGGGGCAGTGATCTGATGTGTGTGTATTAGGAGGGGGCAGTGATCTGATGTGTGTGTATTAGGAGAGGCAGTGATCCGATTTGTGTGTATTAGTAGGGGCAGTGATCTGATGTGTGTGTATTAGGAGGGGCAGTGATCCGATGTGTGTGTATTAGGAGAGGCAGTGATCTGATGTGTGTGTATTAGGAGGGGGCAGTGATCTGATGTGTGTGTATTAGGAGGGGCAATGATCTGATGTGTGTGTATTAGGAGGGGCAGTGATCTGATGTGTGTGTATTAGGAGGGGCAGTGATCTGATGTGTGTGTATTAGGAGGGGCAGTGATCTGATGTGTGTGTATTAGGAGGGGGCAGTGATCTGATGTGTGTGTATTAGGAGGGGCAATGATCTGATGTGTGTGTATTAGGAGAGGCAGTGATCTGATGTGTGTGTATTAGGAGGGGGCAGTGATCCGATGTGTGTGTATTAGGAGAGGCAGTGATCTGATGTGTGTGTATTAAGAGGGGCAGTGATCTGATGTGTGTGTATTAGGAGGGGGCAGTGATCCGATGTGTGTGTATTAGGAGGGGCAATGATCTGATGTGTGTGTATTAGGAGAGGCAGTGATCTGATGTGTGTGTATTAGGAGGGGCAGTGATCTGATGTGTGTGTATTAGGAGGGGGCAGTGATCTGATGCGTGTGTATTACGAGGGGGCAGTGATCTGACGTGTATTAGGAGGGGGCAGTGATCTGACGTGTGTGTATTAGGAGGGGGCAGTGATCTGATGTGTGTGTATTAGGAGGGAGCAGTGTTCTGATGTGTGTGTATTAGGAGGGGGCAGTGATCTGATGTGTGTGTATTAGGAGGAGCAGTGATCTGATGTGTGTATTGGGGGCAGTGATCTGATGTGTGTATATTAGGAGGGAGCAGTGATCTGATGTGTGTGTATTAGGAGGGGCAGTGATCTGACGTGTGTGTTTTATGAGGGGGCAGTGATCTGATGTGTGTGTATTAGGAGGGGCAGTGATCTGATGTGTGTGTATTAGGAGGGGCAGTGGTCTGATGTGTGTGTATTAGGAGGAGCATTGATCTGATGTGTGTATATTAGGAGGGAGCAGTGATCTGATGTGTGTGTATTAGGAGGGACAGTGATCTGATGTATGTGTATTAGGAGGGGGCAGTGATCTGATGTGTGTGTATTAGGAGGGGGCAGTGATCTGATGTGTGTGTATTAGGAGGGGGCAGTGATCTGATCTGTGTGTATTAGGAGGGGGCAGTGATCTGATGTGTGTATATTAGGAGGGGGCAGTGATCTGATGTGTGTGTATTAGGAGGGACAGTGATCTGATGTATGTGTATTAGGAGGGGGCAGTGATCTGATGTGTGTGTATTAGGAGGAGCAGTGATCTGACGTGTGTTTATTAGGAGGGACAGTGATCTGACGTGTGTGTATTAGGAGGGGCAGTGATCTGACGTGTGTGTATTAGGAGGGGGCAGTGATCTGATGCGTGTGTATTAGGAGGGGGCAGTGATCTGACGTGTATTAGGAGGGGGCAGTGATCTGACGTGTGTGTATTAGGAGGGGCAGTGATCTGATGTGTGTGTATTAGGAGGGGGCAGTGATCTGATGTGTGTGTATTAGGAGGAGCAGTGATCTGATGTGTGTATTAGGAGGGGCAGTGATCTGATGTGTGTGTATTAGGAGGGGGCAGTGGTCTGATGTGTGTATTAGGAGGGGCAGTGATCTGATGTGTGTGTATTAGGAGGGGCAGTGATCTGATGTGTGTATTAGGAGGGGCAGTGATCTGATGTGTGTGTATTAGGAGGGGACAGTGGTCTGATGTGTGTGTATTAGGAGGAGCAGTGATCTGATGTGTGTGTATTAGGAGGGGGCAGTGATCTGATGTGTGTGTATTAGGAGGGGGCAGTGGTCTGATGTGTGTGTATTAGGAGGGGGCAGTGATCTGATGTGTGTGTATTAGGAGGGGGCAGTGATCTGATGTGTGTGTATTAGGAGGGGGCAGTGGTCTGATGTGTGTGTATTAGGAGGGGCAGTGTGTGTATTAGGAGGAGCAGTGATCTGATGTGTGTGTATTAGGAGGGGGCAGTGATCTGATGTGTGTGTATTAGGAGGGGGCAGTGATCTGATGTGTGTGTATTAGGAGGGGGCAGTGATCTGATGTGTGTGTATTAGGAGGGGCAGTGATCTGATGTGTGTGTATTAGGAGGGGGCAGTGGTCTGATGTGTGTGTATTAGGAGGAGCAGTGATCTGATGTGTGTGTATTAGGAGGGGGCAGTGGTCTGATGTGTGTGTATTAGGAGGGGGCAGTGATCTGATGTGTGTGTATTAGGAGGGGGCAGTGATCTGATGTGTGTGTATTAGGAGGGGGCAGTGGTCTGATGTGTGTGTATTAGGAGGGGCAGTGTGTGTATTAGGAGGAGCAGTGATCTGATGTGTGTGTATTAGGAGGGGGCAGTGATCTGATGTGTGTGTATTAGGTGATCTGATGTGTGTGTATTAGGAGGGGGCAGTGATCTGATGTGTGTGTATTAGGAGGGGCAGTGATCTGATGTGTGTGTATTAGGAGGGGGCAGTGGTCTGATGTGTGTTTATTAGGAGGGGCAGTGATCTGATGTGTGTATTAGGAGGGGCAGTGATCTGATGTGTGTGTATTAGGAGGGGGCAGTGGTCTGATGTGTGTATTAGGAGGGGACAGTGATCTGATGTGTGTGTATTAGGAGGGGACAGTGATCTGATGTGTGTATTAGGAGGGGACAGTGATCTGATGTGTGTGTATTAGGAGGGGACAGTGATCTGATGTGTGTATTAGGAGGAGCAGTGATCTGATGTGTGTGTATTAGGAGGGGGCAGTGATCTGATGTGTGTATTAGGAGGGGACAGTGATCTGATGTGTGTGTATTAGGAGGGGGCAGTGGTCTGATGTGTGTATTAGGAGGGGACAGTGATCTGATGTGTGTGTATTAGGAGGGGACAGTGATCTGATGTGTGTATTAGGAGGGGACAGTGATCTGATGTGTGTGTATTAGGAGGGGACAGTGGTCTGATGTGTGTATTAGGAGGAGCAGTGATCTGATGTGTGTGTATTAGGAGGGGGCAGTGATCTGATGTGTGTATTAGGAGGGGACAGTGATCTGATGTGTGTGTATTAGGAGGGGACAGTGATCTGATGTGTGTGTATTATGAGGGGTCTGATGTGTGTGTAGTAGTAGGGAGCAGTGATCTAATGTGTGTATTAGGAAGGAGCAGTGATCTGATGTGTGTATTAGGAAGGAGCAGTGATCTGATGTGTGTGTATTAGGAGGGGCAGTGATCTGACGCGTTTCTATTAGGAGGGGTCTGATGTGTGTGTATTAGGAGGGAGCAGTGATCTGATTTGTTTCACACATTAGTTTTTGTCCATCAGTCAAAATCCGCCGTTTTGCAAAAAAACGGATCCGCCATTTTTTCCCATTGAGTTGGATTACCGGCGGATCTTGATGGATGGCCATCCGTTGGATCTGTTTTTTTGCGGAGCCGCCAAAATTTTGACATCCTCCGACATGCCCAAACGGAGCATGTAACGTTTTTTCGGGCGGCAGGATCCGCACTTCTCACTGCACATGGCTGAAAGACTTCATTCAGCCGGAAATTTAACCCTTAAGATCTGTTCTGGCGGCTGGAAAAACTCTCTCTCCTTCCCCAGGCAGCGGTTCCTTTAAAATTCTTCCTTTCACGGATCCGTTACAATAACGATCCGGTGACAAACGTTGTGGTCAGTTCAGGAACGGATCTGCTATCCGCCATTTTAGCGGATTTTGACTGAACACTAAAACTGATGCGTGTGTATTAGGAGGGGCAGTGATCTGATGTGTGTGTATTAGGAGGGGCAGTGATCTGATGTGTGTATATTAGGAGGGAGCAGTGATCTAATATGTGTGTGTATTAGGAGGGGCAGTGATCTGATGTGTGTGTATTAGGAGGAGCAGTGATCTAATATGTGTGTGTATTAGGAGGGGGCAGTGATCTGATGTGTGTGTATTAGGAGGGGGCAGTGATCTAATATGTGTGTGTATTAGGAGGGGCAGTGATCTGATGTGTGTGTATTAGGAGGGGGCAGTGATCTGATGTGTGTGTATTAGGAGGGGCATTGATCTGATGTGTGTGTATTAGGAGGGGCAGTGATCTGATGCGTGTGTATTAGGAGGGGGCAGTGATCTGATGTGTGTGTATTAGGAGGGGGCAGTGATCTGATGTGTGTGTATTAGGAGGGGGCAGTGATCTGATGTGTGTATATTAGGAGGGGGCAGTGATCTGATGTGTGTGTATTAGGAGGGACAGTGATCTGATGTATGTGTATTAGGAGGGGGCAGTGATCTGATGTGTGTGTATTAGGAGGGGGCAGTGATCTGATGTGTGTGTATTAGGAGGGGGCAGTGATCTGATCTGTGTGTATTAGGAGGGGGCAGTGATCTGACGTGTATTAGGAGGGGGCAATGATCTGACGTGTGTGTATTAGGAGGGGCAGTGATCTGACGTGTATTAGGAGGGGGCAGTGATCTGATGTGTGTGTATTAGGAGGGGCAGTGATCTGACGTGTATTAGGAGGGGCAGTGATCTGACGTGTATTAGGAGGGGGCAGTGATCTGATGTGTGTGTATTATGAGGGGCAGTGATCTGATGTGTGTATAAGGAGGGGCAGTGACCTGATGTGTGTGTATTAGGAGGGGGCAGTGATCTGATGTGTGTATATTAGGAGGGGGCAGTGATCTGATGTGTGTGTATTAGGAGGGACAGTGATCTGATGTATGTGTATTAGGAGGGGGCAGTGATCTGATGTGTGTGTATTAGGAGGGGGCAGTGATCTGATGTGTGTGTATTAGGAGGGGGCAGTGATCTGATCTGTGTGTATTAGGAGGGGGCAGTGATCTGACGTGAATTAGGAGGGGGCAATGATCTGACGTGTGTGTATTAGGAGGGGCAGTGATCTGACGTGTATTAGGAGGGGGCAGTGATCTGATGTGTGTGTATTAGGAGGGGCAGTGAACTGACGTGTATTAGGAGGGGCAGTGATCTGACGTGTATTAGGAGGGGGCAGTGATCTGATGTGTGTGTATTATGAGGGGCAGTGATCTGATGTGTGTATAAGGAGGGGCAGTGACCTGATGTGTGTGTATTAGGAGGGGGCAGTGATCTGATGTGTGTGCATTAGGAGGGGACAGTGATCTGATGTGTGTGTATTAGGAGGGGCAGTGATCTGATGCGTGTGTATTAGGAGGGGGCAGTGATCTGATGTGTGTGTATTAGGAGGGGCAGTGATCTGATGTGTGTGTATTAGGAGGGGCAGTGATCTGATGTGTGTGTATTAGGAGGGGCAGTGATCTGATGCGTGTGTATTAGGAGGGGGCAGTGATCTGATGTGTGTGTATTAGGAGGGGGCAGTGATCTGATGTGTGTGTAGTAGTAGGGAGCAGTGATCTAATGTGTGTGTAGTAGTAGGGAGCAGTGATCTAATGTGTGTATTAGGAGGGGCAGTGATCTGACGCGTTTGTATTAGGAGGGGTCTGATGTGTGTGTGTATTAGGAGGGAGCAGTGATCTGATTTGTTTCACACATCAGTTTTTGTCCATCAGTCAAAATCCGCCGTTTTGCAAAAAAAACGGATCCACCATTTTTTCCCATTGAGTTGGATTACCGGCGGATCTTGACGGATGGCTATCCGTTGGATCTGTTTTTTTGCGGAGCCGCCAAAATTTTGACATCCTCCGACATGCCCAAACGGAGCATGTAACGTTTTTTCGGGCGGCAGGATCCGCACTTCTCACTGCGCATGGCTGAAAGACTTCACTCAGCCGGAAATTTAACCCTTAAGATCTGTTCTGGCGGCAGGAAAAACTCTCTCTCCTTCCCCAGGCAGCGGTTCCTTTAAAATTCTTCCTTTCACGGATCCGTTACAATAACGATCCGGTGACAAACGTTGTGGTCAGTTCAGGAACGGATCTGCTATCCGCCATTTTAGCGGATTTTGACTGAACACTAAAACTGATGCGTGTGTATTAGGAGGGGGCAGTGATCTGATGTGTGTGTATTAGGAGGGGGCAGTGATCTGATCTGTGTGTATTAGGAGGGGGCAGTGATCTGATGTGTGTGTATTAGGAGGGGGCAGTGATCTGATGTGTGTGTATTAGGAGGGGGCAGTGATCTGATGTGTGTGTATTAGGAGGGGCAGTGATCTGATGTGTGTGTATTAGGAGGAGCAGTGATCTAATATGTGTGTGTATTAGGAGGAGCAGTGATCTGATATGTGTGTGTATTAGGAGGGGGCAGTGATCTGATGTGTGTGTATTAGGAGGGGGCAGTGATCTGATGTGTGTATTAGGAGGGGGCAGTGATCTAATATGTGTGTGTATTAGGAGGGGCAGTGATCTGATGTGTGTGTATTAGGAGGGGCAGTGATCTGATGTGTGTGTATTAGGAGGGGGCAGTGATCTGATGTGTGTGTATTAGGAGGGGCAGTGATCTGATGTGTGTGTATTAGGAGGGGGCAGTGATCTGATCTGTGTGTATTAGGAGGGGGCAGTGATCTGATGTGTGTGTATTAGGAGGGGCAGTGATCTGATGTGTGTGTATTAGGAGGAGCAGTGATCTAATATGTGTGTGTATTAGGAGGAGCAGTGATCTGATATGTGTGTGTATTAGGAGGGGGCAGTGATCTGATGTGTGTGTATTAGGAGGGGGCAGTGATCTGATCTGTGTGTATTAGGAGGGGGCAGTGATCTGATGTGTGTGTATTAGGAGGGGCAGTGATCTGATGTGTGTTTATTAGGAGGAGCAGTGATCTAATATGTGTGTGTATTAGGAGGAGCAGTGATCTGATATGTGTGTGTATTAGGAGGGGGCAGTGATCTGATGTGTGTGTATTAGGAGGGGGCAGTGATCTGATGTGTGTATTAGGAGGGGGCAGTGATCTAATATGTGTGTGTATTAGGAGGGGCAGTGATCTGATGTGTGTGTATTAGGAGGGGCAGTGATCTGATGTGTGTGTATTAGGAGGGGGCAGTGATCTGATGTGTGTGTATTAGGAGGGGCAGTGATCTGATGTGTGTATTAGGAGGGGCAGTGATCTGATGTGTGTGTATTAGGAGGGGCAGTGATCTGATGCGTGTGTATTAGGAGGGGGCAGTGATCTAATATGTGTGTGTATTAGGAGGGGCAGTGATCCGATGTGTGTATTAGGAGGGGGCAGTGATCTGATGTGTGTGTATTAGGAGGGGCAGTGATCTGATGTGTGTGTATTAGGAGGGGGCAGTGATCTAATATGTGTGTGTATTAGGAGGGGCAGTGATCCGATGTGTGTGTATTAGGAGGGGGCAGTGATCTGATGTGTGTGTATTAGGAGGGGCAGTGATCTGATGTGTGTGTATTAGGAGGGGCAGTGATCTGATGCGTGTGTATTAGGAGGGGGCAGTGATCTGATGTGTGTGTATTAGGAGGGGGCAGTGATCTGATGTGTGTGTATTAGGAGGGGGCAGTGATCTGATGTGTGTATATTAGGAGGGGGCAGTGATCTGATGTGTGTGTATTAGGAGGGACAGTGATCTGATGTATGTGTATTAGGAGGGGGCAGTGATCTGATGTGTGTGTATTAGGAGGGGGCAGTGATCTGATGTGTGTGTATTAGGAGGGGGCAATGATCTGACGTGTGTGTATTAGGAGGGGCAGTGATCTGACGTGTATTAGGAGGGGGCAGTGATCTGATGTGTGTGTATTAGGAGGGGCAGTGATCTGATGTGTGTGTATTAGGAGGGGGCAGTGATCTGATCTGTGTGTATTAGGAGGGGGCAATGATCTGACGTGTGTGTATTAGGAGGGGCAGTGATCTGACGTGTATTAGGAGGGGGCAGTGATCTGATGTGTGTGTATTAGGAGGGGCAATGATCTGATGTGTGTATAAGGAGGGGCAGTGATCTGATGTGTGTGTATTAGGAGGGGGCAGTCATCTGATGTGTGTGCATTAGGAGGGGACAGTGATCTGATGTGTGTGTATTAGGAGGGGTCTGATGTGTGTGTAGTAGTAGGGAGCAGTGATCTAATGTGTGTGTAGTAGTAGGGAGCAGTGATCTAATGTGTGTATTAGGAGGGGCAGTGATCTGACGTGTGTGTATTAGGAGGGGCAGTGATCTGATGTGTGTGTATTAGGAGGGGGCAGTGGTCTGATGTGTGTGTGTATTAGGAGGGAGCAGTGGTCTGATTTGTGTGTGTATTAGGCCTGTTTCACACATCAGTTTTTGTCCATCAGTCAAAATCCGCCGTTTTGCAAAAAAAACGGATCCACCATTTTTTCCCATTGAGTTGGATTACCGGCGGATCTTGACGGATGGCCATCCGTTGGATCTGTTTTTTTGCGGAGCCGCCAAAATTTTCACATCCTCCGACATGCCCAAACGGATCATGTAACGTTTTTTCGGGCGTCAGGATCCGCACTTCTCACTGCACATGGCTGAAAGACTTCACTCAGCCGGAAATTTAACCCTAAGCTCTGTTCTGGCGGCTGGAAAATCTCTCTCTCCTTCCCCAGGCAGCGGTTCCTTTAAAATTCTTCCTTTCATGGATCCGTTACAATAACGATCCGGTGACAAACGTTGTGGTCAGTTCAGGAACGGATCTGCTATCCGCCATTTTAGCGGATTTTGACTGAACACTAAAACTGATGCGTGTGTATTAGGAGGGGGCAGTGATCTGATGTGTATGTATTAGGAGGGAGCAGTGATCTGATGTGTGTGTATTAGGAGGGGGCAGTGATCTGATGTGTGTGTATTAGGAGGGGGCAGTGATCTGATGCGTGTGTATTAGGAGGGGGCAGTGATCTGATGTGTGTGTATTAGGAGGGGCAGTGATCTGATGTGTGTGTATTAGGAGGGGGCAGTGATCGGATGCGTGTGTATTATGAAGAACAGTGATCTGATGCGTCTGTATTAGGAGGGGCAGTGTTCTGATGTGTGTGTATTAGGAGAGGCAGTGATCGGATGCGTGTGTATTATGAAGAACAGTGATCTGATGTGTGTGTATTAGGAGGGGCAGTGATCTGATGTGTGTGTATTAGGAGAGGCAGTGATCGGATGCGTGTGTATTATGAAGAACAGTGATCTGATGTGTGTGTATTAGGAGGGGGCAGTGATCTGATGCGTGTGTATTAGGAGGGGCAGTGATCTGATGTGTGTGTATTAGGAGGGGGCAGTGATCTGATGTGTGTGTATTAGGAGGGGCAGTGATCTGATGTGTGTGTATTAGGAGGGGGCAGTGATCTGATGCGTGTGTATTAGGAGGGGCAGTGATCTGATGTGTGTGTATTAGGAGGGGGCAGTGATCTGATGTGTGTGTATTAGGAGGTGCAGTGATCTGATGTGTGTGTATTAGGAGAGGCAGTGATCGGATGCGTGTGTATTATGAAGAACAGTGATCTGATGCGTGTGTATTAGGAGGGGCAGTGATCTGATGTGTGTGTATTATGAAGAACAGTGATCTGATGTGTGTGTATTAGGAGGGGTAGTGATCTGATGCGTGTGTATTAGGAGGGGGCAGTGATGTGATGCGTGTGTATTAGGAGGGGCAGTGATCTGATGTGTGTGTATTAGGAGGGGCAGTGATCTGATGTGTGTGTATTAGGAGGGGTAGTGATCTGATGCGTGTGTATTAGGAGGGGGCAGTGATGTGATGCGTGTGTATTAGGAGAGGCAGTGATCGGATGCGTGTGTATTATGAAGAACAGTGATCTGATGCGTGTGTATTAGGAGGGGCAGTGATCGGATGTGTGTGTATTATGAAGAACAGTGATCTGATGTGTGTGTATTAGGAGGGGCAGTGATCTGATGCGTGTGTATTAGGAGGGGGCAGTGATCTGAAGTGTGTGTATTAGGAGGGGGCAATGATCTGATGTGTGTATTAGGAGGGGCAGTGATCTGATGTGTGTGTATTAGGAGGGGCAGTGATCTGATGTGTGTGTATTAGGAGGGGTAGTGATCTGATGCGTGTGTATTAGGAGGGGGCAGTGATGTGATGCGTGTGTATTAGGAGAGGCAGTGATCTGATGTGTGTGTATTAGGAGGGGCAGTGATCTGATGCATGTGTATTAGGAGGGGGCAGTGATGTGATGCGTGTGTATTAGGAGGGGCAGTGATCTAATGTGTGTGTATTAGGAGGGGCAGTGATCTGATGTGTGTGTATTAGGAGGGGCAGTGATCTGGTGTGTGTGTATTAGGAAGGGGCAGTGATCTGATGTGTGTGTATTAGAAGGGGTAGTGATCTGATGTGTGTGTATTAGAAGGGGCAGTGATCTGATGTGTGTGTATTAGGTGGGGGCAGTGATCTGATGTGTGTGTATTAGGAGGGGCAGTGATCTGATGTGTATTTATTAGGAGGGGCAGTGATCTGATGTGTGTGTATTAGGAGGAGCAGTGATCTGATGTGTGTGTATTAGGAGGGGCAGTGATCTGATCTGTGTGTATTAGGAGGGGGCAGTGATCTGATGTGTGTGTATTAGGAGGGGGCAGTGATCTGATGTGTGTGTATTAGGAGAGGCAGTGATCTGATGTGTGTGTATTAGGAGGCGCAGTGATCTGATGTGTGTGTATTAGGAGGGGCAGTGATCTGATCTGTGTGTATTAGGAGGGGGCAGTGATCTGATGTGTGTGTATTAGGAGGGGGCAGTGATCTGATGTGTGTGTATTAGGAGAGGCAGTGATCTGGTGTGTGTGTATTAGGAGGGGGCAGTGATCTGATGTGTGTGTATTAGGAGGGGCAGTGATCTGATGTGTGTGTATTAGAAGGGGCAGTGATCTGATGTGTGTGTATTAGGTGGGGGCAGTGATCTGATGTGTGTGTATTAGGAGGGGCAGTGATCTGATGTGTATTTATTAGGAGGGGCAGTGATCTGATGTGTGTGTATTAGGAGGAGCAGTGATCTGATGTGTGTGTATTAGGAGGGGCAGTGATCTGATCTGTGTGTATTAGGAGGGGGCAGTGATCTGATGTGTGTGTATTAGGAGGGGGCAGTGATCTGATGTGTGTGTATTAGGAGAGGCAGTGATCCGATTTGTGTGTATTAGTAGGGGCAGTGATCTGATGTGTGTGTATTAGGAGGGGCAGTGATCCGATGTGTGTGTATTAGGAGAGGCAGTGATCTGATGTGTGTGTATTAGGAGGGGGCAGTGATCTGATGTGTGTGTATTAGGAGGGGCAATGATCTGATGTGTGTGTATTAGGAGGGGCAGTGATCTGATGTGTGTGTATTAGGAGGGGCAGTGATCTGATGTGTGTGTATTAGGAGGGGCAGTGATCTGATGTGTGTGTATTAGGAGGGGGCAGTGATCTGATGTGTGTGTATTAGGAGGGGCAATGATCTGATGTGTGTGTATTAGGAGAGGCAGTGATCTGATGTGTGTGTATTAGGAGGGGGCAGTGATCCGATGTGTGTGTATTAGGAGAGGCAGTGATCTGATGTGTGTGTATTAAGAGGGGCAGTGATCTGATGTGTGTGTATTAGGAGGGGGCAGTGATCCGATGTGTGTGTATTAGGAGGGGCAATGATCTGATGTGTGTGTATTAGGAGAGGCAGTGATCTGATGTGTGTGTATTAGGAGAGGCAGTGATCTGATCTGTGTGTATTAGGAGGGGGCAGTGATCTGATGTGTGTGTATTAGGAGGGGGCAGTGATCTGATGTGTGTGTATTAGGAGAGGCAGTGATCTGATGTGTGTGTATTAGGAGGGGCAGTGATCTGATGTGTGTGTATTAGGAGGGGCAGTGATCTGATGTGTGTGTATTAGGAGGGGCAGTGATCTGATCTGTGTGTATTAGGAGGGGGCAGTGATCTGATGTGTGTGTATTAGGAGGGGGCAGTGATCTGATGTGTGTGTATTAGGAGAGGCAGTGATCTGGTGTGTGTGTATTAGGAGGGGGCAGTGATCTGATGTGTGTGTATTAGGAGGGGCAGTGATCTGATGTGTGTGTATTAGAAGGGGCAGTGATCTGATGTGTGTGTATTAGGTGGGGGCAGTGATCTGATGTGTGTGTATTAGGAGGGGCAGTGATCTGATGTGTATTTATTAGGAGGGGCAGTGATCTGATGTGTGTGTATTAGGAGGAGCAGTGATCTGATGTGTGTGTATTAGGAGGGGCAGTGATCTGATCTGTGTGTATTAGGAGGGGGCAGTGATCTGATGTGTGTGTATTAGGAGGGGGCAGTGATCTGATGTGTGTGTATTAGGAGAGGCAGTGATCCGATTTGTGTGTATTAGTAGGGGCAGTGATCTGATGTGTGTGTATTAGGAGGGGCAGTGATCCGATGTGTGTGTATTAGGAGAGGCAGTGATCTGATGTGTGTGTATTAGGAGGGGGCAGTGATCTGATGTGTGTGTATTAGGAGGGGCAATGATCTGATGTGTGTGTATTAGGAGGGGCGGTGATCTGATGTGTGTGTATTAGGAGGGGCAGTGATCTGATGTGTGTGTATTAGGAGGGGCAGTGATCTGATGTGTGTGTATTAGGAGGGGGCAGTGATCTGATGTGTGTGTATTAGGAGGGGCAATGATCTGATGTGTGTGTATTAGGAGAGGCAGTGATCTGATGTGTGTGTATTAGGAGGGGGCAGTGATCCGATGTGTGTGTATTAGGAGAGGCAGTGATCTGATGTGTGTGTATTAAGAGGGGCAGTGATCTGATGTGTGTGTATTAGGAGGGGGCAGTGATCCGATGTGTGTGTATTAGGAGGGGCAATGATCTGATGTGTGTGTATTAGGAGAGGCAGTGATCTGATGTGTGTGTATTAGGAGAGGCAGTGATCTGATGTGTGTGTATTAGGAGGGGCAGTGATCTGATGTGTGTGTATTAGCAGGGGCAGTGATCTGATGTGTGTGTATTAGGAGGGGCAATGATCTGATGTGTGTGTATTAGGAGTGGCAGTGATCTGATGTGTGTGTATTAGGAGGGGGCAGTGATCCGATGTGTGTGTATTAGGAGAGGCAGTGATCTGATGTGTGTGTATTAGGAGGGGCAGTGATCTGATGTGTGTGTATTAGCAGGGGCAGTGATCTGATGTGTGTGTATTAGGAGGGGCAATGATCTGATGTGTGTGTATTAGGAGTGGCAGTGATCTGATGTGTGTGTGTTAGGAGGGGGCAGTGATCCGATGTGTGTGTATTAGGAGAGGCAGTGATCTGATGTGTGTGTATTAGGAGGGGGCAGTGATCTGATGTGTGTGTATTAGAAGGGGCAGTGATCTGATGTGTGTGTATTAGAAGGGGCAGTGATCTGATGTGTGTGTATTAGGTGGGGGCAGTGATCTGATGTGTGTGTATTAGGAGGGGCAGTGATCTGATGTGTATTTATTAGGAGGGGTAGTAATCTGATGTGTGTGTATTAGGAGGAGCAGTGATCTGATGTGTGTGTATTAGGAGGGGCAGTGATCTGATCTGTGTGTATTAGGAGGGGGCAGTGATCTGATGTGTGTGTATTAGGAGGGGGCAGTGATCTGATGTGTGTGTATTAGGAGAGGCAGTGATCTGATGTGTGTGTATTAGGAGGGGCAGTGATCTGATGTGTGTGTATTAGGAGGGGCAGTGATCTGATCTGTGTGTATTAGGAGGGGGCAGTGATCTGATGTGTGTGTATTAGGAGGGGGCAGTGATCTGATGTGTGTGTATTAGGAGAGGCAGTGATCTGGTGTGTGTGTATTAGGAGGGGGCAGTGATCTGATGTGTGTGTATTAGGAGGGGCAGTGATCTGATGTGTGTGTATTAGAAGGGGCAGTGATCTGATGTGTGTGTATTAGGTGGGGGCAGTGATCTGATGTGTGTGTATTAGGAGGGGCAGTGATCTGATGTGTATTTATTAGGAGGGGCAGTGATCTGATGTGTGTGTATTAGGAGGAGCAGTGATCTGATGTGTGTGTATTAGGAGGGGCAGTGATCTGATCTGTGTGTATTAGGAGGGGGCAGTGATCTGATGTGTGTGTATTAGGAGGGGGCAGTGATCTGATGTGTGTGTATTAGGAGAGGCAGTGATCCGATTTGTGTGTATTAGTAGGGGCAGTGATCTGATGTGTGTGTATTAGGAGGGGCAGTAATCCGATGTGTGTGTATTAGGAGAGGCAGTGATCTGATGTGTGTGTATTAGGAGGGGGCAGTGATCTGATGTGTGTGTATTAGGAGGGGCAATGATCTGATGTGTGTGTATTAGGAGGGGCAGTGATCTGATGTGTGTGTATTAGGAGGGGCAGTGATCTGATGTGTGTGTATTAGGAGGGGCAGTGATCTGATGTGTGTGTATTAGGAGGGGGCAGTGATCTGATGTGTGTGTATTAGGAGGGGCAATGATCTGATGTGTGTGTATTAGGAGAGGCAGTGATCTGATGTGTGTGTATTAGGAGGGGGCAGTGATCCGATGTGTGTGTATTAGGAGAGGCAGTGATCTGATGTGTGTGTATTAAGAGGGGCAGTGATCTGATGTGTGTGTATTAGGAGGGGGCAGTGATCCGATGTGTGTGTATTAGGAGGGGCAATGATCTGATGTGTGTGTATTAGGAGAGGCAGTGATCTGATGTGTGTGTATTAGGAGAGGCAGTGATCTGATGTGTGTGTATTAGGAGGGGCAGTGATCTGATGTGTGTGTATTAGCAGGGGCAGTGATCTGATGTGTGTGTATTAGGAGGGGCAATGATCTGATGTGTGTGTATTAGGAGTGGCAGTGATCTGATGTGTGTGTATTAGGAGGGGGCAGTGATCCGATGTGTGTGTATTAGGAGAGGCAGTGATCTGATGTGTGTGTATTAGGAGGGGCAGTGATCTGATGTGTGTGTATTAGCAGGGGCAGTGATCTGATGTGTGTGTATTAGGAGGGGCAATGATCTGATGTGTGTGTATTAGGAGTGGCAGTGATCTGATGTGTGTGTATTAGGAGGGGGCAGTGATCCGATGTGTGTGTATTAGGAGAGGCAGTGATCTGATGTGTGTGTATTAAGAGGGGCAGTGATCTGATGTGTGTGTATTAGGAGGGGGCAGTGATCCGATGTGTGTGTATTAGGAGGGGCAATGATCTGATGTGTGTGTATTAGGAGAGGCAGTGATCTGATGTGTGTGTATTAGGAGGGGGCAGTGATCCGATGTGTGTGTATTAGGAGGGGCAGTGATCTGATGTGTGTGTATTAGGAGGGGCAGCGATCTGATGTGTGTGTATTAGGAGGGGCAGTGATGTGATGTGTGTATTAGGAGGGGCAGTGATCTGATGTGTGTGTATTAGGAGGGGCAGTGATCTGATGTGTGTGTATTAGGAGAGGCAGTGATCTGATGTGTGTGTATTAGGAGGGGCAGTGATCTGATGTGTGTGTATTAGGAGGGGCAGTGATCTGATGTGTGTATTAGGAGGGGCAGTGATCTGATGTGTGTGTATTAGGAGGGGCAGTGATCTGATGTGTGTGTATTAGGAGAGGCAGTGATCTGATGTGTGTGTATTAGGAGGGGCAGTGATCTGATGTGTGTGTATTAGGAGGGGCAGTGATCTGATGTGTGTATTAGGAGGGGCAGTGATCTGATGTGTGTGTATTAGGAGGGGCAGTGATCTGATGTGTGTATTAGGAGGGGCAGTGATCTGATGTGTGTGTATTAGGAGGGGGCAGTGATCTGATGTGTGTATTAGGAGGGGCAGTGATCTGATGTGTGTTCATTAGGAGGGGCAGTGATCTGATGGGTGTATTAGGAGGGGGCAGTGATCTGATGTGTGTGTATTATATAGACGAGAAGATTTCTGATGCCTGTGTATTATATAGAGGGGCAGTTTTCTTATGCCTGTGTATTATATAGAGGGGGCAGATTTCTGATGCTTGTGTATTATATAGAGGGGCAGATTTCTGATGCTTGTGTATTATATAGAGGGGCAGATTTCTGATGCCTGTGTATTATATAGAGGGGCAGATTTCTGATGCCTGTGTATTATATAGAGGGGGCAGATTTGTGATGCCTGTGTATTATATAGAGGGACAGATTTCTGATGTCTGTGTATTATATAGAGGAGCAGATTTCTGATGCCTGTGTATTATATAGAGGGGCAGATTTCTGATACCTGTATATTATATAGAGGAGCAAATTTCTGATGCCTGTGTATTATATAGAGGGGCAGATTTCTGATGCTTGTGTATTATATAGAGGGACAGATTTCTGATGCCTGTGTATTATATAGAGGGGCAGATTTCTGATGCTTGTGTATTATATAGAGGGACAGATTTCTGATGCCTGTGTATTATATAGAGGGGCAGATTTCTGATGCTTGTGTATTATATAGAGGGGCAGATTTCTGATGCCTGTGTATTATATAGAGGGGCAGATTTCTGATGCTTGTGTTTTATATAGAGGGGCAGATTTCTGATGTCTGTATCATAGAATCATAGAATCGTAGAGTTGGAAGGGACCTCCTGGGCCATCTGGTCCAACCCCCTGCTCAAAGCAGGAATCGCTAAATCATCCCAGTCAGATGTCTGTCCAACCTCTGTTTGAAGACTTCCATTGAAGGAGAACTCACCAGTTCTCGTGGCAGCCTGTTCCACTCATTGATCACTCTAACTGTCAAAAAGTTTTTTCTAATATCTAATCTGTGTCTCCTCCCATTCAGCTTCATCCCATTGCTTCTAGTCTTTCCTTGTGCAAATGAGAATAAAGTTGATCCTTCTACAATGTGACAGCCCTTTAGATATTTGTAGACAGCTATTAAGTCTCCTCTCAGTCTTCTCTTTTGCAAACTAAACAATCCCAAATCCTGCAACCTTTCCTCATAAGACAGGGTTTGCCGACCGGTCACCATTCTGGTCGCTCTTTTCTGAACTTGCTCCAGTTTGTTGATGTCTTTTTTAAAATGTGGTGCCCAAAACTGGACACAATATTCCAGATGAGGTCTGACCAAAGAGGAGTAGAGGGAAATAATGACTTCACGTGATCTACACTGTGTTCCAAATTATTAAGCAAATAATATTTTTCTCTGATTTTCCTAAATAGTCAGTACAAATCACAGTCAGTCTAATAAAAGTCATCACCGGTTAGAGTATACATCAAATTTTATTGAGGAAACCTCCCAATGATAACAGTATAATCTCCAAAATGAATAAAAACTCAAATTGCATTGTTCTAAATTATTAGGCACAGTAGAATTTCTAAACATTTGATGTGTTTTAAAGAACTGAAAATGCTCATTTGTGGAATTTGCAGCATTAGGAGGTCACATTCACTGAGCAAAACATCCTAACAGGCCAAGTTACATGCTATCATAGGAACCCTTCTGTGACATCACCTTCACAATTCTTGCATACATTGAAATTGTGAGTTTTTGGAGAGTTTTTGCTTGTATTTCTTTGCATGAAGTCAGAATAGCCCCCAGAGCTGCTGTTTTGATGTGAACTGCCTCCCACCCTCATAGATCTTTTGCTTGATGATACTCCAAAGGTTCTCTACAGGGTTGAGGTCAGGGGAAGATGGTGGCCACACCATGAGTTTATCTCCTTTTATGCCTATAGCAGTCAATGACTCAGAGGTATTCTTTGCAGCATGAGATGGTGCATTGTCATGCATGAAGATGATTTTGTTCCTGAAGGCACGGTTCTGCTTTTTATACCATGGAAGACAGTTGTCAGTTAGAAACTCGATATACTTTCCAGAGGTCATTTTCACTCCTTCAGGAACCATAAAGAGCCCTACCAGCTGTTTCTCCATGATTCTGGCCCAAAACATGACTCCTCCACCTACTTACTGACGTTGCAGCCTTGTTGGGGCATAGTGGCCATCCACCAAACATCCACTACTCCATCCATCTGGACCATCCAGGGTTGCTTGACACTCATCAGTAAACAAGACTGCTTGAAAATTAGTCTTCATGTATGTCTGGGCCCACTGCAACCATTTCTGCTTGTGAACACTGTTTAGGGGTGTCCGAATAATAGATTTATGCACCACAGCAAGCCTTTGAAGGATCCTACACCTTGAGGCTCGAGGGACTCCAGAGGCACCAGCAGCTTTAAATATCTGTTTGCTGGTTTGTAATGGCTTTTTAGCAGTCACTCTCTTAATCCGATGAACTTGCCTGGCAGAAACCTTCCTCATTCTGCCTTTATCCGCACAAACATGTCTGTGCTCAGAATCAACCACAAATCTCTTAACAGTATGATGATCACGTTTAAGTTTTTGGGAAATATTTAATGTTTTCATCTCTTGACCAAGGCATTGCACTATTTGATGCTTTTCAGCAGCAGAGAGATCCTTTTTCTTTCCTAAATTCCTTGAAACCTGTGCCCTGCTTAATAATGTGGAACATCATTCTTAAGTAGTTTTCCTTTAATTGAGCTCATCTTGTAAACTAATTATCATAGGCATTTGAGATTGATTTCAGTGATCCAAAGAGCCCTGATACACAATACCCTCTATGAGTTTATTTGAAAAACAAAAAATTACATCTTTAGGACACTTAAATCCAATTTGCATAATAATTTGGAACACAGTGTAGACTGTATGCTTCTGTTAATACATTCTAAAATTGCATTTGCCTTTTTTGCTGCTGCATCACACTGTTGACTCATATTCAGTCTGTGATCTATTAGTATACCCAAGGTTTTTTTCACATGTGCTGTTGCTTAGCCCTATTCCTCCCATTCTGTATATGCTTTTTTCATTGTTATTGCCCAGATGTAGTACTTTGCATTTTTCCCTGTTAAAAACCATTCTTTTAGTTGCTGCCCACTTCTCCAGTTTATTTATATCTTTTTGAATACTCTCTCTCTTCTCTAGTATTAGCTATCCCTCCTAGCTTTGTGTCATCAGCAAATTTAATCAGTTTACCCTCAATTCCTTCATCTATATCGTTGATAAAGATGTTGAACAATACAGGGCCCAGGACAGAGCCCTGTGGTACCCCACTTGAGACATTCTTCCAACTGGATGTGCAGCCATTTACGACCACTCTTTGGGTCCGATCACTAAGCCAGTTATGAATCCACCTAACAGTTGCCTTGTCCATTCCATACTTAGTCATTTTTTTAAAATAAGGATTGTGTGAGATACTTTGTCAAATGCTTTGCTGAAGTCAAGATATACTATATCTACAGCATTTCCTTGATCCACCCAATCAGTGATTCCGTCATAGAAGGAAATTAAGTTAGTCTGACATGACTTATTAGTTAAAAACCCATGCTGACTCTGTTTAATCACTTCATTCTTATCCAGGTATTGACATACATGTTGTTTAATAATTTGTTCAAAGATCTTTCCTGGTATAGAAGTCAGACTCACCGGCCTATAGTTGCCTGGGTCCACCTTCTTCCCCTTTTTGAAGATAGGAACAACATTTGCTCTTCTCCAGTCTTCTGGGACTTCTCCTGTTCTCCAAGAATTTTCAAAGATTATGGAGAGGGGTTCAAAAATTTCTTCTGCTATCTCCTTCAGTACTCTGGGGTGTAATTCATCTGGACCTGGAGACTTGAATTCATTTAGGTTAGCTAAGTGTTTCCTCACTATATTTCTGTTTATAGATATCCTGGATTCTTCTATTCCCTTAATAGGACAGTGAAGAACAGTTGATGTTACATTTCCTTTCTGAGAAAAAACAGATGCAAAATAGGAATTTAAAAGTTCGGCCTTCTCAACATCCTGTCTTACCATTTCATCATTTTCATCCTGTAAAAATCCTATAGCATCTTTGACTTTTCTTTTACTTTTGACATATCCCCAAAATCCTTTATTATTGCTTTTGACATCTCTTGCAAGCCTCAATTCATTTTCAGCTTTAGCTAATCTGATTTGTGCCCTGCAGGTTCTGCAGACAGCATTATATTCTTCTTTAGATATGCCTCCCTCTTTCCATTTTATAAACATTTTTTTCTTCCTTTTTAGCATGTGCTTAAGTTCTGTGTTCATCCATCCTGGTTTCCTTAAATGCTTCCTATTCTTCCCTCTTTTCGGAATTGTTAACAATTGTGCTTTGAGAATCTCATTTTTCAAGATTTCCCATCCTTCCTGGACGTTTTTGTCTTTAAGGATATCCAGCCATTGGATCCCTCCAATTCTCTTCTGAATCCCTTAAAATCTGCCTTTCTGAAATCTAACCTTGACGTCTGAGTCTTCACAGGTCTTCCGCCTCTAGTTATCCAAAATTCTAAAATAGCATGGTCGCTACCTCCTAGGGTCCCAGCCACTTTTACCTCCTCAACCATTTCCTCCCTGTTTATAAGGATTAGATCCAAGGTAGCAGTTCCCCTTGTCTTCTCCCCTATATATAGAGGGGTCAGATTTCTGATGCCTGTGTATTACAATGAAACACTTCAAAGTGCCCTGGATGAATTTGCACCCCCTATAAATAGAACACCACAACACAGATGGCGACAACCCTGGCACACGGTGCAAACCCGTTTCCTGCAGCGGTGCTCCAGGTGCGCCGAACGTCTGTGGAGAAAATCCAATCCACACGAAGATTTCATCCATTTTAAGTTTATGCTTAGAACATACAACACTGCCCTTCACCTCTCCAAACAAACCTATTTCAACACCCTCATCACCTCACTGTCCAATAACCCGAAACGTCTCTTTGACACTTTTCATTCTCTAAGAGTACACGCCCCAACCACGGAGCTCCGAGCTGATGATCTGGCCAATTACTTCAAAGAAAAAATTGACCAGATTCGACAGGAAATTATCTCCCAATCACCTCATACCATGCACTGTCCTCCCTCCCCCACTGCATCTATCTCGCTCTCTGATTTTGAACCAGTCACAGAAGAAGAAGTAAGTAGGCTCCTTGCATCTTCTCGCCCAACCACTTGCACCAGTGACCCATTTCCGTCACATCTCCTCCAGTCCCTTTCCCCTGCTGTCACCCCTCACCTAACTAAAATATTTAACCTCTCTCTCTCTTCTGGTATCTTTCCCTTCTCATTTAAGCATACCATCATACATCCAATACTTAAAAAACCATCCCTCGACCAAAACTGTGCCCACTAACTATAGACCTGTCTCTAATCTTCCCTTCATCTCTAAACTCCTGGAACGCCTGGTCCACTCCCGTCTTATCCGCTATCTCTTTGATAACTCTCTTCTCGACCCTCTCCAATCCGGTTTCCGCTCTTTACACTCTACTGAAACTGCCCTCACTAAAGTCTCTAATGATCTACTAACAGCTAAATCTAATGGTCACTACTCCATGCTAATTCTCTTGGATCTCTCTGCAGCATTTGACACTGTGGATCATCAGCTCCACCTCACTATTCTCCGTTCCATTGGCCTCAAGGACACCGTTCTCTCCTGGTTCTCCTCCTATCTCTCCGACCGCTCCTTTACTGTATCTTTTGCCGGTTCCTCCTCCTCTCACCTTCCCCTTACTGTTGGGGTTCCTCAAGGATCAGTCCTAGGCCCCCTCCTCCTCTCCTTGTACACTGCCCCTATTGGTCAGACAATCAGTAGATTTGGTTTCCAGTACCATCTCTATGCTGATGACACCCAATTATACGCTTCTTCTCCTGACATCACGCCAGCCTTTCTAGAAAACACCGGCGATTGTCTAAACGCTGTGTCTAATATCATGTCCTCACTATATCTGAAACTGAACCTGTCAAAGACTGAACTCCTGGTGTTTCCTCCCTCTACTAATGCACCTATACCCGACATTGCCATTTCCGTGTGTGGTTCCACTATTACTCCCCAGCAACATGCCCGCTGTCTTGGGGTCATACTTGATTCCGAGCTTTCCTTTGTCCCCCACATTCGATCACTGGCTCGCTCTTGTCATCTGCACCTCAAAAACATTTCTAGAATTCGACCTTTTCTTACTTTTGACTCTGCAAAAACTCTTACTGTTTCTCTTATTCATTCTTGTCTCGACTATTGTAACTCTCTTCTAATCGGTCTCCCTCTTACCAAACTCTCCCCTCTCCAATCTGTCTTGAATGCTGCAGCCAGGATCATATTCCTCGCCAATCGTTACACCGATGCCTCTACCTTGTGCCAGTCATTACACTGGCTACCCATCCACTCCAGAATCCAGTATAAACTTATTACCCTCACCCACAAAGCCCTCCATGGCTCAGCACCACCCTACATCTCCTCCCTTGTTTCAGTCTACCACCCTACCCGCGCCCTCTGTTCTGCTGATGACCTGAGGTTAGTATCCTCAATAGTCAGAACCTCCCACTCCCGTCTCCAAGACTATACACGTGCTGCACCAATTCTTTGGAATGCACTTCCCAGGTCATTATGATTAGTCCCCAATCCCCACAATTTTAAGTGTGCCCTGAAAACGCATTTATTCAGACTCGCCTACCTCCTCAACATATTAACCTAATCTATCCCTGTGTGGCACAGTCAAAAGTTTCACCATAACCAGGTTCCCCGCATCATGTTCCCACATGCTTTATGCATCCATTAGCCCTCTGTGTCTGTACTGTTACACACTTAACACTATGGCTGGTCCATACAATCAGGGCAATTGTTACCACCCACCTTTCGTGTCTACCTCTTTCCTCATAGACTGTAAGCTTGCGAGCAGGGCCCTCACTCCTCTTGGTATCTGTTATGATCTATGTGATTATTGTTATGCTGTAATGTCTATTGTCTGTACAAATCCCCTCTGAAATGTAAAGTGCTGCGGAATATGTCAGCGCTATAGAAATAAAATTTATTATTATTATATTATTATTATTATATACAGGGGCAGATTTCTGATGCCTGTGTATTATTTACAGGGGCAGATTTCTGATGCCTGTGTATTATTTACAGGGGCAGATTTCTGATGCGTGTGTATTACATAGAGGGGCAGATTTCTGATGCCTGTGTATTATATAGAGAAGAAGATTTCTGATGCTTGTGTATTACATACAGGGGCAGATTTCTGATGCCTGTGTATTATTTACAGGGGCAGATTTCTGATGCCTGTGTATTACATAGAGGGGCAGATTTCTGATGCCTGTGTATTATATAGAGGAGCAGATTTCTGATGCTTGTGTATTATATATAGAGGAGCAGATTTCTGATGCTTGTGTATTATATAGAGGGGGCAGATTTCTGATGCCTGTGTATTATATAGAGAGGGCAGATTACTGTTGCTTGTGTATTATATAGAGGGGGCAGATTTCTGATGCCTGTGTATTATATGGAGAGGGCAGATTACTGATGCTTGTGTATTATATATAGAGGAGCAGATTACTGATGCCTGTGTATTATATATAGAGGAGCAGATTACTGATGCTTGTGTATTATATAGAGGGGGCAGATTTCTGATGCCTGTGTACAGTGCCTTGTGAAAGTATTCGGCTCCCTGGAACTGTTCAACCTTTTCCCACATATCGTGCTTCAAACATAAAGATACCAAATGTAAATTTTTGGTGAAGAATCAACAACAAGTGGGGCACAATTGTGAAGTTGAGCAAAATTTATTGGTTATTTTAAATTTTTGTGGAAATTCAAAAACTGAAAAGTGGGGCGTGCAATATTATTTGGCCCCTTTGCTTTCAGTGCAGCAAACTCACTCCAGAAGTTCATTGTGGATCTCTGAATGATCCAATGTTGTCCTAAATGACTAATGATGATAAATATAATCCACCTGTGTGTAACCAAGTCTCCGTATAAATGCACCTGCTCTGTGATAGTCTCAGGGTTCTGTTTGAAGCACAGAAAGCATCATGAAGACCAAGGAACACAACAGGCAGGTCCGTGATACTGTTGTGGAGAAGTTTAATGCCGGATTTGGATACAAAATGATTTCTAAAACTTTAAACATCCCAAGGAGCACTGTGCAAGCAATCATACTGAAATGGAAGGAGTATCATACCACTGCAAATCTACCAAGACCCGGCCGTCCCTCTAAACTTTCATCTCAAACAAGGAGAAGACTGATCAGAGATGCAGCCAAGAGGCCCATGATCACTCTGGATGAACCGCAGAGATCTACAGCTGAGGTGGGACAGTCTGTCCATAGGACAACAATCAGTCGTACACTGCACAAATCTGGCCTTTATGGAAGAGTGGCAAGAAGAAAACATTTCTCAAAAATATCCATAAAAGGTGTCGTTTAAAGTTCGCAACCATCCACCTGGGAGACACACCAAACATGTGGAAGAAGGTGCTCTGGTCAGATGAAACCAAAATCGAACTTTTTGGCAACAATGCCAAACGATATGTTTGGCGTAAAGGCAACACAGCTCATCGCCCTGATCACACCATCCCCACTGTCAAACATGGTGGCAGCATCATGGTTTGGGCCTGCTTTTCTTCAGCAGGGATAGGGAAGATGGTTAAAATTGATGGGAAGATGGATGGAGCCAAATACAGGACCATTCTTGAAGAAATCCTGTTGGAGTCTGCAAAAGACCTGAGACTGGGACGGAGATTTGTCTTCCAACAAGACAATGATCCCAAACATAAAGCAAAATCTACAATGGAATGGTTCACAAATAAACGTATCCAGGTGTTAGAATGGCCAAGTCACAGTCCAGACCTGAATCCAATCGAGAATCTGTGGAAAGAGCTGAAAACTGCTGTTCACAAACGATCTCAATCCAACCTCACTGAGCTCGAGCTGTTTGCCAAGGAAGAATGGGGAAGAATTTCAGTCTCTCGATGTACAAAACTGATAGAGACATCCCCCTAGTGACTGCAGCTGTAATCGCAGCAAAAGGTGGCGCAACAAAGTATTAAGGTGAAGGGGCTGAATAATATTGCACGCCCCACTTTTCAGTTTTTCAATTTCCACAAAAATTTAAAATAAGCAAAAAATTTCTTTCAGCTTTAGAATTGTGTCCCACTTGTTGTTGATTCTTCAGCAAAAATTTACATTTGGTATCTTTATGTTTGAAGCATGATATATGGGAAAAGGTTGAAAAGCTCCAGGGGGCTGAATACTTTCGCAAGGCACTGTATATGGAGTAGAGGCGCACAATATTCTTTAGGAGAACTTCTGCAGTATAATTTCTGTTTATAATTCACTAGTTGTTAAAGGGACATTGTTGTGCTGTGGGGTTTATGTATATATTATGTAACTTGCCCATTAAAGGGACAGTGTCCCTAGTATAAGGCGCTCAGGTTACACAGATCCATGCATTTAATGTATGGTGATAGTTAAAGGGGCAGTGTCCTGTGTGCACAGGAGATAAGGGAGCTAAGATTAGGTAGGGAGCAGTGGAGGAGGAGGAGTGTATGACACACACTCACTCAAGTCTGGCAGTGTGAGCTGGGATCACTGGAGAGGAGACATCGGGTAAGGCTGCAGCCATCTCTATGATTTCTTATGTGATGTATGTACAGCACAGATTGTGTGTATGATTCATATTGTGTATGTGTCTTTGTGTGCAGGGCTGTGGAGTCGGAGTTGGAGTCGGAATAAAATGGTCCGACTCCTAAAATATATAATACATTGGGTACAGTAGTTAAATGCAGAATGTGCTGAATATTTTTTCATAGGAATTTGGGAAAGTTATGAAATGTCCTATAAATGGCTGTTCTATTCCTGATCTAAGGCTACATTCACACACAGCGTTTTTCCTGCGTTTTTTGAGGATACGTTTTTCAGCTGCAAAAGCAGATCAGCTTTTTAAAAACCGCATCATATTCTTTTCAATAGCAAAAGCAGATTAGAAATCAGCTCTATTTATTTATCCATATCTTATCTGTACCAAAAAGAATGAAAGCCGGGTAGCACACACACTAAAGGCCCCGTCACACTTAGCGATTTACCAGCGATCCCGACACCGATATCAAGGTGTCAGGATCTCTGGTAAGTCGCTATGTGATCGCTGGTGAGCTGTCACACAGACAACTTCACCAGCGATCAGCACAGCGATGCCGAGCGCCCGGCATCGCTGGCCATCGCTGTAAAAAATAGAATCAAAATAAAAAATATAGTTCTTCTCACCTTCCGACGTCCCGTTCAGCCATCCTGCCTCTCTCCACGCTCCGGTCCCAGTGATCCTTTGCACGAATGACCGCGAGATGTCACGGTCTCGAGGGATAACAAAGTCTCGCGGTCATTCATGCAAAGGATCACTGGGATCGGGAGAGAGGCAGGATGGCTGAACAGGACGTCGGAAGGTGAGAATAACTTTATTTTTTTATTATTTTTTACACCTGATCGCTGGTCTCCCGCTGTCACACACAGCGATGCGTGCTGGCCAGCGGGAGACCAGCGACCAAATAAATGTCCAGAGGTTTCTTCCAGCGATCAGCGATACCGGCAGGAGGGCCACTCGCTGATCACTGTCTCACCAGCGAGATCGCTGTTACGTCACAAAACTTGTGACTCAGCAGCGATCTCGCTACCGACATCGCTTATTGTGACGGGGCCTTTACACTCCTATTTTTTTAGCACCAGTCAGGTAGACCTCATAGTTGCCCAAAAGGACACCCAGGACAGGCACTGCTCGTCTTCAGTAACATCAACATCAGTTGATAGTTGGAATAAATAGACTGCATTCACCACATCTTCTTAAGGTGCAGGCTTTATTTTCAAGTGTAGGGGTGTGCAGTATGAGGTTCTGCAGCAGCTGAGGTGTGCAGTATGAGATTCTGCCCCCCCCCAGGTTTGATCCTGGCCATGCCCATAGTGTGAATGTAGCCTGAGGATCTAGGCTTTATCTTAGCCGAGATAAGTCATAGTGTGTGTGTGTGTATATAATATATACACAGTACAGACCAAAAGTTTGGACACACCTCAATCAAAGCATTTTCTTTATTTTCATGACTATGTAAATTGTAGATTCACTCTGAAGGCATCAATACAATGAACTAACACATGTGGAATTATATAATTAAAGTGTGAAACAACTGAAAATATGTCTTATATTCTAGATTCTTCAAAGTAGCCACTTTTTGCTTTGATTACTGCTTTGCACACTCTTGGCATTCTCTTGATGAGCTTCAAGAGGTAGTCACCGGAAATGGTTTTCACTTCACAGGTGTGCTCTGTCAGGTTTATTAAGTGGGATTTGTGCAGCAGGCCTTCATGGTAAAATAGCTGCTAGGAAACCACTGCTAAGGACAGGCCACAAGCAGAAGAGACTTGTTTGGGCCAAAGAACACAAGGAATGGACATTAGACCAGTGGAAATCTGTGCTTTGGTCTGATGGGTCCACATTTGAGATCTTTGGTTCCAACCACCGTGTCTTTGTGCGACGCAGAAAAGGTGAACGGATGGACTCTACATGCCTGGTTCCCACCGTGAAGCATGGAGGAGGAGGTGTGATGGTGTGGGGGGGCTTTGCTGGTGACACTGTTGGGGATTTATTCAAAATTGAATGCATACTGAACCAGCATGGCTACCACAGCATCTTGCAGCGGCATGCTATTCCATCCGGTTTGCGTTTAGTTGGACCAGCATTTATTTTTCAACAGGACAATGACCCCAAACACACCTCCGGGCTGTGTAAGGGCTATTTGACCAAGAAGGAGAGTGATGGGGTGCTACGCCAGATGACCTGGCCTCCACAGTCACCAGACCTGAACCCAATCGAGATGGTTTGGGGTGAGCTGGACTGCAGAGTGAAGGCAAAAGGGCCGACAAGTGCTAAGCATCTCTGGGAACTCCTTCAAGACTGTTGGAAGACCATTTCCGGGGACTACCTCTTGAAGCTCATCAAGAGAATGCCAAGAGTGTGCAAAGCAGTAATCAAAGCTAAAGGTGGCTACTTTGAAGAACCTAGAATATAAGACATATTTTCAGTTGTTTCACACTTTTTTGTTAATTATATAATTCCACATGTGGTAATTCATAGTTTTGATGCCTTCAGAGTGAAGCTACAATTTTCATAGTCATGAAAAGAAAGAAAACTCTTTGAATGAGAAGGTGTGTCCAAACTTTGGTCTGTACTGTATATATGTATACAGTGTTTTACATATTTACAATTTATTACAGTTTTTAGTGTTCTAAAGTTGTATTCCAATAAATATATATTATATTCTATCTAAATATCTTGATTGTTGGATCATAAAAATGATTAAATGTCTGATGTTCACATTGCACTACAATAAATGTTTCACTTAAATATAAGCAATATATGTGGGAGTCGGAGTCGGTGGAAGAGAAATTGAGGAGTTGGAGTCGCAGGTTTGGCTTACCGACTCCACAGCCCTGGACTGTGCATGGCAGATTGTGAGTGTGTGACAGACTGCGAGAGGACATATGTGCCAGATGCATGTTGTAAGCGAGTGTATGATATAGAGTGTGAGTGTGTGTATGATGCAGATAGTGACGGTGTAAGTGTACAATGCACTCACTGTCTGCATTCTGCACATTCCCACAGACAGTGTGTGCATTACACACATTATTGGGTATGATTACTTATACCGGGGGGTCTACTTTTTTTTTTATATTGCCCCACGCCATCTCTCATCAGTGTCCTCCACAATGTCACACCGTGGACAGAGCCTGCATTGAGCAGTGTGGGGCGGTGATCCGCCTCAGTGTGGGGTTACATGTGAACAACTCTCTTTTTTTAGGTTGTTGAAAAACCAGTTTGTGTGTACAGGTCCCAGCGGGATTTCTAGGCATTGGAGACGTGCGGAAAACTGTGCAGCCCCCGAGCTACAGGAAGAAGGTGAGAGGGGAATGGAGTGCGAGCTCTGGGGTCCAGAGCACCTGAACGCGGTGAGGGGTCACAGTACTGTCACATTCTAGAGCTCTGCAGAGCCTTGCACCACTGACCCCCATAGAGCTCTGCAGAGCCTTGCACCACTGACCCCCACAGAGCTCTGCAGAGCCTTGCACCACTGACCCCCACAGAGCTCTGCAGAGCCTTGCACCACTGACCCCCATAGAGCTCTGCAGAGCATTGCACCACTGACCCCCACAGAGCTCTGCAGAGCCTTGCACCACTGACCCCCACAGAGCTCTGCAGAGCCTTGCACCACTGACCCCCACAGAGCTCTGCAGAGCCTTGCACCACTGACCCCCACAGAGCTCTGCAGAGCCTTGCACCACTGACCCCCACAGAGCTCTGCAGAGCCTTGCACCACTGACCCCCACAGAGCTCTGCAGAGCCTTGCACCACTGACCCCCACAGAGCTCTGCAGAGCCTTGCACCACTGACCCCCACAGAGCTCTGCAGAGCCTTGCACCACTGACCCCCACAGAGCTCTGCAGAGCCTTGCACCACTGACCCCCACAGAGCTCTGCAGAGCCTTGCACCACTGACCCCCACAGAGCTCTGCAGAGCCTTGCTCCCTTTAACCGCTCATATCCATAGTAGTGTATTCTGCAGAGTATTGCGCTGCTCTGTAGGGGGATATATGATGTATTGATTGCATTATTCGGGCAGGGACGGTCCCGATCCGCTTGTAGGACCGTGATCTCATGTGCTCAGAGCATTTCATGAACTTGTAAAAAGAAAGACTGCAGCCAACAGCAATGGAGCTGATAACAGAGGACAATAGAGGTGATTGTATAGACATCACAGCAGGGATGGTCTGCAGGGTCACTGTCCACCACCATGCTTTGTGCCTCTGAGTATTTCATCACCTTAGCTAGAACTCAGTTAGCAGTGGCTGATAACAGAGAACAATAGTGTGCATATCACCTATTGTACAAAGAGAAACTTGTGAGGAATTGTGTTCTGTTCCTAAAGGGGGCAATTATGGAGAATAGAGGAGCAATAAATGAAATTATCTCCAAGAGGACAAAGATTATGGGTAGATAAAGCATGGTGGACAATCGCAGCTTATGGGCGTGCAGAGCTGTGTACATGGTCATGGCCAGGTGGGCACACACAATTATGTCTCCCTTGCTTTACTTCTGTAGCAGACCCCCATATGTATGGTTATTAGAGAGCTCTACCAGATGCGTGGGGATTCTTAAAGGCAACCTCTCGTAGTGCGATCTGTGGGCGCCAGGTTATAGGCTGTGAGGTGCTGAGTAGATTGATATATAGAGTTGTAGGAAAAGATTCAGTATAACTTGTAGTTTCTTCATTTAAATCTCTACTCTGTTAGGAGTCCAGTGGGCGGGGCTTTTCAGTGACTATTAGCACCTTTGAATTATGGGGCCACAAGCACCGGGGTCACCGAGTGATAACAGGCAACAACATTTGGGTTATTGAAGCCACACCTGCGATATTAAATTTGATTTTCAGATATGGACAATTCCTTTAAGGGATATTCTTAAAGGGGAATACCACCTTTACAAATGTATAAAAGGGCTGTCTTTGCAATAAGAGGTGCTGCTGGGGATCAGGACATTTCCAGATCCTGACAAGAGCCTGAAAAGTGAGTGAATAGAATCCCCCCATATCCCCCCTCAGCATACATGGGGGACCCCTAATAAAAAGGAATTAGTGACCCCTCTGACATACCCCTGTAGACATATTGTAGATGTTTTGTCATTGCAATGAGATTTCTCTTCTGCTCGTGGATATCCTACGGCTTCTGGAAAGAAGGGCGGCGGAAGGCGGGGGGGGGGGGATAGGGATGAAGAATTGTTTATATAAAGCCCCCATTAACATTCCAGTTCCATCACTGGGAGCCCGTGCAGAGGAAGCTGGCACTGTGCCCGCAGACACGTGGCTAATTATGGGAGATCATTAGGATCCTCTATCCATCTTTGTGGATCTTGGTGCCACCGCCGTCCTCTCATAAACCCTAGGTGATAATGGTGTGTATTTGGTTTTCGGGCGCACCCCGGGGTGTTGATTGACACCCTATTGACGTTCCTCACCATTCTGAGATGTTCCTCTGTGTTCTTTATGTAAATTCACAAATGTTAAATATGTCTGGAACTTGAATTTCAGGTCTAAGGAGATATGGTAATCAGGGGTGGAGGCGCCTGGAGGGGGAGCAATGCCTCATTGGGTTGGGGTCAGTGTATGACTGATGGATTCTGGTTGTCATCGTCTTCATTGCTTTGAGAAACTTTACATTCTTGGCTACAAAATCTATTGGTTTCCCCGGAATGAATTGGTCTTGGTCAAAGTCTTCTTGGATTTTATGGGCAACACAATCAATCTCAGACAAAAAGTTGTGGTTGCCTTGAATGACACCACATACTATGGCAAAGTCCCCAACAATGGAAATATTTAAGTTGTCATGGCCAACACCACCTTAATCCCTTTGCCACCATTGCTCCTAACAGGTATCTTCTCGGTTGTCTTGTTTAATGACTGTGATCTGTGTGTCGGGAGGAACATAAGACTTGGCTTTTTTTCTTGGTTCCTATAGGTGCCGATAAAATCCATTGTCACATTTCCCCATTACCTTGAAAAACACCACCAATCTTCCTGGTTATCATGAGAAACATCATAGCTCTCACTGGTTGATATAGGAAACAACAGTGAACTCACTGGTTTTCATAGGAAACACCAAAGATCTCCCTAGTCGTCATAGGAAAGACCAAAGATCTCATTGGTTGTCATAGGAAACACGAAAGATCTCACCAGTTGATTGTCATAGGAAACACCAAATATCTCACTGGTTGGTTGTCATAGGAAGCATCAAAGATCTCAATGGTTGTCATAGGAAACACCAAAGATCTCACTAGTTGATTGTCATAGGAACATCAAAGATCTCAATGGTTGTCATAGGAAACACCAAAGATCTCACTAGTTGATTGTCATAGGAACATCAAAGATCTCACTGGTTGGCTGTGATAGGAAACACCAAAGATCTCACTGGTTGGTCGTCATAGGAAACACCAAAGATCTCACTGGTTGTCATAGGAAACACCAAAGATCTAATTAGTTGGTTGTCATACGAAACAACAAAGATCTCACTAGTTGATTGTCATAAGGACATCAAAGATCTCACTGGTTGGTTGTCATAGGAAACACCAAAGATCTCACTAGTTGTCATAGGAAACACTAATAATAAATAATTTTTATTTCTATAATAATACATTTTATTTCTATAGCGCTGACATATTTCGCAGCACTTTACATTTCGGAGGGGATTGGTACAGACAATAGACATTACAGCATAACAATAATCACATAGATTATAACAAATACCAAGAGGAATGAGGGCCCTGCTCGCAAGCTTACAGTCTATGAGGAAAGAGGCAGACACGAAAGGTGGGTGGTAACAGTTGCTCTGATTGTATGGACCAGCCATAATGTTAAGTGTGTATCAGTACAGACACAGAGGGCTAATGGATGCATAAAGCATGTGGGAACATGATGCGGGGAACCTGGTTATGGTAAAACTTTTGGCTGTGCCACACAGGGATAGATTAGGTTAATGTGTTGAGGCGATAGGCCAGTCTGAATAAATGCGTTTTCAGGGTAAGCTTAAAATTGTGGGGATTGGGGACTAATCGTATTGACCTGGGAAGTGCATTCCAAAGAATTGGCGCAGCACGTGTAAAGTCTTGGAGACAGGAGTGGGAGGTTCTGATTATTGAGGATGCTAACCTCAGGTCATCAGCAGAACGGAGGGCGCGGGTAGGGTGGTAGACTGAAACAAGGGAGGAGATGTAGGGTGGTGCTGAGCCATGGAGGGCTTTGTGGGTGAGGGTAATAAGTTTATACTGAATTCTGGAGTGGATGGGTAGCCAGTGTAATGACTGGCACAAGGTAGAGGCATCGGTGTAACGATTGGTGAGGAATATGATCCTGGCTGCAGCATTCAAGACAGATAGGAGAGGGGGGAGTTTGGTAAGAGGGAGACCGATTAGAAGAGAGCTACAATAGTCCAGACGAGAATGAATAAGAGAAACAGTAAGATTTTTTGCAGAGTCAAAAGTAAGAAAAAGTCAAATTCTAGAAATGTTTTTGAGGTGCAGATGACAAGAGCGAGCCAGTGATCGGATGTGGGGGACAAAGGAAAGCTCGGAATCAAGTATGACCCCAAGACAGCGGGCATGTTGCTGGGGAGTAATAGTGGAACCACACACGGAAATGGCAATGTCGGGTATAGGTACATTAGCAGCGGGAGGAAACACCAGGAGTTCAGTCTTTGACAGGTTCAGTTTCAGATATAGTGAGGACATGATGTTAGACACAGTGTTAAGACAATCGCCGGTGTTTTCTAGAAAGGCTGGCGTGATGTCAGGAGAAGAAGCGTATAATTGGGTGTCATCAGCATAGAGATGGTACTGGAAACCAAATCTACTGATTGTTTGACCAGTAGGGGCAGTGTACAAGGAGAAGAGGAGGGGGCCTAGGACTGATCCTTGAGGAACCCCAACAGTAAGGGGAAGGTGAGAGGAGGAGGAACCGGCAAAAGATACAGTAAAGGAGCGGTCAGAGAGATAGGAGAACCAGGAGAGAACGGTGTCCTTGAGGCCAATGGAACGGAGCATAGTGAGGAGGAGCTGATGATCTGTAGCGCCCCTGAGACTTCAGTTGCCACAGAGGTACTGCACCTTCTCCTAAGGTGTGGTGCCCCACCATCCAGGTAGGGTGGGAACTCCCTTTCACATTCCAACACCTGTACCCCACACACAGGATAGTTCAGCAGGGACTCATCCATGCTTTATGCTGGAAAGGTCATAGGATGCCTTTTGTGGTCCCTGGCTTCGTAACACGGGAGGTGCTGGGGAGGCGGGTGTAGTTAGATTTAAAAGAGAGGGAAGGTGTAGGATTTCAGGTCAGTCGGTCAGTCTGAAAGAGGGTGAGAGAGAAAGGAAGTCACTCAGACAGGAGTGAGGATCCCTGGAAGAGGGATGGAGGAAGGTGTGCTGCAGCTGCCTCAGTGACCTGAGCCAGCTGGCACGGGAAAGGAACAGAAGGAAGGAGACGTAGACTGGAGACTACAGATTCCATAAGAGAGATAGAACAGATCGGAACAAAGGAGAATAGAAGGACGGTGGGAAGCAGGTTGAGAAAGAGAGAGAACCCTTCCAGTCCAGAGCGCAAAGGCCGGAGCCCGGTCCCCGAGGTTGATTGGATCTTTATGTCCGACAACAGACACCGGAGGAGTAGTGAGCCACTAACGCCTTACTCCCATCATAGACTTGGGACACAACAGCAACTGGATAGTGAGCTGGGATGCAGAGAGGAGTCCCCGAAGCAGGCTACAGCTGTCTGTCATACAAGTAGAGACTAGGAACACCTAGAGAGAGAGGCATTCCAGGGTAACTAAGTATTGGAGTGCTTCGCACCTAAAGGCGCATTGGAGGAGTCGTTCTGTAAGGTACATATTGGCGGAGTGTGGAGGGGAGAATCCTATCCTGCCTGGAAGTTGGCTGGGGCCTGACCTGAAGAACACAGTGCGGAGGCAGGCATTTGTGTGAACTGCAAACAGTGAGCAAAGCTTTGGAACCGCATACTCTGGTGTCCTCCAGTTATTCCAGCACCACTACACCTGGGTACCAGCCTTCATACCATTCTGTGTCTCTCCTCATCCATTGCACCTACACTGCCCTGGGACTACAGCTCCACCTGTGGGGAGCTATACCATCTCTGCTGCCCACACCATCGGTCCCAGTGGATCTGCATGCAGCGTTGGCTCAACATCTCACTTTCCAAACACCACGGGTGGCGTCACGAACTATCCAAATAAACATTACACCATTAACATCACCGCCATTGATATTGGGCGCCCAGGGCCATGGACCGGGTCAACGCTGCTGTGACACACATTCCTCCCTGACACCGGCCCGGTACCAAGTACCCCACTGCCCTGGGTGTGAGGGGCGACCCAGATGCACAGTGTCGAATGCTGCAGAGAGATCCAAGAGAATTAGCTTGGAGTAATGACCATTACATTTAGCTGTTAGTAGATCATTAGAGACTTTAGTGAGGGCAGTTTCAGTTGAGTGTAAGGAGCGGAAGCCGGATTGGAGAGGGTCGAGAAGAGTTATCAGATAGATAGCGGATAAGACAGGAGTGGACCAGGCGATCCAGGAGCTTAGAGATGAAGGGAAGATTAGAGACAGGTCTATAGCTAGCGGCACAGTTTTGGTCGAGGGATGTTTTTTTAAGTAGTGGATGTATGATGGCATGCTTAAATGAGGAGGGAAAGATACCAGAAGAGAGAGAGAGGTTAAATATTTTAGTTAGGTGAGTGGTGACAGCAGGGGAAAGGGACTGGAGGAGATGTGATGGAAATGGGTCACTGATGCAAGTGGTTGGGCGAGAAGATGCAAGGAGCCTGCTTACTTCTTCTTCTGTGACTGGTTCAAAATCAGAGAGTGAGCTAGATGCAGTGGGAGAGGGAGGACAGTGCATGGTATGAGGTGATTGGGAGATAATTTCCTGTCGGATCTGGTCAATTTTTTCCTTTGAAGTAATTGGCCAGATCGTCAGCTCGGAGCTCCGGGGTTGGGGCCTGTACTCTTGGGTTGAGTAGAGAATGAAAAGTGTCAGAGACGTTTCGGGTTATTGGACAGTGAGGTGATGAGGGTGTTGAAATAGGTTTGTTTGGAGAGGTGAAGGGCACTGTTGTATGTTCTAAGCATAAACATTTAATGGATGAAATCTTGGTGTAGATTGGATTTTCTCCACAGACGTTCGGCGCACCTGGAGCACCGCTGCAGGAAACGTGTTTGCAGGGTGTGCCAGGGTTGTCGCCGTCTGTGTTGTGGTGTTCTATTTATAGCGGATGCAAATTCATCCAGGGCACTTTGAAGTGTTTTATTGTAATGCTTCAATGCAGAATCAGGACAGGAGAGGGAGGAGATAGGGGCCAATGAAGACTGCAAGTTCTTCGTAAGTTTCTGGGTGTTAATGGCCTGTATGTTTCTATAAGTATGGACAGTGGGGGTGACCTGAGCAGCCTGGCAGTTCTTTATAGAGAATGAAAGAAGGTTGTGGTCAGAGAGCGGGAGAGGGGAGTTTGCGAAATCATCCACTGTACAAAGCCGAGAGAAGACCAAGTCGAGGGAGTTTCCGTCTTCATGCGTTGGAGAATTAGTAAGCTGCAAAAGGCCAAACGAGGTTAGAGATAAAAGGTGAGTAGCAGATGGGGAGAAGGGAAGAGCAATGGGGATGTTGAAATCTCCCATGATGAGGGTAGGGATGTCACAGGAGAGAAAATGTGGAAGCCAAGTGGCAAAATGATCCAGGAACTGATGGGAGGGGCCGGGAGGACGATATACCACCGCCACTCGCATGGAGAAGGGGGTGTAGAGTCTGACGACATGGACCTCAAAAGAAGGGAAGACTAGTGAGGGTAGTTGAGGGATGACCTGAAAGGTACATTTTGGTGATAGAAGCAGACCAACGCCTCCACCTGCTCTATTGTCTGATTTTGGGGTATGAGAGAAGTGTAGTCCACCATATGAAAGAACAGCAGCAGCAGTAGTGTCTGACTGCTGGATCCAGGTTTCAGTAAGAGCCAGGAGGTTAAGAGAATTAGAAAGGAAAAAGTCATGAGTGAAGGAGAGTTTGTTACACACTGAGCGAGAATTCCAAAGGGCACAATTAAGAGAGACAGATGGTATGCAGAGAATATTAATAAGATTAGAGGGGTTTCTGAGTGTAGCAGTTGGGGGTTTGACTTTCTATAACATGGGGGACCAGGGTTGGGAGCAATGTCTCCTGCGACTAGGAGAAGGAGGATAGAAAGAGTGAGCAGATGGTTAAGTGATTTGTGAGAGCGTCTCTTATGTTGAATGGTAGGACTGACTGGATCTGTGCAATTTAACAATGTGAAAAGAGCGTGAGTGCTATACATAGGAGAGGAAAGGAGCGAGGGGCCGATATGGATGGAGTGTAGAGTTAATGCCAGGGCGGTGGATGTGTGTGAATGCAGCGGCCAGGATATAAATTACACAAATGCATATGGTAAATATTTGTTGTATTCCAAATGTACAGGGAGTAGATGTATATAAATGTCTTACCTGTCTCCTGCCCTGTCTAGCTGCCATGTTATAACTGCCAGTACTTTGATAAACTGTACTTTGATAAAGTGTGTATAATTGCCCCCTGCATAAATGCTTTTCCCAAACTATGAATATATAGGAGGCTAAGGCTTAGATTTTTTTTTTTGCTCTCTCTCTTCTCGTTAATCAATCAAACTAAATTGAGACAGCAGGGCCCAATAAAATGTTGTGGTCAGATAAACAGATGTCCAACACTACATGGATCATAAAGCACTTTGAAAAGTTTCTTGACCTCACAACATAAGGGGACAAGCAGAGTAAGTTGAAATAACTATATACCAGATATAAGCTTGCATAGTTGAAAACACATATAGAGCATTCAGGATTAACTGCTTGCTGACATTGAATTGAGGAGTTGATTCAGAGCAGAGATTGAAAGAGGTGGTTACCAGATGTTAGGAATCTGTGTCCTGTCATACTTATGCAGAGATCCAGATTCTCACATTTGTCTCCAGAGGCTAAGTCCTTTCAGCCAGCTTCTGAGCATGCTCCTGGAATGAGCTCCCATTGGAGTTCAGGAGTCAGGTGCTCAGGTCCTGATTTGATTGGTTATGCTCAGGGCTCTGGAGATTTCTGGCAGGTCCCGTACGCTATAAAAAGTGTGCATGGCCGCTATGTCATGCACTAGTATTTTCATACTGCTGCTGTATGTATGGTGATGGATGCTTGGACTGGTGACTGACTTATTATGAAAACCCTTCCCTCTGGTATTACGACTATGTGAGTGATTGGGCAGCCGCCAGTAGCAGCGCTAGTGCCAGCGCGCTCCAGCTATACGTTCTCAGCAGCTAGCGTCCTGCATCGCGCCAGCGAGATTGCGGTGTCTTCTCTGTGGCTCCGTTCACACCGCGCTGCGGTTGCAGTTTTTCCGCGTCTGCAGTTGCGACGCCTCCTGTCTGATTTCACGGTAGGTCTAGAGGGAGTAGTCCTGCTGCTTAAGACTACTTCTGTGACTATTTATACCGTGACAGTTTCGCTGTTAGTCTGTGTCCCCTAAGAGACTTAGCGCATTACTTTATTCTTTTGTCTGCAGCTCTGTGAGCATAACAGAGCTCGCTTCTGTGCACTTAGGGTGCAGTTAACCCCGTGCACATTACCGTCATAGTGTTCTGCCTCTCTAGCAGCGGTTATATCACCTGCCGCATGATGGACCCCGGGCGGCGAACACGTTTATTTATATTTTTTTTTTAAGCGTGTTCCGCCGCCGTAACACCAGATATAAGCTTGCATAGTTCAAAACACATATAGAGCATTCAAACACTACCCACTAACCTCCCTGGTTGCCATTGGAATGCTCACTTATTTCACTGGATTCCATGAGAAATACCACTGATCTCATTGGTTGCCATGAGCCTTATTGTTAGATGAGATTGTCTTGTCTTGTCAAGTGCTGTATTGTCTTGGTTTCCATAGCTAGGCCCTTTTTTTAGGTTGTCATTGGCTGCGCTGTAGTTCTAGGGGGGAAACTTTGAGATTCTTACAGTAACTTTACCACAATTGTTTGGTTGCCCCAGGCGGCATCAGCGTTCTTCATGACTAATCTTCACATAAAGGATTTTTGCTGCCAAGACCAACCTCTGGGTTCTTAGCGGGAACCTTCTAGGTTACTGTAGGTGCCACATTTTGGCTGCTATGAGCAACAAGCCTTGCCTAGCTAAAAAATTCTCAGTTGTCCTGCTCAACAGCATTGATCTTTGCAGGAAACCTTTTTGGTTGCTATTGAGAACACTTTTGTTCCTCCTGGGAACCTTCTTGGTTGTTGTGGTGAACACCATTGCTCACAGTAGACATCATTGTTGGGCTCTGTGGTCAGCAACATTATTTGTATTGAGAATCTACTTCTACTACAGGGAACACAATTATTCATTGTGGGAATCTGATTAGTTGTTAGAATCAGCACCATTTTTTCCAGAGGAAAGCTTGGTCTCTATAAGTAATGCCACTTTGTAAAGATGGTTATTCATACATAGGAGATAACTGTCCACTAATGTGCTGACTCCTCCTCCCCGTGTCTCCCATACATAGGAGGTAACTGTCCACTAATGTGCTGTCTACCCCGTCCTGTGTCTCCCATACATAGGAGGTAACTGTCCACTAATGTGCTGTCTACCCCGTCCTGTGTCTCCCATACATAGGAGGTAACTGCCCACTAATGTGCTGACTCCTCCTCCCCGTGTCTCCCATATATAGGAGGCAACTGCCTACTAATGTGCTGACTCCTCCTCCCCATGTCTCCCATACATAGGAGGTAACTGTCCACTAATGTGCTGTCTCCCCCACCCCGTGTCTCTCACACATAGGAGGTAACTGTCCACTAATATGCTGTCTCCCCCACCCCGTGTCTCCCATACATAGGAGGTAACTGCCCACTAATGTGCTGTCTCCCCCACCCCGTGTCTCTCATACATAGGAGGTAACTGTCCACTAATGTGCTGTCTCCCCCACCCCGTGTCTCCCATACATAGGAGGTAAATGTCCACTAATGTGCTGTCTCCCCCACCTCAAGTCTCCCATACATAGGAGGTAACTGTCCACTAATGTGCTGTCTCCCATACATAGGAGGTAACTATCCACTAATGTGCTGTCTCCCCCACCCCGTGTCTCTCATACATAGGAGGTAACTGTCCACTAATGTGCTGTCTCCCCCACCCCGTGTCTCCCATACATAGGAGGTAACTGTCCACTAATGTGCTGTCTCCCCCACCCCGTGTCTCCCATACATAGGAGGTAACTGTCCACTAATGTGCTGTCTCCCCCACCTCATGTCTCCCATACATAGGAGGTAACTGTCCACTAATGTGCTGTCTCCCCCACCCCGTGTCTCCCATACATAGGAGGTAACTGTCCACTAATGTGCTGTCTCCCCCACCCCGTGTCTCCCATACATAGGAGGTAACTGTCCACTAATGTGCTGTCTCCCCCACCCCGTGTCTCCCATACATAGGAGGTAACTGTCCACTAATGTGCTGTCTCCCCCACCTCGTGTCTCCCATACATAGGAGGTAACTGTCCACTAATGTGCTGTCTCCCCCACCCCGTGTCTCCCATACATAGGAGGTAACTGTCCACTAATATGCTGTCTCCCCCACCCCGTGTCTCTCATACATAGGAGGTAACTGTCCACTAATGTGCTGTCTCCCCCACCTCATGTCTCCCATACATAGGAGGTAACTGTCCACTAATGTGCTGTCTCCCCCACCCCGTGTCTCCCATACATAGGAGGTAACTGTCCACTAATATGCTGTCTCCCACACCCCGTGTCTCTCATACATAGGATGTAACTGTCCACTAATGTGCTGTCTCCCCCACCTCGTGTCTCCCATACATAGGAGGTAACTGTCCACTAATGTGCTGTCTCCCCCACCCCGTGTCTCCCATACAAAGGAGGTAACTGTCCACTAATATGCTGTCTCCCCCACCCCGTGTCTCTCATACATAGGAGGTAACTGTCCACTAATGTGCTGTCTCCCCCACCTCGTGTCTCCCATACATAGGAGGTAACTGTCCACTAATGTGCTGTCTCCCCCACCCCGTGTCTCCCATACATAGGAGGTAACTGCCCACTAATATGCTGTCTCCCCCACCCCGTGTCTCCCATACATAGGAGGTAACTGTCCACTAATGTGCTGTCTCCCCCACCTCAAGTCTCCCATACATAGGAGGTAACTGTCCACTAATGTGCTGTCTCCCCCACCTCATGTCTCCCATACATAGGAGGTAACTGTCCACTAATGTGCTGTCTCCCCCACCCCGTGTCTCTCATACATAGGAGGTAACTGTCCACTAATGTGCTGTCTCCCCCACCTCATGTCTCCCATACATAGGAGGTAACTGTCCACTAATGTGCTGTCTCCCCCACCCCGTGTCTCCCATACAAAGGAGGTAACTGTCCACTAATATGCTGTCTCCCCCACCCCGTGTCTCCCATACATAGGAGGTAACTGTCCACTAATGTGCTGTCTCCCCCACCTCATGTCTCCCATACATAGGAGGTAACTGTCCACTAATATGCTGTCTCCCCCACCCCGTGTCTCTCATACATAGGAGGTAACTGCCCACTAATGTGCTGTCTCCCCCACCCCATATCTCTCATACATAGGAGGTAACTGTCCACTAATATGCTGTCTCCCCCACCCCGTGTCTCTCATACATAGGAGGTAACTGCCCACTAATGTGCTGTCTCCTCCGCCCCGTGTCTCCCATGCATAAGAGGTAACTGCCCACTAATGTGCTGTCTCCCCCACCCCATATCTCTCATACATAGGACGTAACTGTCCACTAATGTGCTGTCTCCCCCACCCCGTGTCTCTCATACATAGGAGGTAACTGTCCACTAATGTGCTGTCTCCCCCACCTCATGTCTCCCATACATAGGAGGTAACTGTCCACTAATGTGCTGTCTCCCCCACCTCATGTCTCCCATACATAGGAGGTAACTGTCCACTAATGTGCTGTCTCCCCCACCCCGTGTCTCCCATACATAGGAGGTAACTGTCCACTAATGTGCTGTCTCCCCCACCTCATGTCTCCCATACATAGGAGGTAACTGCCCACTAATATGCTGTCTCCCCCACCCCGTGTCTCTCATACATAGGAGGTAACTGTCCACTAATGTGCTGTCTCCCCCACCCCGTGTCTCTCATACATAGGAGGTAACTGTCCACTAATGTGCTGTCTCCCCCACCTCATGTCTCCCATACATAGGAGGTAACTGTCCACTAATGTGCTGTCTCCCCCACCCCGTGTCTCTCATACATAGGAGGTAACTGTCCACTAATATGCTGTCTCCCCCACCCCGTGTCTCTCATACATAGGAGGTAACTGCCCACTAATGTGCTGTCTCCTCCGCCCCGTGTCTCCCATGCATAAGAGGTAACTGTCCACTAATGTGCTGTCTCCCTCACCCCATATCTCTCATACATAGGACGTAACTGTCCACTAATGTGCTGTCTCCCTCACCCCGTGTCTCTCATACATAGGAGGTAACTGCCCACTAATGTGCTGTCTCCCTCACCCCGTGTCTCACATACATAGGAGGTAACTGCCCACTAATGTGCTGTCTCCCCCACCTCATGTCTCTCATACATAGGAGGTAACTGCCCACTAATGTTCTGTCTCCCCACCCCGTGTCTCTCATACATAGGAGGTAACTGCCCACTAATGTTCTGTCTCCCTCACCCCGTGTCTCACATACATAGGAGGTAACTGCCCACTAATGTTCTGTCTCCCCACCCCGTGTCTCCCATACATAGGACGTAACTGTCCACTAATATGCTGTCTCCCCCACCCCGTGTCTCTCATACATAGGAGGTAACTGCCCACTAATGTGCTGTCTCCCCCACCCCATATCTCTCATACATAGGACGTAACTGTCCACTAATGTGCTGTCTCCCCCACCCCGTGTCTCTCATACATAGGAGGTAACTGCCCACTAATGTGCTGTCTCCCTCACCCCGTGTCTCCCATACATAGGAGGTAACTGCCCACTAATGTGCTGTCTCCCCCACCCCATATCTCTCATACATAGGAGGTAACTGCCCACTAATGTGCTGTCTCCCCCGTCCTGTGTCTCCCATACATAGGAGGTAACTGCCCACTAATGTGCTGTCTCCCCCACCCCGTGTCTCTCATACATAGGAGGTAACTGTCCACTAATGTGCTGTCTCCCCCACCCCGTGTCTCTCACACGTAGCAGATAACTGCCCACTAATGTGCTGTCTCCCCCACCCCGTGTCTCTCACACATAGCAGATAACTGCCCACTAATGTGCTGTCTCACCCACCCCGTGTCTCCCATGCATAGCAGATAATTGTCCACTATTCTGCTGTCTCCCATACATAGGAGGTAACTGCCCACTAATGTGCTGTCTCCCCCGCCCCGTGTCTCCCATACATAAGAGGTAACTGCCCACTAATGTGCTGTCTCCCCCACCCCGTGTCTGCCATATATAGGAGGTAACTGCCCACTAATGTGCTGTCTCCCCCACCCTGTGTCTCCCATACATAGGAGGTAACTGCCCACTAATGTGCTGTCTCCCCCACCCCGTGTCTCCCATATATAGGAGGTAACTGCCCACTAATGTGCTGTCTCCCCCGCCCCGTATCTCTCATACATAGGAGGTAACTGCCCACTAATGTGCTGTCTCCCCCACGCCGTGTCTCTCACACATAGGAGGTAACTGCCCACTAATGTTGTCTCCCCCACCCCGTGTCTCTCACACATAGGAGGTAACTGCCCACTAATGTGCTGTCTCCCATACATAGGAGGTAACTGCCCACTAATGTGCTGTCTCCCCCGTCCCGTGTCTCTCATACATAGCAGATAACTGTCCACTAATGTGCTGTCTCCCCCACCCCGTGTCTCCCATACATAGGAGGTAACTGTCCACTAATGTTCTGTCTCCCCACTCCGTGTCTCCCATACATAGGAGGTAACTGTCCACTAATGTTCTGTCTCCCCACCCCGTGTCTCCCATACATAGGAGGTAACTGTCCACTAATGTTCTGTCTCCCCACCCCGTGTCTCCCATACATAGGAGGTAACTGTCCACTAATGTGTTGTCTCCCCCACCCCGTGTCTCTCATACATAGGAGATAACTGCCCACTAATGTGCTGTCTCCCCCACGCCGTGTCTCTCACACATAGGAGGTAACTGCCCACTAATGTGCTGTCTCCCCCCACGCCGTGTCTCTCACACATAGGAGGTAACTGCCCACTAATGTGCTGTCTCCCATACATAGGAGGTAACTGCCCACTAATGTGCTGTCTCCCCCGTCCCGTGTCTCTCATACATAGGAGATAACTGTCCTCTAATGTGCTGTCTCCCCCACCCCGTGTCTCTCATACATAGGAGGTAACTGTCCACTAATGTGTTGTCTCCCCCACCCCGTGTCTCTCATACATAGGAGGTAACTGTCCTCTAATGTGCTGTCTCCCCCACCCCGTGTCTCTCATACATAGGAGATAACTGTCCACTAATGTGCTGTCTCCCCACCCCGTGTCTCTCATACATAGGAGGTAACTGCCCACTAATGTGCTGTCTCCCCCGTCCCGTGTCTCCCATACATAGGAGGTAACTGCCCACTAATGTGCTGTCTCCCCCACCCTGTGTCTCCCATATATAGGAGGTAACTGTCCACTAATGTTCTGTCTCCCCCACCCCGTGTCTCTCATATATAGCAGATAACTGTCCACTAATGTGCTGTCTCCCCCACCCCGTGTCTCTCATATTTAGGAGGTAACTGCCCACTAATGTGCTGTCTCCCCCGTCCCGTGTCTCTCATACATCGGAGATATCTGTCCACTAATGTGCTGTCTCCCCCACCCCGTGTCTCCCATACATAGGAGGTAACTGTCCACTAATGTTCTGTCTCCCCACCCCGTGTCTCCCATACATAGGAGGTAACTGTCCACTAATGTGCTGTCTCCCCCACCCCGTGTCTCCCATACATAGGAGATAACTGTCCACAAATGTGCTGTCTCCCCCACCCCGTGTCTCTCATACATAGGAGGTAACTGCCCACTAATGTGCTGTCTCCCCCACCCCGTGTCTCTCATACATAGGAGGCAACTGCCCACTAATGTGCTGTCTCCCCCACCCCGTGTCTCTCATACATAGGAGGTAACTGCCCACTAATGTGCTTTCTCCCCCACCCCGTGTCTCTCATACATAGGAGGTAACTGCCCACTAATGTGCTGTCTCCCCCACCCCGTGTCTCTCATACATAGGAGGTAACTGCCCACTAATGTGCTGTCTCCCCACCCCGTGTCTCTCACACATAGCAGATAACTGCCCACTAATGTGCTGTCTCCCCCACCCCGTGTCTCCCATACATAGGAGGTAACTGCCCACTAATGTGTTGTCTCCCATACATAGGAGGTAACTGCCCACTAATGTGCTGTCTCCCCCGCCCCGTATCTCTCATACATAGGAGGTAACTGCCCACTAATGTGTTGTCTCCCCCACCCCGTGTCTCCCATACATAGGAGGTAACTGCCCACTAATGTGCTGTCTCCCCCGTCCCGTATCTGTCATACATAGCAAATAACTGCCCACTAATGTGCTGTCTCCCCCGTCCCGTGTCTCTCATACATAGGAGGTAACTGCCCACTAATGTGCTGTCTCCCCCGTCCCGTGTCTCTCATACATAGGAGGTAACTGCCCACTAATGTGCTGTCTCCCCCGTCCCGTGTCTCTCATATATAGGAGGTAACTGCCCACTAATGTGTTGTCTCCCCCGTCCCGTATCTGTCATACATAGGAGATATCTGTCCACTAATGTGCTGTCTCCCCCGTCCCGTGTCTCTCATACATAGGAGGTAACTGCCCACTAATGTGCTGTCTCCCCCGTCCCGTGTCTCTCATATATAGGAGGTAACTGCCCACTAATGTGTTGTCTCCCCCGTCCCGTATCTGTCATACATAGCAGATAACTGCCCACTAATGTGCTGTCTCCCCCACCCCGTGTCTCTCATACATAGGAGATAAATGTCCACTAATGTGCTGTCTCCCCCGTCCCGTGTCTCTCATACATAGGAGGTAACTGCCCACTAATGTGCTGTCTCCCCCGTCCCGTATCTGTCATACATAGGAGATATCTGTCCACTAATGTGCTGTCTCCCCCGTCCCGTATCTGTCATACATAGGAGGCAACTGCCCACTAATGTGTTGTCTCCCCCGTCCCGTGTCTCTCATACATAGGAGATAAATGTCCACTAATGTGCTGTCTCCCCCGTCCCGTATCTGTCATACATGGCAGATAACTGCCCACTAATGTGATGTCTCCCCCACCCCGTGTCTCTCATACATAGGAGGTAACTGCCCACTAATGTGCTGTCTCCCCCACCCCGTGTCTCCCATACATAGGAGGTAACTGCCCACTAATGTGCTGTCTCCCCACCCCGTGTCTCTCACACATAGCAGATAACTGCCCACTAATGTGCTGTCTCCCCCACCCCGTGTCTCCCATACATAGGAGGTAACTGCCCACTAATGTGTTGTCTCCCATACATAGGAGGTAACTGCCCACTAATGTGCTGTCTCCCCCACCCCGTGTCTCCCATACATAGGAGGTAACTGCCCACTAATGTGTTGTCTCCCCCACCCCGTGTCTCCCATACATAGGAGGTAACTGCCCACTAATGTGTTGTCTCCCATACATAGGAGGTAACTGCCCACTAATGTGCTGTCTCCCCCGCCCCATGTCTCCCATACATAAGAGGTAACTGCCCACTAATGTGCTGTCTCCCCCACCCCGTGTCTGCCATATATAGGAGGTAACTGCCCACTAATGTGCTGTCTCCCTCACCCAGTATCTCTCATACATAGGAGGTAACTGCCCACTAATGTGCTGTCTCCCCCGCCCCATGTCTCCCATACATAAGAGGTAACTGCCCACTAATGTGCTGTCTCCCCCACCCCGTGTCTGCCATATATAGGAGGTAACTGCCCACTAATGTGCTGTCTCTCCCGCCCCGTGTCTCCCATACATAGGAGGTAACTGCCCACTAATGTGCTGTCTCCCTCACCCCGTGTCTCCCATACATAGGAGGCAACTTCCCACTAATGTGCTGTCTCCCCCACCCCGTGTCTCTCATACATAGGAGGTAACTGCCCACTAATGTGCTGTCTCCCCCACCCCGTGTCTCCCATACATGGGAGGTAACTGCCCACTAATGTGCTGTCTCCCCACCCCGTGTCTCTCACACATAGCAGATAACTGCCCACTAATGTGCTGTCTCCCCCACCCCGTGTCTCTCACACATAGCAGATAACTGCCCACTAATGTGCTGTCTCCCCCACCCCGTGTCTCCCATACATAGGAGGTAACTGCCCACTAATGTGTTGTCTCCCATACATAGGAGGTAACTGCCCACTAATGTGCTGTCTCCCCCGCCCCGTATCTCTCATACATAGGAGGTAACTGCCCACTAATGTGTTGTCTCCCCCACCCCGTGTCTCCCATACATAGGAGGTAACTGCCCACTAATGTGTTGTCTCCCCCACCCCGTGTCTCCCATACATAGGAGGTAACTGCCCACTAATGTGCTGTCTCCCTCACCCCGTGTCTCCCATACATAGGAGGTAACTGCCCACTAATGTGCTGTCTCCCCCACCCCATATCTCTCATACATAGGAGGTAACTGCCCACTAATGTGCTGTCTCCCCCGCCCCATGTCTCCCATACATAAGAGGTAACTGCCCACTAATGTGCTGTCTCCCCCACCCCGTGTCTGCCATATATAGGAGGTAACTGCCCACTAATGTGCTGTCTCCCTCACCCAGTATCTCTCATACATAGGAGGTAACTGCCCACTAATGTGCTGTCTCCCCCGCCCCATGTCTCCCATACATAAGAGGTAACTGCCCACTAATGTGCTGTCTCCCCCACCCCGTGTCTCCCATACATAGGAGGTAACTGCCCACTAATGTGCTGTCTCCCTCACCCCGTGTCTCCCATACATAGGAGGTAACTGCCCACTAATGTGCTGTCTCCCCCACCCCATATCTCTCATACATAGGAGGTAACTGCCCACTAATGTGCTGTCTCCCCCGTCCCGTGTCTCCCATACATAGGAGGTAACTGCCCACTAATGTGCTGTCTCCCCCACCCCGTGTCTCTCATACATAGGAGGTAACTGCCCACTAATGTGCTGTCTCCCCCACCCCGTGTCTCTCACACGTAGCAGATAACTGCCCACTAATGTGCTGTCTCCCCCACCCCGTGTCTCTCACACATAGCAGATAACTGCCCACTAATGTGCTGTCTCACCCACCCCGTGTCTCCCATACATAGGAGGTAACTGCCCACTAATGTGCTGTCTCCCCCGCCCCGTGTCTCTCATGCATAGCAGATAATTGTCCACTATTCTGCTGTCTCCCATACATAGGAGGTAACTGCCCACTAATGTGCTGTCTCCCCCGCCCCGTGTCTCCCATACATAAGAGGTAACTGCCCACTAATGTGCTGTCTCCCCCACCCCGTGTCTGCCATATATAGGAGGTAACTGCCCACTAATGTGCTGTCTCCCCCACCCCGTGTATCCCATACATAGGAGGTAACTGCCCACTAATGTGCTGTCTCCCCCACCCCGTGTCTCCCATATATAGGAGGTAACTGCCCACTAATGTGCTGTCTCCCCCGTCCCGTTTCTCTCATATATAGGAGGTAACTGCCCACTAATGTTCTGTCTCCCCAGCCCCGTATCTCTCATACATAGCAGATAACTGTCCACTAATGTTCTGTCTCCCCCACCCCGTGTCTCCCATACATAAGAGATTTCTGTCCACTAATGTGCTGTCTCCCCCACCCCGTGTCTCCCATACATAGGAGGTAACTGTCCACTAATGTTCTGTCTCCCCACCCCGTGTCTCCCATACATAGGAGGTAACTGCCCACTAATGTGCTGTCTCCCCCACCCCGTGTCTCCCATATATAGGAGGTAACTGCCCACTAATGTGCTGTCTCCCCCACGCCGTGTCTCTCATACATAGGAGGTAACTGCCCACTAATGTGCTGTCTCCCCCACGCCGTGTCTCTCACACATAGGAGGTAACTGCCCACTAATGTGCTGTCTCCCATACATAGGAGGTAACTGCCCACTAATGTGCTGTCTCCCCGTCCCGTGTCTCTCATACATAGTAGATAACTGTCCACTAATGTGCTGTCTCCCCCACCCCGTGTCTCCCATACATAAGAGATTTCTGTCCACTAATGTGCTGTCTCCCCCACCCCGTGTCTCCCATACATAGGAGGTAACTGTCCACTAATGTTCTGTCTCCCCACCCCGTGTCTCCCATACATAGGAGGTAACTGTCCACTAATGTTCTGTCTCCCCACCCCGTGACTCCCATACATAGGAGGTAACTGTCCACTAATGTTCTGTCTCCCCCACCCCGTGTCTCTCATACATAGGAGGTAACTGTCCACTAATGTTCTGTCTCCCATACATAGGAGGTAACTGCCCACTAATGTTCTGTCTCCCCACCCCGTGTCTCCCATACATAGGAGGTAACTGTCCACTAATGTGCTGTCTCCCCCACCCCGTGTCTCTCATACATAGGAGGTAACTGTCCACTAATGTGTTGTCTCCCCCACCCCGTGTCTCTCATACATAGGAGGTAACTGTCCTCTAATGTGCTGTCTCCCCCACCCCGTGTCTCTCATACATAGGAGATAACTGTCCACTAATGTGCTGTCTCCCCACCCCGTGTCTCTCATACATAGGAGGTAACTGCCCACTAATGTGCTGTCTCCCCCGTCCCGTGTCTCCCATACATAGGAGGTAACTGCCCACTAATGTGCTGTCTCCCCCACCCTGTGTCTCCCATATATAGGAGGTAACTGTCCACTAATGTTCTGTCTCCCCCACCCCGTGTCTCTCATATATAGCAGATAACTGTCCACTAATGTGCTGTCTCCCCCACCCCGTATCTCTCATACATAGCAGATAACTGTCCACTAATGTGCTGTCTCCCCCACCCCGTGTCTCTCATATTTAGGAGGTAACTGCCCACTAATGTGCTGTCTCCCCCGTCCCGTGTCTCTCATACATCGGAGATATCTGTCCACTAATGTGCTGTCTCCCCCACCCCGTGTCTCTCATACATCGGAGGTAACTGCCCACTAATGTGCTGTCTCCCCCACCCCGTGTCTCTCATACATAGGAGGCAACTGCCCACTAATGTGCTGTCTCCCCCACCCCGTGTCTCTCATACATAGGAGGTAACTGCCCACTAATGTGCTGTCTCCCCCGTCCCGTGTCTCTCATACATCGGAGATATCTGTCCACTAATGTTCTGTCTCCCCCACCCCGTGTCTCTCATACATAGGAGGTAACTGCCCACTAATGTGCTGTCTCCCCCACCCCGTGTCTCTCATACATAGGAGGCAACTGCCCACTAATGTGCTGTCTCCCCCACCCCGTGTCTCTCATACATAGGAGGTAACTGCCCACTAATGTGCTGTCTCCCCCACCCCGTGTCTCTCATACTTAGGAGGTAACTGCCCACTAATGTGCTGTCTCCCCCACCCAGTGTCACCTCCTATGTATGGGAAACTGCCCACTAATGTGCTGTCTCCCCCACCCCGTGTCTCTCATATATAGGAGGTAACTGCCCACTAATGTGCTGTCTCCCTCACCCCGTGTCTCTCATACATAGGAGGTAACTGTCCACTAATGTGCTGTCTCCCCCACCCCGTATCTCTCATACATAGGAGGTAACTGTCCACTAATGTGCTGTCTCCCCCACCCCGTGTCTCTCATATATAGGAGGCAACTGCCCACTAATGTGCTGTCTCCCCCGTCCCGTATCTGTCATACATAGGACATATCTGTCCACTAATGTGCTGTCTCCCCCACCCCGTGTCTCTCATACATAGGAGGTAACTGCCCACTAATGTTCTGTCTCCCCCACCCCGTATCTCTCATACATAGGAGGTAACTGCCCACTAATGTGCTGTCTCCCCCACCCCGTGTCTCTCATATATAGGAGATATCTGTCCACTGATGTGCTGTCTCCCCCACCCCGTGTCTCTCATATATAGGAGATACTGTATCTGTCCACTAATGTGCTGTCTCCCCCACCCCGTATCTCTCATATATATGAGGCAACTGCCCACTAATGTGCTGTCTCCCCCGTCCCGTATCTGTCATACATAGGAGATATCTGTCCACTAATGTGCTGTCTCCCCCACCCCGTGTCTCTCATATATAGGAGGTAACTGCCCACTAATGTTCTGTCTCCCCCACCCCGTGTCTCTCATACATAGGAGGTAACTGCCCACTAATGTGCTGTCTCCCCCACCCCGTGTCTCCCATACATAGGAGATTTCTGTCCACTAATGTGCTGTCTCCCCCACCACGTGTCTCCCATACATAGGAGATAACTGTCCACTAATGTTCTGTCTCCCCACCCCGTGTCTCCCATACATAGGAGGCAACTGCCAACTAATGTGCTGTCTCCCCCGTCCCGTGTCTCTCATACATAGGAGATATCTGTCCACTAATGTGCTGTCTCCCCCGTCCCGTATCTGTCATACATAGCAGATAACTGCCCACTAATGTGCTGTCTCCCCCACCCCGTGTCTCTCACACATAGGAGGTAACTGTCCACTAATGTGCTGTCTCCCCCACCCCGTATCTGTCATACATAGCAGATAACTGCCCACTAATGTGCTGTCTCCCCCACCCCGTGTCTCTCATACATAGGAGGTAACTGTCCACTAATGTGCTGTCTCCCCCACCCCGTGTCTCCCTTACATAGGAGGTAACTGCCCACTAATGTGCTGTCTCCCCCGCCCCGTATCTCTCATACATAGGAGGTAACTGCCCACTAATGTGCTGTCTCCCCGTCCCGTGTCTCTCATGCATAGCAGATAATTGTCCACTATTGTGCTCTCTCTCATACATAGTAGGTAAATGTCCACTAATGTGCTGTCTCCCCCGCCCCGTGTCTCCCATACATAGGAGGTAACTGCCCACTAATGTGCTGTCTCCCCACCCCGTGTCTCCCATATAGGAGGTAACTGCCCACTAATGTGCTGTCTCCCCCACCCCGTGTCTCCCATATAGGAGGTAACTGCCCACTAATGTGCTGTCTCCCCCGCCCCGTGTCTCCCATACATAGGAGGTAACTGCCCACTAATGTGCTGTCTCCCCCGCCCCGTGTCTCCCATATATAGGAGGTAACTGCCCACTAATGTGCTGTCTCCCCCGTCCCGTGTCTCCCATACATAGGAGGTAACTGCCCACTAATGTGCTGTCTCCCCCACCCCGTGTCTCCCATATATAGGAGGTAACTGCCCACTAATGTGCTGTCTCCCCCACCCCATATCTCTCATACATAGGACGTAACTGTCCACTAATGTGCTGTCTCCCCCACCCCGTGTCTCTCATACATAGGAGGTAACTGCCCACTAATGTGCTGTCTCCCCCACCCCGTGTCTCTCATACATAGGAGGTAACTGTCCACTAATGTGCTGTCTCCCCCACCCCGTGTCTCTCACACGTAGCAGATAACTGCCCACTAATGTTCTGTCTCCCCCACCCCGTGTCTCTCACACATAGCAGATAACTGCCCACTAATGTGCTGTCTCCCCCACCCCGTGTCTCCCATACATAGGAGGTAACTGTCCACTAATGTGTTGTCTCCCCCGTCCCGTGTCTCTCATGCATAGCAGATAATTGTCCACTATTGTGCTGTCTCTCATACATAGGAGGTAACTGTCCACTAATGTGCTGTCTCCCCCGCCCCGTATCTCTCATACATAGGAGGTAACTGCCCACTAATGTGCTGTCTCCCCCACCCCGTGTCTCCCATACATAGGAGGTAACTGCCCACTAATGTGCTGTCTCCCCCGCCCCGTATCTCTCATACATAGGAGGTAACTGCCCACTAATGTGCTGTCTCCCCCACCCCATGTCTCCCATACATAAGAGGTAACTGCCCACTAATGTGCTGTCTCCCCCACCCCGTGTCTCTCACACATAGCAGATAACTGCCCACTAATGTGCTGTCTCCCCCACCATGTGTCTCCCATACATAGGAGGTAACTGTCCACTAATGTGTTGTCTCCCCCGCCCCGTGTCTCTCATGCATAGCACATAATTGTCCACTATTGTGCTGTCTCCCTTACATAGGAGGTGACTGCCCACTAATGTGCTGTCTCGCCCGCCCCGTGTCTCCCATACATAAGAGGTAACTGCCCACTAATGTGCTGTCTCCCCCACCCCGTGTCTGCCATATATAGGAGGTAACTGCCCACTAATGTGCTGTCTCCCCCACCCCGTGTCTCTCACACATAGGAGGTAACTGCCCACTAATGTGCTGTCTCCCCCACCCCGTGTCTGTCACACATAGGAGGTAACTGCCCACTAATGTGCTGTCTCCCATACATAGGAGATAACTGTCCACTAATGTGGTGTCTCCCCCGTCCTGTGTCTCCTATACATAGGAGGTAACTGCCCACTAATGTGGTGTCTCCCCCGTCCTGTGTCTCCCATACATAGGAGATAACTGCCCACTAATGTGCTGTCTCCCCCACCCCGTATCTCTCATACATAGGAGGCAACTGCCCACTAATGTGCTGTCTCCCCCGTCCCGTGTCTCTCATACATAGGAGATATCTGTCCACTAATGTGCTGTCTCCCCCGTCCCGTTTCTCTCATACATAGGAGGTAACTGCCACTAATGTGCTGTCTCCCCCGTCCCGTATCTGTCATACATAGGAGATATCTGTCCACTAATGTGCTGTCTCCCCCATTCCGTGTCTCTCATATATAGGAGGTAACTGCCCACTAATGTTCTGTCTCCCCCACCCCGTGTCTCTCATACATAGGAGGTAACTGCCCACTAATGTGCTGTCTCCCCCGCCCCGTATCTCTTACATAGCAGATAACTGTCCACTAATGTGCTGTCTCCCCCACCCCGTGTCTCTCATACATAGGAGATTTCTGTCCACTAATGTGCTGTCTCCCCCACCCCGTGTCTCCCATACATAGGAGGTAACTGTCCACTAATGTGCTGTCTCCCCCACCCCGTGTCTCTCATACATAGGAGGTAACTGTCCACTAATGTTCTCTCTCCCCACCCCGTGTCTCCCATACATAGGAGGTAACTGTCCACTAATGTGCTGTCTCCCCCACCCCGTGTCTCTCATACATAGGAGATTTCTGTCCACTAATGTGCTGTCTCCCCCACCCCGTGTCTCCCATACATAGGAGATTTCTGTCCACTAATGTGCTCTCTCCCCCACCCCGTGTCTCCCATACATAGGAGGTAACTGTCCACTAATGTTCTGTCTCCCCACCCCGTGTCTCCCATACATAGGAGGTAACTGTCCACTAATGTGCTGTCTCCCCCACCCCGTGTCTCTCATACATAGGAGGTAACTGTCCACTAATGTTCTGTCTCCCCACCCCGTGTCTCCCATACATAGGAGATAACTGTCCACTAATGTGCTGTCTCCCCCACCCCGTGTCTCCCACACATAGGAGATTTCTGTCCACTAATGTTCTGTCTCCCCACCCCGTGTCTACCATACATAGGAGGTAACTGCCCACTAATGTTCTGTCTCCCCACCCCGTGTCTCTCATGCATAGGAGATAACTGTCCACTAATGTGCTGTCTCCCCCACCCCGTGTCTCCCATACATAGGAGATAACTGTCCACTAATGTGCTGTCTCCCCACCCCGTGTCTCTCATACATAGGAGGTAACTGTCCACTAATGTGCCTTGTCCCCCACCCCGTGTCTCTCATACATAGGAGGTAACTGCCCACTAATGTGCTGTCTCCCCCACCCCGTGTCTCTCATACATAGGAGGTAACTGCCCACTAATGTGCTGTCTCCCCCACCCCGTGTCTCTCACACATAGCAGATAACTGCCCACTAATGTGCTGTCTCCCCCACCCCGTGTCCCCCATACATAGGAGGTAACTGCCCACTAATGTGTTGTCTCCCATACATAGGAGGTAACTGCCCACTAATGTGCTGTCTCCCCCGCCCCGTATCTCTCATACATAGGAGGTAACTGCCCACTAATGTGTGTCTCCCCCACCCCGTGTCTCCCATACATAGGAGGTAACTGCCCACTAATGTGTTGTCTCCCCCACCCCGTGTCTCCCATACATAGGAGGTAACTGCCCACTAATGTGCTGTCTCCCTCACCCCGTGTCTCCCATACATAGGAGGTAACTGCCCACTAATGTGCTGTCTCCCCCACCCCATATCTCTCATACATAGGAGGTAACTGCCCACTAATGTGCTGTCTCCCCCGCCCCATGTCTCCCATACATAAGAGGTAACTGCCCACTAATGTGCTGTCTCCCCCACCCCGTGTCTGCCATATATAGGAGGTAACTGCCCACTAATGTGCTGTCTCCCCCACCCCGTGTCTCCCATACATAGGAGGTAACTGCCCACTAATGTGCTGTCTCCCCCGCCCCATGTCTCCCATACATAATAGGTAACTGCCCACTAATGTGCTGTCTCCCCCACCCCGTGTCTGCCATATATAGGAGGTAACTGCCCACTAATGTGCTGTCTCCCCCACCCCGTGTCTCCCATACATAGGAGGTAACTGCCCACTAATGTGCTGTCTCCCTCACCCCGTGTCTCCCATACATAGGAGGTAACTGCCCACTAATGTGCTGTCTCCCCCACCCCATATCTCTCATACATAGGAGGTAACTGCCCACTAATGTGCTGTCTCCCCCGTCCCGTGTCTCCCATACATAGGAGGTAACTGCCCACTAATGTGCTGTCTCCCCCACCCCGTGTCTCTCATACATAGGAGGTAACTGTCCACTAATGTGCTGTCTCCCCCACCCCGTGTCTCTCACACGTAGCAGATAACTGCCCACTAATGTGCTGTCTCCCCCACCCCGTGTCTCTCACACATAGCAGATAACTGCCCACTAATGTGCTGTCTCCCCCGCCCCGTGTCTCCCATACATAAGAGGTAACTGCCCACTAATGTGCTGTCTCCCCCACCCCGTGTCTGCCATATATAGGAGGTAACTGCCCACTAATGTGCTGTCTCCCCCACCCTGTGTCTCCCATACATAGGAGGTAACTGCCCACTAATGTGCTGTCTCCCCCACCCCGTGTCTCCCATATATAGGAGGTAACTGCCCACTAATGTGCTGTCTCCCCCGCCCCGTATCTCTCATACATAGGAGGTAACTGCCCACTAATGTGCTGTCTCCCCCACGCCGTGTCTCTCACACATAGGAGGTAACTGCCCACTAATGTTGTCTCCCCCACCCCGTGTCTCTCACACATAGGAGGTAACTGCCCACTAATGTGCTGTCTCCCATACATAGGAGGTAACTGCCCACTAATGTGCTGTCTCCCCCGTCCCGTGTCTCTCATACATAGCAGATAACTGTCCACTAATGTGCTGTCTCCCCCACCCCGTGTCTCCCATACATAGGAGGTAACTGTCCACTAATGTTCTGTCTCCCCACCCCGTGTCTCCCATACATAGGAGGTAACTGTCCACTAATGTTCTGTCTCCCCACCCCGTGTCTCCCATACATAGGAGGTAACTGTCCACTAATGTTCTGTCTCCCCACCCCGTGTCTCCCATACATAGGAGGTAACTGTCCACTAATGTGTTGTCTCCCCCACCCCGTGTCTCCCATACATAGGAGATTTCTGTCCACTAATGTTCTGTCTCCCCACCCCGTGTCTCCCATACATAGGAGGTAACTGCCCACTAATGTTCTGTCTCCCCACCCCGTGTCTCCCATACATAGGAGGTAACTGTCCACTAATGTGTTGTCTCCCCCACCCCGTGTCTCTCATACATAGGAGATAACTGTCCTCTAATGTGCTGTCTCCCCCACCCCGTGTCTCTCATACATAGGAGGTAACTGTCCACTAATGTGTTGTCTCCCCCACCCCGTGTCTCTCATACATAGGAGGTAACTGTCCTCTAATGTGCTGTCTCCCCCACCCCGTGTCTCTCATACATAGGAGATAACTGTCCACTAATGTGCTGTCTCCCCACCCCGTGTCTCTCATACATAGGAGGTAACTGCCCACTAATGTGCTGTCTCCCCCGTCCCGTGTCTCCCATACATAGGAGGTAACTGCCCACTAATGTGCTGTCTCCCCCACCCTGTGTCTCCCATATATAGGAGGTAACTGTCCACTAATGTTCTGTCTCCCCCACCCCGTGTCTCTCATATATAGCAGATAACTGTCCACTAATGTGCTGTCTCCCCCACCCCGTATCTCTCATACATAGCAGATAACTGTCCACTAATGTGCTGTCTCCCCCACCCCGTGTCTCTCATATTTAGGAGGTAACTGCCCACTAATGTGCTGTCTCCCCCGTCCCGTGTCTCTCATACATCGGAGATATCTGTCCACTAATGTGCTGTCTCCCCCACCCCGTGTCTCCCATACATAGGAGGTAACTGTCCACTAATGTTCTGTCTCCCCACCCCGTGTCTCCCATACATAGGAGGTAACTGTCCACTAATGTGCTGTCTCCCCCACCCCGTGTCTCCCATACATAGGAGATAACTGTCCACAAATGTGCTGTCTCCCCCACCCCGTGTCTCTCATACATAGGAGGTAACTGCCCACTAATGTGCTGTCTCCCCCACCCCGTGTCTCTCATACATAGGAGGCAACTGCCCACTAATGTGCTGTCTCCCCCACCCCGTGTCTCTCATACATAGGAGGTAACTGCCCACTAATGTGCTGTCTCCCCCACCCCGTGTCTCTCATACATAGGAGGTAACTGCCCACTAATGTGCTGTCTCCCCACCCCGTGTCTCTCACACATAGCAGATAACTGCCCACTAATGTGCTGTCTCCCCCACCCCGTGTCTCCCATACATAGGAGGTAACTGCCCACTAATGTGTTGTCTCCCATACATAGGAGGTAACTGCCCACTAATGTGCTGTCTCCCCCACCCCGTGTCTCCCATACATAGGAGGTAACTGCCCACTAATGTGTTGTCTCCCCCACCCCGTGTCTCCCATACATAGGAGGTAACTGCCCACTAATGTGCTGTCTCCCCCGTCCCGTATCTGTCATACATAGCAAATAACTGCCCACTAATGTGCTGTCTCCCCCGTCCCGTGTCTCTCATACATAGGAGGTAACTGCCCACTAATGTGCTGTCTCCCCCGTCCCGTGTCTCTCATACATAGGAGGTAACTGCCCACTAATGTGCTGTCTCCCCCGTCCCGTGTCTCTCATATATAGGAGGTAACTGCCCACTAATGTGTTGTCTCCCCCGTCCCGTATCTGTCATACATAGGAGATATCTGTCCACTAATGTGCTGTCTCCCCCGTCCCGTGTCTCTCATACATAGGAGGTAACTGCCCACTAATGTGCTGTCTCCCCCGTCCCGTGTCTCTCATATTTAGGAGGTAACTGCCCACTAATGTGTTGTCTCCCCCGTCCCGTATCTGTCATACATAGCAGATAACTGCCCACTAATGTGCTGTCTCCCCCACCCCGTGTCTCTCATACATAGGAGATAAATGTCCACTAATGTGCTGTCTCCCCCGTCCCGTGTCTCTCATACATAGGAGGTAACTGCCCACTAATGTGCTGTCTCCCCCGTCCCGTATCTGTCATACATAGGAGATATCTGTCCACTAATGTGCTGTCTCCCCCGTCCCGTATCTGTCATACATGGCAGATAACTGTCCACTAATGTGCTGTCTCCCCCACCCCGTGTCTCTCATACATAGGAGGTAACTGCCCACTAATGTGCTGTCTCCCCCACCCCGTGTCTCCCATACATAGGAGGTAACTGCCCACTAATGTGCTGTCTCCCCACCCCGTGTCTCTCACACATAGCAGATAACTGCCCACTAATGTGCTGTCTCCCCCACCCCGTGTCTCCCATACATAGGAGGTAACTGCCCACTAATGTGTTGTCTCCCATACATAGGAGGTAACTGCCCACTAATGTGCTGTCTCCCCCGCCCCGTATCTCTCATACATAGGAGGTAACTGCCCACTAATGTGTTGTCTCCCCCACCCCGTGTCTCCCATACATAGGAGGTAACTGCCCACTAATGTGTTGTCTCCCCCACCCCGTGTCTCCCATACATAGGAGGTAACTGCCCACTAATGTGTTGTCTCCCATACATAGGAGGTAACTGCCCACTAATGTGCTGTCTCCCCCACCCCATATCTCTCATACATAGGAGGTAACTGCCCACTAATGTGTTGTCTCCCCCGCCCCATGTCTCCCATACATAGGAGGTAACTGCCCACTAATGTGCTGTCTCCCCCACCCCGTGTCTGCCATATATAGGAGGTAACTGCCCACTAATGTGCTGTCTCTCCCGCCCCGTGTCTCCCATACATAGGAGGTAACTGCCCACTAATGTGCTGTCTCCCTCACCCCGTGTCTCCCATACATAGGAGGCAACTGCCCACTAATGTGCTGTCTCCCCCACCCCGTGTCTCTCATACATAGGAGGTAACTGCCCACTAATGTGCTGTCTCCCCCACCCCGTGTCTCCCATACATAGGAGGTAACTGCCCACTAATGTGCTGTCTCCCCACCCCGTGTCTCTCACACATAGCAGATAACTGCCCACTAATGTGCTGTCTCCCCCACCCCGTGTCTCTCACACATAGCAGATAACTGCCCACTAATGTGCTGTCTCCCCCACCCCGTGTCTCCCATACATAGGAGGTAACTGCCCACTAATGTGTTGTCTCCCATACATAGGAGGTAACTGCCCACTAATGTGCTGTCTCCCCCGCCCCGTATCTCTCATACATAGGAGGTAACTGCCCACTAATGTGTTGTCTCCCCCACCCCGTGTCTCCCATACATAGGAGGTAACTGCCCACTAATGTGCTGTCTCCCTCACCCCGTGTCTCCCATACATAGGAGGTAACTGCCCACTAATGTGCTGTCTCCCCCACCCCATATCTCTCATACATAGGAGGTAACTGCCCACTAATGTGCTGTCTCCCCCGCCCCATGTCTCCCATACATAAGAGGTAACTGCCCACTAATGTGCTGTCTCCCCCACCCCGTGTCTCCCATACATAGGACGTAACTGCCCACTAATGTGCTGTCTCCCTCACCCCGTGTCTCCCATACATAGGAGGTAACTGCCCACTAATGTGCTGTCTCCCCCACCCCATATCTCTCATACATAGGAGGTAACTGCCCACTAATGTGCTGTCTCCCCCGTCCCGTGTCTCCCATACATAGGAGGTAACTGCCCACTAATGTGCTGTCTCCCCCACCCCGTGTCTCTCATACATAGGAGGTAACTGTCCACTAATGTGCTGTCTCCCCCACCCCGTGTCTCTCACACGTAGCAGATAACTGCCCACTAATGTGCTGTCTCCCCCACCCCGTGTCTCTCACACATAGCAGATAACTGCCCACTAATGTGCTGTCTCACCCACCCCGTGTCTCCCATACATAGGAGGTAACTGCCCACTAATGTGCTGTCTCCCCCGCCCCGTGTCTCTCATGCATAGCAGATAATTGTCCACTATTCTGCTGTCTCCCATACATAGGAGGTAACTGCCCACTAATGTGCTGTCTCCCCCGCCCCGTGTCTCCCATACATAAGAGGTAACTGCCCACTAATGTGCTGTCTCCCCCACCCCGTGTCTGCCATATATAGGAGGTAACTGCCCACTAATGTGCTGTCTCCCCCACCCCGTGTCTCCCATACATAGGAGGTAACTGCCCACTAATGTGCTGTCTCCCCCACCCCGTGTCTCCCATATATAGGAGGTAACTGCCCACTAATGTGCTGTCTCCCCCGTCCCGTTTCTCTCATACATAGGAGGTAACTGCCCACTAATGTTCTGTCTCCCCAGCCCCGTGTCTCTCATACATAGCAGATAACTGTCCACTAATGTTCTGTCTCCCCCACCCCGTGTCTCCCATACATAAGAGATTTCTGTCCACTAATGTGCTGTCTCCCCCACCCCGTGTCTCCCATACATAGGAGGTAACTGTCCACTAATGTTCTGTCTCCCCACCCCGTGTCTCCCATACATAGGAGGTAACTGTCCACTAATGTTCTGTCTCCCCACCCCGTGTCTCCCATACATAGGAGGTAACTGTCCACTAATGTGCTGTCTCCCCCACCCCGTGTCTCCCATATATAGGAGGTAACTGCCCACTAATGTGCTGTCTCCCCCGCCCCGTATCTCTCATACATAGGAGGTAACTGCCCACTAATGTGCTGTCTCCCCCACGCCGTGTCTCTCACACATAGGAGGTAACTGCCCACTAATGTGCTGTCTCCCATACATAGGAGGTAACTGCCCACTAATGTGCTGTCTCCCCGTCCCGTGTCTCTCATACATAGTAGATAACTGTCCACTAATGTGCTGTCTCCCCCACCCCGTGTCTCCCATACATAAGAGATTTCTGTCCACTAATGTGCTGTCTCCCCCACCCCGTGTCTCCCATACATAGGAGGTAACTGTCCACTAATGTTCTGTCTCCCCACCCCGTGTCTCCCATACATAGGAGGTAACTGTCCACTAATGTTCTGTCTCCCCACCCCGTGTCTCCCATACATAGGAGGTAACTGTCCACTAATGTTCTGTCTCCCCCACCCCGTGTCTCTCATACATAGGAGGTAACTGTCCACTAATGTTCTGTCTCCCATACATAGGAGGTAACTGCCCACTAATGTTCTGTCTCCCCACCCCGTGTCTCCCATACATAGGAGGTAACTGTCCACTAATGTGCTGTCTCCCCCACCCCGTGTCTCTCATACATAGGAGGTAACTGTCCACTAATGTGTTGTCTCCCCCACCCCGTGTCTCTCATACATAGGAGGTAACTGTCCTCTAATGTGCTGTCTCCCCCACCCCGTGTCTCTCATACATAGGAGATAACTGTCCACTAATGTGCTGTCTCCCCACCCCGTGTCTCTCATACATAGGAGGTAACTGCCCACTAATGTGCTGTCTCCCCCGTCCCGTGTCTCCCATACATAGGAGGTAACTGCCCACTAATGTGCTGTCTCCCCCACCCTGTGTCTCCCATATATAGGAGGTAACTGTCCACTAATGTTCTGTCTCCCCCACCCCGTGTCTCTCATATATAGCAGATAACTGTCCACTAATGTGCTGTCTCCCCCACCCCGTATCTCTCATACATAGCAGATAACTGTCCACTAATGTGCTGTCTCCCCCACCCCGTGTCTCTCATATTTAGGAGGTAACTGCCCACTAATGTGCTGTCTCCCCCGTCCCGTGTCTCTCATACATCGGAGATATCTGTCCACTAATGTGCTGTCTCCCCCACCCCGTGTCTCTCATACATCGGAGATATCTGTCCACTAATGTTCTGTCTCCCCCACCCCGTGTCTCTCATACATAGGAGGTAACTGCCCACTAATGTGCTGTCTCCCCCGTCCCGTGTCTCTCATACATCGGAGATATCTGTCCACTAATGTTCTGTCTCCCCCACCCCGTGTCTCTCATACATAGGAGGTAACTGCCCACTAATGTGCTGTCTCCCCCACCCCGTGTCTCTCATACATAGGAGGCAACTGCCCACTAATGTGCTGTCTCCCCCACCCCGTGTCTCTCATACATAGGAGGTAACTGCCCACTAATGTGCTGTCTCCCCCACCCCGTGTCTCTCATACATAGGAGGTAACTGCCCACTAATGTGCTGTCTCCCCCACCCCGTGTCTCTCATACATAGGAGGTAACTGCCCACTAATGTGCTGTCTCCCCCACCCCGTGTCTCTCATATTTAGGAGGTAACTGCCCACTAATGTGCTGTCTCCCCCACCCAGTGTCACCTCCTATGTATGGGAAACTGCCCACTAATGTGCTGTCTCCCCCACCCCGTGTCTCTCATATATAGGAGGTAACTGCCCACTAATGTGCTGTCTCCCCCACCCCGTGTCTCTCATACATAGGAGGTAACTGTCCACTAATGTGCTGTCTCCCCCACCCCGTATCTCTCATACATAGGAGGTAACTGTCCACTAATGTGCTGTCTCCCCCACCCCGTGTCTCTCATATATAGGAGGCAACTGCCCACTAATGTGCTGTCTCCCCCGTCCCGTATCTGTCATACATAGGACATATCTGTCCACTAATGTGCTGTCTCCCCCACCCCGTGTCTCTCATATATAGGAGGTAACTGCCCACTAATGTTCTGTCTCCCCCACCCCGTATCTCTCATACATAGGAGGTAACTGCCCACTAATGTGCTGTCTCCCCCACCCCGTGTCTCTCATATATAGGAGATATCTGTCCACTGATGTGCTGTCTCCCCCACCCCGTGTCTCTCATATATAGGAGGTAACTGCCCACTAATGTGCTGTCTCCCCCACCCCGTGTCTCCCATACATAGGAGATTTCTGTCCACTAATGTGCTGTCTCCCCCACCCCGTGTCTCCCATACATAGGAGATAACTGTCCACTAATGTTCTGTCTCCCCACCCCGTGTCTCCCATACATAGGAGGCAACTGCCAACTAATGTGCTGTCTCCCCCGTCCCGTGTCTCTCATACATAGGAGATATCTGTCCACTAATGTGCTGTCTCCCCCGTCCCGTATCTGTCATACATAGCAGATAACTGCCCACTAATGTGCTGTCTCCCCCACCCCGTGTCTCTCACACATAGGAGGTAACTGTCCACTAATGTGCTGTCTCCCCCACCCCGTGTCTCTCATACATAGCAGATAACTGCCCACTAATGTGCTGTCTCCCCCACCCCGTATCTGTCATACATAGCAGATAACTGTCCACTAATGTGCTGTCTCCCCCACCCCGTGTCTCTCATACATAGGAGGTAACTGTCCACTAATGTGCTGTCTCCCCCACCCCGTGTCTCCCTTACATAGGAGGTAACTGCCCACTAATGTGCTGTCTCCCCCGCCCCGTATCTCTCATACATAGGAGGTAACTGCCCACTAATGTGCTGTCTCCCCGTCCCGTGTCTCTCATGCATAGGAGGTAACTGCCCACTAATGTGCTGTCTCCCCACCCCGTGTCTCCCATATAGGAGGTAACTGCCCACTAATGTGCTGTCTCCCCCACCCCGTGTCTCCCATATAGGAGGTAACTGCCCACTAATGTGCTGTCTCCCCCGCCCCGTGTCTCCCATACATAGGAGGTAACTGCCCACTAATGTGCTGTCTCCCCCGCCCCGTGTCTCCCATATATAGGAGGTAACTGCCCACTAATGTGCTGTCTCCCCCGTCCCGTGTCTCCCATACATAGGAGGTAACTGCCCACTAATGTGCTGTCTCCCCCACCCCGTGTCTCCCATATATAGGAGGTAACTGCCCACTAATGTGCTGTCTCCCCCACCCCATATCTCTCATACATAGGACGTAACTGTCCACTAATGTGCTGTCTCCCCCACCCCGTGTCTCTCATACATAGGAGGTAACTGCCCACTAATGTGCTGTCTCCCCCACCCCGTGTCTCTCATACATAGGAGGTAACTATCCACTAATGTGCTGTCTCCCCCACCCCGTGTCTCTCACACGTAGCAGATAACTGCCCACTAATGTTCTGTCTCCCCCACCCCGTGTCTCTCACACATAGCAGATAACTGCCCACTAATGTGCTGTCTCCCCCACCATGTGTCTCCCATACATAGGAGGTAACTGTCCACTAATGTGTTGTCTCCCCCGCCCCGTGTCTCTCATGCATAGCACATAATTGTCCACTATTGTGCTGTCTCTCATACATAGGAGGTAACTGTCCACTAATGTGCTGTCTCCCCCGCCCCGTATCTCTCATACATAGGAGGTAACTGCCCACTAATGTGCTGTCTCCCCCACCCCGTGTCTCCCATACATAGGAGGTAACTGCCCACTAATGTGCTGTCTCCCCCGCCCCGTATCTCTCATACATAGGAGGTAACTGCCCACTAATGTGCTGTCTCCCCCACCCCGTGTCTCCCATACATAAGAGGTAACTGCCCACTAATGTGCTGTCTCCCCCACCCCGTGTCTCTCACACATAGCAGATAACTGCCCACTAATGTGCTGTCTCCCCCACCATGTGTCTCCCATACATAGGAGGTAACTGTCCACTAATGTGTTGTCTCCCCCGCCCCGTGTCTCTCATGCATAGCACATAATTGTCCACTATTGTGCTGTCTCCCTTACATAGGAGGTGACTGCCCACTAATGTGCTGTCTCGCCCGCCCCGTGTCTCCCATACATAAGAGGTAACTGCCCACTAATGTGCTGTCTCCCCCACCCCATATCTCTCATACATAGGACGTAACTGTCCACTAATGTGCTGTCTCCCCCACCCCGTGTCTCTCATACATAGGAGGTAACTGCCCACTAATGTGCTGTCTCCCCCACCCCGTGTCTCTCATACATAGGAGGTAACTATCCACTAATGTGCTGTCTCCCCCACCCCGTGTCTCTCACACGTAGCAGATAACTGCCCACTAATGTTCTGTCTCCCCCACCCCGTGTCTCTCACACATAGCAGATAACTGCCCACTAATGTGCTGTCTCCCCCACCATGTGTCTCCCATACATAGGAGGTAACTGTCCACTAATGTGTTGTCTCCCCCGCCCCGTGTCTCTCATGCATAGCACATAATTGTCCACTATTGTGCTGTCTCTCATACATAGGAGGTAACTGTCCACTAATGTGCTGTCTCCCCCGCCCCGTATCTCTCATACATAGGAGGTAACTGCCCACTAATGTGCTGTCTCCCCCACCCCGTGTCTCCCATACATAGGAGGTAACTGCCCACTAATGTGCTGTCTCCCCCGCCCCGTATCTCTCATACATAGGAGGTAACTGCCCACTAATGTGCTGTCTCCCCCACCCCATGTCTCCCATACATAAGAGGTAACTGCCCACTAATGTGCTGTCTCCCCCACCCCGTGTCTCTCACACATAGCAGATAACTGCCCACTAATGTGCTGTCTCCCCCACCATGTGTCTCCCATACATAGGAGGTAACTGTCCACTAATGTGTTGTCTCCCCCGCCCCGTGTCTCTCATGCATAGCACATAATTGTCCACTATTGTGCTGTCTCCCTTACATAGGAGGTGACTGCCCACTAATGTGCTGTCTCGCCCGCCCCGTGTCTCCCATACATAAGAGGTAACTGCCCACTAATGTGCTGTCTCCCCCACCCCGTGTCTGCCATATATAGGAGGTAACTGCCCACTAATGTGCTGTCTCCCCCACCCCGTGTCTCTCACACATAGGAGGTAACTGCCCACTAATGTGCTGTCTCCCCCACCCCGTGTCTGTCACACATAGGAGGTAACTGCCCACTAATGTGCTGTCTCCCATACATAGGAGATAACTGTCCACTAATGTGGTGTCTCCCCCGTCCTGTGTCTCCTATACATAGGAGGTAACTGCCCACTAATGTGGTGTCTCCCCCGTCCTGTGTCTCCCATACATAGGAGATAACTGCCCACTAATGTGCTGTCTCCCCCACCCCGTATCTCTCATACATAGGAGGCAACTGCCCACTAATGTGCTGTCTCCCCCGTCCCGTGTCTCTCATACATAGGAGATATCTGTCCACTAATGTGCTGTCTCCCCCGTCCCGTTTCTCTCATACATAGGAGGTAACTGCCACTAATGTGCTGTCTCCCCCGTCCCGTATCTGTCATACATAGGAGATATCTGTCCACTAATGTGCTGTCTCCCCCATTCCGTGTCTCTCATATATAGGAGGTAACTGCCCACTAATGTTCTGTCTCCCCCACCCCGTGTCTCTCATACATAGGAGGTAACTGCCCACTAATGTGCTGTCTCCCCCGCCCCGTATCTCTCATACATAGCAGATAACTGTCCACTAATGTGCTGTCTCCCCCACCCCGTGTCTCTCATACATAGGAGATTTCTGTCCACTAATGTGCTGTCTCCCCCACCCCGTGTCTCCCATACATAGGAGGTAACTGTCCACTAATGTGCTGTCTCCCCCACCCCGTGTCTCTCATACATAGGAGGTAACTGTCCACTAATGTTCTCTCTCCCCACCCCGTGTCTCCCATACATAGGAGGTAACTGTCCACTAATGTGCTGTCTCCCCCACCCCGTGTCTCTCATACATAGGAGATTTCTGTCCACTAATGTGCTGTCTCCCCCACCCCGTGTCTCCCATACATAGGAGATTTCTGTCCACTAATGTGCTCTCTCCCCCACCCCGTGTCTCCCATACATAGGAGGTAACTGTCCACTAATGTTCTGTCTCCCCACCCCGTGTCTCCCATACATAGGAGGTAACTGTCCACTAATGTGCTGTCTCCCCCACCCCGTGTCTCTCATACATAGGAGGTAACTGTCCACTAATGTTCTGTCTCCCCACCCCGTGTCTCCCATACATAGGAGATAACTGTCCACTAATGTGCTGTCTCCCCCACCCCGTGTCTCCCATACATAGGAGATTTCTGTCCACTAATGTTCTGTCTCCCCACCCCGTGTCTACCATACATAGGAGGTAACTGCCCACTAATGTTCTGTCTCCCCACCCCGTGTCTCTCATGCATAGGAGATAACTGTCCACTAATGTGCTGTCTCCCCCACCCCGTGTCTCCCATACATAGGAGATAACTGTCCACTAATGTGCTGTCTCCCCACCCCGTGTCTCTCATACATAGGAGGTAACTGTCCACTAATGTGCCTTGTCCCCCACCCCGTGTCTCTCATACATAGGAGGTAACTGCCCACTAATGTGCTGTCTCCCCCACCCCGTGTCTCTCATACATAGGAGGTAACTGCCCACTAATGTGCTGTCTCCCCCACCCCGTGTCTCTCACACATAGCAGATAACTGCCCACTAATGTGCTGTCTCCCATACATAGGAGGTAACTGTCCACTAATGTGCTGTCTCCCCCACCCCGTGTCTCTCATACATAGGAGGTAACTGTCCACTAATGTGCTGTCTCCCCCACCCCGTGTCTCTCACACGTAGCAGATAACTGCCCACTAATGTGCTGTCTCCCCCACCCCGTGTCTCTCACACATAGCAGATAACTGCCCACTAATGTGCTGTCTCACCCACCCCGTGTCTCCCATACATAGGAGGTAACTGCCCACTAATGTGCTGTCTCCCCCGCCCCGTGTCTCTCATGCATAGCAGATAATTGTCCACTATTCTGCTGTCTCCCATACATAGGAGGTAACTGCCCACTAATGTGCTGTCTCCCCCACCCCGTGTCTCCCATACATAGGAGGTAACTGCCCACTAATGTGCTGTCTCCCCCACCCCGTGTCTCCCATATATAGGAGGTAACTGCCCACTAATGTGCTGTCTCCCCCGCCCCGTATCTCTCATACATAGGAGGTAACTGCCCACTAATGTGCTGTCTCCCCCACGCCGTGTCTCTCACACATAGGAGGTAACTGCCCACTAATGTTGTCTCCCCCACCCCGTGTCTCTCACACATAGGAGGTAACTGCCCACTAATGTGCTGTCTCCCATACATAGGAGGTAACTGCCCACTAATGTGCTGTCTCCCCCACCCCGTGTCTCCCATATATAGGAGGTAACTGCCCACTAATGTGCTGTCTCCCCCGTCCCGTTTCTCTCATATATAGGAGGTAACTGCCCACTAATGTTCTGTCTCCCCAGCCCCGTATCTCTCATACATAGCAGATAACTGTCCACTAATGTGCTGTCTCCCCCACCCCGTGTCTCCCATACATAAGAGATTTCTGTCCACTAATGTGCTGTCTCCCCCACCCCGTGTCTCCCATACATAGGAGGTAACTGTCCACTAATGTTCTGTCTCCCCACCCCGTGTCTCCCATACATAGGAGGTAACTGTCCACTAATGTTCTGTCTCCCCACCCCGTGTCTCCCATACATAGGAGGTAACTGCCCACTAATGTGCTGTCTCCCCCACCCCGTGTCTCCCATATATAGGAGGTAACTGCCCACTAATGTGCTGTCTCCCCCGCCCCGTATCTCTCATACATAGGAGGTAACTGACCACTAATGTGCTGTCTCCCCCACGCCGTGTCTCTCACACATAGGAGGTAACTGCCCACTAATGTGCTGTCTCCCATACATAGGAGGTAACTGCCCACTAATGTGCTGTCTCCCCCGTCCCGTGTCTCTCATACATAGCAGATAACTGTCCACTAATGTGCTGTCTCCCCCACCCCGTGTCTCCCATACATAAGAGATTTCTGTCCACTAATGTGCTGTCTCCCCCACCCCGTGTCTCCCATACATAGGAGGTAACTGCCCACTAATGTGCTGTCTCCCCCGTCCCGTGTCTCTCATACATAGCAGATAACTGTCCACTAATGTGCTGTCTCCCCCACCCCGTGTCTCCCATACATAAGAGATTTCTGTCCACTAATGTTCTGTCTCCCCACCCCGTGTCTCCCATACATAGGAGGTAACTGTCCACTAATGTTCTGTCTCCCCGCCCCGTGTCTCCCATACATAGGAGGTAACTGTCCACTAATGTTCTGTCTCCCCCACCCCGTGTCTCTCATACATAGGAGGTAACTGTCCACTAATGTGCTGTCTCCCCCACCCCGTGTCTCCCATACATAGGAGGTAACTGTCCACTAATGTGTTGTCTCCCCCACCCCGTGTCTCCCATACATAGGAGATTTCTGTCCACTAATGTTCTGTCTCCCCACCCCGTGTCTCCCATACATAGGAGGTAACTGCCCACTAATGTTCTGTCTCCCCACCCCGTGTCTCCCATACATAGGAGGTAACTGTCCACTAATGTGCTGTCTCCCCCACCCCGTGTCTCTCATACATAGGAGGTAACTGTCCACTAATGTGTTGTCTCCCCCACCCCGTGTCTCTCATACATAGGAGGTAACTGTCCTCTAATGTGCTGTCTCCCCCACCCCGTGTCTCTCATACATAGGAGATAACTGTCCACTAATGTGCTGTCTCCCCACCCCGTGTCTCTCATACATAGGAGGTAACTGCCCACTAATGTGCTGTCTCCCCCGTCCCGTGTCTCCCATACATAGGAGGTAACTGTCCACTAATGTTCTGTCTCCCCCACCCCGTGTCTCTCATATATAGCAGATAACTGTCCACTAATGTGCTGTCTCCCCCACCCCGTGTCTCTCATATTTAGGAGGTAACTGCCCACTAATGTGCTGTCTCCCCCGTCCCGTGTCTCTCATACATCGGAGATATCTGTCCACTAATGTGCTGTCTCCCCCACCCCGTGTCTCTCATACATCGGAGATATCTGTCCACTAATGTTCTGTCTCCCCCACCCTGTGTCTCTCATACATAGGAGGTAACTGCCCACTAATGTGCTGTCTCCCCCACCCCGTGTCTCTCATACATAGGAGGCAACTGCCCACTAATGTGCTGTCTCCCCCACCCCGTGTCTCTCATACATAGGAGGTAACTGCCCACTAATGTGCTGTCTCCCCCGTCCCGTGTCTCTCATACATCGGAGATATCTGTCCACTAATGTTCTGTCTCCCCCACCCCGTGTCTCTCATACATAGGAGGTAACTGCCCACTAATGTGCTGTCTCCCCCACCCCGTATCTCTCATACATAGGAGGCAACTGCCCACTAATGTGCTGTCTCCCCCGTCCCGTGTCTCTCATACATAGGAGATATCTGTCCACTAATGTGCTGTCTCCCCCGTCCCGTTTCTCTCATACATAGGAGGTAACTGCCACTAATGTGCTGTCTCCCCCGTCCCGTATCTGTCATACATAGGAGATATCTGTCCACTAATGTGCTGTCTCCCCCATCCCGTGTCTCTCATATATAGGAGGTAACTGCCCACTAATGTTCTGTCTCCCCCACCCCGTGTCTCTCATACATAGGAGGTAACTGCCCACTAATGTGCTGTCTCCCCCGCCCCGTATCTCTCATACATAGCAGATAACTGTCCACTAATGTGCTGTCTCCCCCACCCCGTGTCTCTCATACATAGGAGATTTCTGTCCACTAATGTGCTGTCTCCCCCACCCCGTGTCTCCCATACATAGGAGGTAACTGTCCACTAATGTGCTGTCTCCCCCACCCCGTGTCTCTCATACATAGGAGGTAACTGTCCACTAATGTTCTGTCTCCCCACCCCGTGTCTCCCATACATAGGAGGTAACTGTCCACTAATGTGCTGTCTCCCCCACCCCGTGTCTCTCATACATAGGAGATTTCTGTCCACTAATGTGCTGTCTCCCCCACCCCGTGTCTCCCATACATAGGAGATTTCTGTCCACTAATGTGCTCTCTCCCCCACCCCGTGTCTCCCATACATAGGAGGTAACTGTCCACTAATGTTCTGTCTCCCCACCCCGTGTCTCCCATACATAGGAGGTAACTGTCCACTAATGTTCTGTCTCCCCACCCCGTGTCTCCCATACATAGGAGATAACTGTCCACTAATGTGCTGTCTCCCCCACCCCGTGTCTCCCATACATAGGAGATTTCTGTCCACTAATGTTATGTCTCCCCACCCCGTGTCTACCATACATAGGAGGTAACTGCCCACTAATGTTCTGTCTCCCCACCCCGTGTCTCTCATGCATAGGAGATAACTGTCCACTAATGTGCTGTCTCCCCCACCCCGTGTCTCCCATACATAGGAGATAACTGTCCACTAATGTGCTGTCTCCCCACCCCGTGTCTCTCATACATAGGAGATAACTGTCCACTAATGTGTTGTCTCCCCCACCCCGTGTCTCTCATACATAGGAGGTAACTGTCCACTAATGTGCTGTCTCCCCCACCCCGTGTCTCTCACACGTAGCAGATAACTGCCCACTAATGTGCTGTCTCCCCCACCCCGTGTCTCTCACACATAGCAGATAACTGCCCACTAATGTGCTGTCTCACCCACCCCGTGTCTCCCATACATAGGAGGTAACTGCCCACTAATGTGCTGTCTCCCCCGCCCCGTGTCTCTCATGCATAGCAGATAATTGTCCACTATTCTGCTGTCTCCCATACATAGGAGGTAACTGCCCACTAATGTGCTGTCTCCCCCACCCCGTGTCTCCCATACATAGGAGGTAACTGCCCACTAATGTGCTGTCTCCCCCACCCCGTGTCTCCCATATATAGGAGGTAACTGCCCACTAATGTGCTGTCTCCCCCGCCCCGTATCTCTCATACATAGGAGGTAACTGCCCACTAATGTGCTGTCTCCCCCACGCCGTGTCTCTCACACATAGGAGGTAACTGCCCACTAATGTTGTCTCCCCCACCCCGTGTCTCTCACACATAGGAGGTAACTGCCCACTAATGTGCTGTCTCCCATACATAGGAGGTAACTGCCCACTAATGTGCTGTCTCCCCCACCCCGTGTCTCCCATATATAGGAGGTAACTGCCCACTAATGTGCTGTCTCCCCCGTCCCGTTTCTCTCATATATAGGAGGTAACTGCCCACTAATGTTCTGTCTCCCCAGCCCCGTATCTCTCATACATAGCAGATAACTGTCCACTAATGTGCTGTCTCCCCCACCCCGTGTCTCCCATACATAAGAGATTTCTGTCCACTAATGTGCTGTCTCCCCCACCCCGTGTCTCCCATACATAGGAGGTAACTGTCCACTAATGTTCTGTCTCCCCACCCCGTGTCTCCCATACATAGGAGGTAACTGTCCACTAATGTTCTGTCTCCCCACCCCGTGTCTCCCATACATAGGAGGTAACTGCCCACTAATGTGCTGTCTCCCCCACCCCGTGTCTCCCATATATAGGAGGTAACTGCCCACTAATGTGCTGTCTCCCCCGCCCCGTATCTCTCATACATAGGAGGTAACTGACCACTAATGTGCTGTCTCCCCCACGCCGTGTCTCTCACACATAGGAGGTAACTGCCCACTAATGTGCTGTCTCCCATACATAGGAGGTAACTGCCCACTAATGTGCTGTCTCCCCCGTCCCGTGTCTCTCATACATAGCAGATAACTGTCCACTAATGTGCTGTCTCCCCCACCCCGTGTCTCCCATACATAAGAGATTTCTGTCCACTAATGTGCTGTCTCCCCCACCCCGTGTCTCCCATACATAGGAGGTAACTGTCCACTAATGTGTTGTCTCCCCCACCCCGTGTCTCTCATACATAGGAGATAACTGCCCACTAATGTGCTGTCTCCCCCACGCCGTGTCTCTCACACATAGGAGGTAACTGCCCACTAATGTGCTGTCTCCCCCACGCCGTGTCTCTCACACATAGGAGGTAACTGCCCACTAATGTGCTGTCTCCCATACATAGGAGGTAACTGCCCACTAATGTGCTGTCTCCCCCGTCCCGTGTCTCTCATACATAGCAGATAACTGTCCACTAATGTGCTGTCTCCCCCACCCCGTGTCTCCCATACATAAGAGATTTCTGTCCACTAATGTGCTGTCTCCCCCACCCCGTGTCTCCCATACATAGGAGGTAACTGTCCACTAATGTTCTGTCTCCCCACCCCGTGTCTCCCATACATAGGAGGTAACTGTCCACTAATGTTCTGTCTCGCCACCCCGTGTCTCCCATACATAGGAGGTAACTGTCCACTAATGTGTTGTCTCCCCCACCCCGTGTCTCTCATACATAGGAGATAACTGCCCACTAATGTGCTGTCTCCCCCACGCCGTGTCTCTCACACATAGGAGGTAACTGCCCACTAATGTGCTGTCTCCCCCACGCCGTGTCTCTCACACATAGGAGGTAACTGCCCACTAATGTGCTGTCTCCCATACATAGGAGGTAACTGCCCACTAATGTGCTGTCTCCCCCGTCCCGTGTCTCTCATACATAGCAGATAACTGTCCACTAATGTGCTGTCTCCCCCACCCCGTGTCTCCCATACATAAGAGATTTCTGTCCACTAATGTTCTGTCTCCCCACCCCGTGTCTCCCATACATAGGAGGTAACTGTCCACTAATGTTCTGTCTCCCCGCCCCGTGTCTCCCATACATAGGAGGTAACTGTCCACTAATGTTCTGTCTCCCCCACCCCGTGTCTCTCATACATAGGAGGTAACTGTCCACTAATGTGCTGTCTCCCCCACCCCGTGTCTCCCATACATAGGAGGTAACTGTCCACTAATGTGTTGTCTCCCCCACCCCGTGTCTCCCATACATAGGAGATTTCTGTCCACTAATGTTCTGTCTCCCCACCCCGTGTCTCCCATACATAGGAGGTAACTGCCCACTAATGTTCTGTCTCCCCACCCCGTGTCTCCCATACATAGGAGGTAACTGTCCACTAATGTGCTGTCTCCCCCACCCCGTGTCTCTCATACATAGGAGGTAACTGTCCACTAATGTGTTGTCTCCCCCACCCCGTGTCTCTCATACATAGGAGGTAACTGTCCTCTAATGTGCTGTCTCCCCCACCCCGTGTCTCTCATACATAGGAGATAACTGTCCACTAATGTGCTGTCTCCCCACCCCGTGTCTCTCATACATAGGAGGTAACTGCCCACTAATGTGCTGTCTCCCCCGTCCCGTGTCTCCCATACATAGGAGGTAACTGTCCACTAATGTTCTGTCTCCCCCACCCCGTGTCTCTCATATATAGCAGATAACTGTCCACTAATGTGCTGTCTCCCCCACCCCGTGTCTCTCATATTTAGGAGGTAACTGCCCACTAATGTGCTGTCTCCCCCGTCCCGTGTCTCTCATACATCGGAGATATCTGTCCACTAATGTGCTGTCTCCCCCACCCCGTGTCTCTCATACATCGGAGATATCTGTCCACTAATGTTCTGTCTCCCCCACCCTGTGTCTCTCATACATAGGAGGTAACTGCCCACTAATGTGCTGTCTCCCCCACCCCGTGTCTCTCATACATAGGAGGCAACTGCCCACTAATGTGCTGTCTCCCCCACCCCGTGTCTCTCATACATAGGAGGTAACTGCCCACTAATGTGCTGTCTCCCCCGTCCCGTGTCTCTCATACATCGGAGATATCTGTCCACTAATGTTCTGTCTCCCCCACCCCGTGTCTCTCATACATAGGAGGTAACTGCCCACTAATGTGCTGTCTCCCCCACCCCGTATCTCTCATACATAGGAGGCAACTGCCCACTAATGTGCTGTCTCCCCCGTCCCGTGTCTCTCATACATAGGAGATATCTGTCCACTAATGTGCTGTCTCCCCCGTCCCGTTTCTCTCATACATAGGAGGTAACTGCCACTAATGTGCTGTCTCCCCCGTCCCGTATCTGTCATACATAGGAGATATCTGTCCACTAATGTGCTGTCTCCCCCATCCCGTGTCTCTCATATATAGGAGGTAACTGCCCACTAATGTTCTGTCTCCCCCACCCCGTGTCTCTCATACATAGGAGGTAACTGCCCACTAATGTGCTGTCTCCCCCGCCCCGTATCTCTCATACATAGCAGATAACTGTCCACTAATGTGCTGTCTCCCCCACCCCGTGTCTCTCATACATAGGAGATTTCTGTCCACTAATGTGCTGTCTCCCCCACCCCGTGTCTCCCATACATAGGAGGTAACTGTCCACTAATGTGCTGTCTCCCCCACCCCGTGTCTCTCATACATAGGAGGTAACTGTCCACTAATGTTCTGTCTCCCCACCCCGTGTCTCCCATACATAGGAGGTAACTGTCCACTAATGTGCTGTCTCCCCCACCCCGTGTCTCTCATACATAGGAGATTTCTGTCCACTAATGTGCTGTCTCCCCCACCCCGTGTCTCCCATACATAGGAGATTTCTGTCCACTAATGTGCTCTCTCCCCCACCCCGTGTCTCCCATACATAGGAGGTAACTGTCCACTAATGTTCTGTCTCCCCACCCCGTGTCTCCCATACATAGGAGGTAACTGTCCACTAATGTGCTGTCTCCCCCACCCCGTGTCTCTCATACATAGGAGGTAACTGTCCACTAATGTTCTGTCTCCCCACCCCGTGTCTCCCATACATAGGAGATAACTGTCCACTAATGTGCTGTCTCCCCCACCCCGTGTCTCCCATACATAGGAGATTTCTGTCCACTAATGTTATGTCTCCCCACCCCGTGTCTACCATACATAGGAGGTAACTGCCCACTAATGTTCTGTCTCCCCACCCCGTGTCTCTCATGCATAGGAGATAACTGTCCACTAATGTGCTGTCTCCCCCACCCCGTGTCTCCCATACATAGGAGATAACTGTCCACTAATGTGCTGTCTCCCCACCCCGTGTCTCTCATACATAGGAGATAACTGTCCACTAATGTGTTGTCTCCCCCACCCCGTGTCTCTCATACATAGGAGGTAACTGTCCACTAATGTGCCTTGTCCCCCACCCCGTGTCTCTCATACATAGGAGGTAACTGCCCACTAATGTGCTGTCTCCCCCACCCCGTGTCTCTCATACATAGGAGGTAACTGCCCACTAATGTGCTGTCTCCCCCACCCCGTGTCTCTCACACATAGCAGATAACTGCCCACTAATGTGCTGTCTCCCATACATAGGAGGTAACTGTCCACTAATGTGCTGTCTCCCCCACCCCGTGTCTCCCATACATAGGAGATTTCTGTCCACCAATGTGCTGTCTCCCCCACCCCGTGTCTCTCATACATAGGAGGTAACTGCCCACTAATGTGCTGTCTCCCCCACCCCGTGTCTCCCGTACATAGGAGATTTCTGTCCACTAATGTGCTGTCTCCCCCACCCCGTGTCTCTCATATTTAGGAATTGCCCACTAATGTGCTGTCTCCCCCACCCCGTGTCTCCCATACATAGGAGGTAACTGTCCACTAATGTGCCTTGTCCCCCACCCCGTGTCTCTCATATATAGGACGTAACTGCCCACTAATGTGCTGTCTCCCCCACACCGTGTCTCTCATACATAGGAGGTAACTGCCCACTAATGTCCTGTCTCCCCCACCCCGTGTCTCTCATACATAGGAGGTAACTGCCCACTAATGTGCTGTCTCCCCTACTCGGTGTCTCTCATACATAGGAGGTAACTGTCCACTAATGTGCTGTCTCCCCCACACCGTGTCTCTCATACATAGGAGGTAACTGCCCACTAATGTCCTGTCTCCCCCACCCCGTGTCTCCCATACATAGGAGATTTCTGTCCACTAATGTGCTGTCTCCCCCACCCTGTGTCTCTCATACATAGGAGGTAACTGCCCACTAATGTGCTGTCTCCCCCACCCCGTGTCTCTCATACATAGGAGGCAACTGCCCACTAATGTGCTGTCTCCCCCACCCCGTGTCTCTCATACATAGGAGGTAACTGCCCACTAATGTGCTGTCTCCCCCGTCCCGTGTCTCTCATACATCGGAGATATCTGTCCACTAATGTTCTGTCTCCCCCACCCCGTGTCTCTCATACATAGGAGGTAACTGCCCACTAATGTGCTGTCTCCCCCACCCCGTGTCTCTCATACATAGGAGGCAACTGCCCACTAATGTGCTGTCTCCCCCACCCCGTGTCTCTCATACATAGGAGGTAACTGCCCACTAATGTGCTGTCTCCCCCACCCCGTGTCTCTCATACATAGGAGGTAACTGCCCACTAATGTGCTGTCTCCCCCACCCCGTGTCTCTCATACATAGGAGGTAACTGCCCACTAATGTGCTGTCTCCCCCACCCCGTGTCACCTCCTATGTATGGGAAACTGCCCACTAATGTGCTGTCTCCCCCACCCCGTGTCTCTCATATATAGGAGGTAACTGCCCACTCATGTGCTGTCTCCCCCACCCCGTGTCTCTCATACATAGGAGGTAACTGTCCACTAATGTGCTGTCTCCCCCACCCCGTGTCTCTCATACATAGGAGGTAACTTCCCACTAATGTGCTGTCTCCCCCACCCCGTGTCTCTCATATTTAGGAGGTAACTGCCCACTAATGTGCTGTCTCCCCCACCCCGTGTCTCTCATATATAGGAGGTAACTGCCCACTAATGTTCTGTCTCCCCCACCCCGTATCTCTCATACATAGGAGGTAACTGTCCACTAATGTGCTGTCTCCCCCACCCCGTGTCTCTCATATATAGGAGGCAACTGCCCACTAATGTGCTGTCTCCCCCGTCCCGTGTCTCTCACACATAGCAGATAACTGCCCACTAATGTGCTGTCTCCCATACATAGGAGGTAACTGTCCACTAATGTGCTGTCTCCCCCACCCCGTGTCTCCCATACATAGGAGATTTCTGTCCACCAATGTGCTGTCTCCCCCACCCCGTGTCTCTCATACATAGGAGGTAACTGCCCACTAATGTGCTGTCTCCCCCACCCCGTGTCTCCCGTACATAGGAGATTTCTGTCCACTAATGTGCTGTCTCCCCCACCCCGTGTCTCTCATATTTAGGAATTGCCCACTAATGTGCTGTCTCCCCCACCCCGTGTCTCCCATACATAGGAGGTAACTGTCCACTAATGTGCCTTGTCCCCCACCCCGTGTCTCTCATATATAGGACGTAACTGCCCACTAATGTGCTGTCTCCCCCACACCGTGTCTCTCATACATAGGAGGTAACTGCCCACTAATGTCCTGTCTCCCCCACCCCGTGTCTCTCATACATAGGAGGTAACTGCCCACTAATGTGCTGTCTCCCCTACTCGGTGTCTCTCATACATAGGAGGTAACTGTCCACTAATGTGCTGTCTCCCCCACACCGTGTCTCTCATACATAGGAGGTAACTGCCCACTAATGTCCTGTCTCCCCCACCCCGTGTCTCCCATACATAGGAGATTTCTGTCCACTAATGTGCTGTCTCCCCCACCCTGTGTCTCTCATACATAGGAGGTAACTGCCCACTAATGTGCTGTCTCCCCCACCCCGTGTCTCTCATACATAGGAGGCAACTGCCCACTAATGTGCTGTCTCCCCCACCCCGTGTCTCTCATACATAGGAGGTAACTGCCCACTAATGTGCTGTCTCCCCCGTCCCGTGTCTCTCATACATCGGAGATATCTGTCCACTAATGTTCTGTCTCCCCCACCCCGTGTCTCTCATACATAGGAGGTAACTGCCCACTAATGTGCTGTCTCCCCCACCCCGTGTCTCTCATACATAGGAGGCAACTGCCCACTAATGTGCTGTCTCCCCCACCCCGTGTCTCTCATACATAGGAGGTAACTGCCCACTAATGTGCTGTCTCCCCCACCCCGTGTCTCTCATACATAGGAGGTAACTGCCCACTAATGTGCTGTCTCCCCCACCCCGTGTCTCTCATACATAGGAGGTAACTGCCCACTAATGTGCTGTCTCCCCCACCCCGTGTCACCTCCTATGTATGGGAAACTGCCCACTAATGTGCTGTCTCCCCCACCCCGTGTCTCTCATATATAGGAGGTAACTGCCCACTAATGTGCTGTCTCCCCCACCCCGTGTCTCTCATACATAGGAGGTAACTGTCCACTAATGTGCTGTCTCCCCCACCCCGTGTCTCTCATACATAGGAGGTAACTTCCCACTAATGTGCTGTCTCCCCCACCCCGTGTCTCTCATATTTAGGAGGTAACTGCCCACTAATGTGCTGTCTCCCCCACCCCGTGTCTCTCATATATAGGAGGTAACTGCCCACTAATGTTCTGTCTCCCCCACCCCGTATCTCTCATACATAGGAGGTAACTGTCCACTAATGTGCTGTCTCCCCCACCCCGTGTCTCTCATATATAGGAGGCAACTGCCCACTAATGTGCTGTCTCCCCCGTCCCGTATCTGTCATACATAGGAGATATCTGTCCACTAATGTGCTGTCTCCCCCACCCCGTGTCTCTCATACATAGGAGGTAACTGCCCACTAATGTTCTGTCTCCCCCACCCCGTATCTCTCATACATAGGAGGTAACTGCCCACTAATGTGCTGTCTCCCCCACCCCGTGTCTCTCATATATAGGAGATATCTGTCCACTGATGTGCTGTCTCCCCCACCCCGTGTCTCTCATATATAGGAGATACTGTATCTGTCCACTAATGTGCTGTCTCCCCCACCCCGTATCTCTCATATATAGGAGGCAACTGCCCACTAATGTGCTGTCTCCCCCGTCCCGTATCTGTCATACATAGGAGATATCTGTCCACTAATGTGCTGTCTCCCCCACCCCGTGTCTCTCATATATAGGAGGTAACTGCCCACTAATGTTCTGTCTCCCCCACCCCGTGTCTCTCATACATAGGAGGTAACTGCCCACTAATGTGCTGTCTCCCCCACCCCGTGTCTCCCATACATAGGAGATTTCTGTCCACTAATGTGCTGTCTCCCCCACCCCGTGTCTCCCATACATAGGAGATAACTGTCCACTAATGTTCTGTCTCCCCACCCCGTGTCTCCCATACATAGGAGATAACTGCCCACTAATGTGCTGTCTCCCCCACCCCGTGTCTCTCACACATAGGAGGTAACTGTCCACTAATGTGCTGTCTCCCCCACCCCGTGTCTCTCATACATAGCAGATAACTGCCCACTAATGTGCTGTCTCCCCCACCCCGTATCTGTCATACATAGCAGATAACTGCCCACTAATGTGCTGTCTCCCCCACCCCGTGTCTCTCATACATAGGAGGTAACTGTCCACTAATGTGCTGTCTCCCCCACCCCGTGTCTCCCTTACATAGGAGGTAACTGCCCACTAATGTGTTGTCTCCCCCGTCCCGTGTCTCTCATGCATAGCAGATAATTGTCCACTATTGTGCTCTCTCTCATACATAGTAGGTAAATGTCCACTAATGTGCTGTCTCCCCCACCTCGTGTCTCCCATATAGGAGGTAACTGCCCACTAATGTGCTGTCTCCCCCGCCCCATGTCTCCCATACATAGGAGGTAACTGCCCACTAATGTGCTGTCTCCCCACCCCGTGTCTGCCATATATAGGAGGTAACTGCCCACTAATGTGCTGTCTCCCCCGTCCCGTGTCTCCCATACATAGGAGGTAACTGCCCACTAATGTGCTGTCTCCCCCACCCCGTGTCTCCCATATATAGGAGGTAACTGCCCACTAATGTGCTGTCTCCCCCACCCCATATCTCTCATACATAGGACGTAACTGTCCACTAATGTGCTGTCTCCCCCACCCCGTGTCTCTCATACATAGGAGGTAACTGCCCACTAATGTGCTGTCTCCCCCACCCCGTGTCTCTCATACATAGGAGGTAACTGTCCACTAATGTGCTGTCTCCCCCACCCCGTGTCTCTCACACGTAGCAGATAACTGCCAACTAATGTTCTGTCTCCCCCACCCCGTGTCTCTCACACATAGCAGATAACTGCCCACTAATGTGCTGTCTCCCCCACCCCGTGTCTCCCATACATAGGAGGTAACTGCCCACTAATGTGCTGTCTCCCCCACCCCGTGTCTCCCATACATAGGAGGTAACTGCCCACTAATGTGCTGTCTCCCCCGCCCCGTATCTCTCATACATAGGAGGTAACGGCCCACTAATGTGTTGTCTCCCCCGTCCCGTGTCTCTCATGCATAGCAGATAATTGTCCACTATTGTGCTGTCTCTCATACATAGGAGGTAACTGTCCACTAATGTGCTGTCTCCCCCGCCCCGTATCTCTCATACATAGGAGGTAACTGCCCACTAATGTGCTGTCTCCCCCACCCCGTGTCTCCCATACATAGGAGGTAACTGCCCACTAATGTGCTGTCTCCCCCGCCCCGTATCTCTCATACATAGGAGGTAACTGCCCACTAATGTGCTGTCTCCCCCACCCCATGTCTCCCATACATAAGAGGTAACTGCCCACTAATGTGCTGTCTCCCCCACCCCGTGTCTCTCACACATAGCAGATAACTGCCCACTAATGTGCTGTCTCCCCCACCATGTGTCTCCCATACATAGGAGGTAACTGTCCACTAATGTGCTGTCTCCCCCGCCCCGTGTCTCTCATGCATAGCACATAATTGTCCACTATTGTGCTGTCTCCCTTACATAGGAGGTGACTGCCCACTAATGTGCTGTCTCGCCCGCCCCGTGTCTCCCATACATAAGAGGTAACTGCCCACTAATGTGCTGTCTCCCCCACCCCGTGTCTGCCATATATAGGAGGTAACTGCCCACTAATGTGCTGTCTCCCCCACCCCGTGTCTCTCACACATAGGAGGTAACTGCCCACTAATGTGCTGTCTCCCCCACCCCGTGTCTCTCACACATAGGAGGTAACTGCCCACTAATGTGCTGTCTCCCCCACCCCGTGTCTGTCACACATAGGAGGTAACTGCCCACTAATGTGCTGTCTCCCATACATAGGAGATAACTGTCCACTAATGTGGTGTCTCCCCCGTCCTGTGTCTCCTATACATAGGAGGTAACTGCCCACTAATGTGGTGTCTCCCCCGTCCTGTGTCTCCCATACATAGGAGATAACTGCCCACTAATGTGCTGTCTCCCCCACCCCGTATCTCTCATACATAGGAGGCAACTGCCCACTAATGTGCTGTCTCCCCCGTCCCGTGTCTCTCATACATAGGAGATATCTGTCCACTAATGTGCTGTCTCCCCCGTCCCGTTTCTCTCATACATAGGAGGTAACTGCCACTAATGTGCTGTCTCCCCGTCCCGTATCTGTCATACATAGGAGATATCTGTCCACTAATGTGCTGTCTCCCCCATCCCGTGTCTCTCATATATAGGAGGTAACTGCCCACTAATGTTCTGTCTCCCCCACCCCGTGTCTCTCATACATAGGAGGTAACTGCCCACTAATGTGCTGTCTCCCCCGCCCCGTATCTCTCATACATAGCAGATAACTGTCCACTAATGTGCTGTCTCCCCCACCCCGTGTCTCTCATACATAGGAGGTAACTGTCCACTAATGTTCTGTCTCCCCACCCCGTGTCTCCCATACATAGGAGGTAACTGTCCACTAATGTGCTGTCTCCCCCACCCCGTGTCTCTCATACATAGGAGATTTCTGTCCACTAATGTGCTGTCTCCCCCACCCCGTGTCTCCCATACATAGGAGATTTCTGTCCACTAATGTGCTCTCTCCCCCACCCCGTGTCTCCCATACATAGGAGGTAACTGTCCACTAATGTTCTGTCTCCCCACCCTGTGTCTCCCATTCATAGGAGGTAACTGTCCACTAATGTGCTGTCTCCCCCACCCCGTGTCTCTCATACATAGGAGGTAACTGTCCACTAATGTTCTGTCTCCCCACCCCGTGTCTCCCATACATAGGAGATTTCTGTCCACTAATGTTCTGTCTCCCCACCCCGTGTCTACCATACATAGGAGGTAACTGCCCACTAATGTTCTGTCTCCCCACCCCGTGTCTCTCATGCATAGGAGATAACTGTCCACTAATGTGCTGTCTCCCCCACCCCGTGTCTCCCATACATAGGAGATAACTGTCCACTAATGTGCTGTCTCCCCACCCCGTGTCTCTCATACATAGGAGATAACTGTCCACTAATGTGTTGTCTCCCCCACCCCGTGTCTCTCATACATAGGAGGTAACTGTCCACTAATGTGCCTTGTCCCCCACCCCGTGTCTCTCATACATAGGAGGTAACTGCCCACTAATGTGCTGTCTCCCCCACCCCGTGTCTCTCATACATAGGAGGTAACTGCCCACTAATGTGCTGTCTCCCCCACCCCGTGTCTCCCGTACATAGGAGATTTCTGTCCACTAATGTGCTGTCTCCCCCACCCCGTGTCTCTCATATTTAGGAATTGCCCACTAATGTGCTGTCTCCCCCACCCCGTGTCTCCCATACATAGGAGGTAACTGTCCACTAATGTGCCTTGTCCCCCACCCCGTGTCTCTCATATATAGGACGTAACTGCCCACTAATGTGCTGTCTCCCCCACACCGTGTCTCTCATACATAGGAGGTAACTGCCCACTAATGTCCTGTCTCCCCCACCCCGTGTCTCCCATACATAGGAGATTTCTGTCCACTAATGTGCTGTCTCCCCCACCCAGTGTCTCCCATACATAGGAGGTAACTGCCCACTAATGTGCTGTCTCCCCCACCCCGTGTCTCTCATACATAGGAGGTAACTGCCCACTAATGTGCTGTCTCCCCTACTCCGTGTGTCTCATACATAGGAGGTAACTGTCCACTAATGTGCTGTCTCCCCCACACCGTGTCTCTCATACATAGGAGGTAACTGCCCACTAATGTCCTGTCTCCCCCACCCCGTGTCTCCCATACATAGGAGATTTCTGTCCACTAATGTGCTGTCTCCCCCACCCAGTGTCTCCCATACATAGGAGGTAACTGCCGACTAATGTGCTGTCTCCCCCACCCCGTGTCTCTCATACATAGGAGGTAACTGCCCACTAATGTGCTGTCTCCCCCACCCCGTGTCTCTCATACATAGGAGGTAACTGTCCACTAATGTGCTGTCTCCCCCACCCCGTGTCTCTCATACATAGGAGGTAACTGCCCACTAATGTGCTGTCTCCCCCGCCCCGTATCTCTCATGCACAGGAGGTAACTGCCCACTAATGTGCTGTCTCCCCCACCCCGTGTCTCTCACACATAGGAGGTAACTGCCCACTAATGTGCTGTCTCCCCCACCCCGTGTCTCTCACACATAGGAGGTAACTGCCCACTAATGTGCTGTCTTCCATACATAGGAGATAACTGTCCACTAATGTGGTGTCTCCCCCGTCCTGTGTCTCCCATACATAGGAGGTAACTGCCCACTAATGTGGTGTCTACCCCGTCCTGTGTCTCCCATACATAGGAGATAACTGTCCACTAATGTGGTGTCTCCCCCGTCCTGTGTCTCCCATACATAGGAGGTAACTGCCCACTAATGTGCTGTCTCCCCCGCCCCGTATCTCTCATACATAGCAGATAACTGTCCACTAATGTGCTGTCTCCCCCACCCCGTGTCTCTCACACATAGGAGGTAACTGCCCACTAATGTGCTGTCTCCCCCACCCCGTGTCTCTCACACATAGGAGGTAACTGCCCACTAATGTGCTGTCTTCCATACATAGGAGATAACTGTCCACTAATGTGGTGTCTCCCCCGTCCTGTGTCTCCCATACATAGGAGGTAACTGCCCACTAATGTGGTGTCTACCCCGTCCTGTGTCTCCCATACATAGGAGATAACTGTCCACTAATGTGGTGTCTCCCCCGTCCTGTGTCTCCCATACATAGGAGGTAACTGCCCACTAATGTGCTGTCTCCCCCGCCCCGTATCTCTCATACATAGCAGATAACTGTCCACTAATGTGCTGTCTCCCCCACCCCGTGTCTCCCATACATAGATTTCTGTCCACTAATGTGCTGTCTCCCCCACCCCGTGTCTCCCATACATAGGAGGTAACTGTCCACTAATGTTCTGTCTCCCCACCCCGTGTCTCCCATACATAGGAGGTAACTGTCCACTAATGTGCTGTCTCCCCCACCCTGTGTCTCCCATACATAGGAGATAACTGTCCACTAATGTTCTGTCTCCCCACCCCGTGTCTCCCATACATAGGAGGTAACTGTCCACTAATGTGCTGTCTCCCCCACCCTGTGTCTCCCATACATAGGAGATTTCTGTCCACTAATTTGCTGTCTCCCCCACCCCGTGTCTCTCATACATAGTAGGTAACTGTCCACTAATGTTCTGTCTCCCCACCCCGTGTCTCCCATACATAGGATGTAACTGCCCACTAATGTGTTGTCTCCCCCACCCCGTGTCTCTCATGCATAGGAGATAACTGTCCACTAATGTGCTGTCTCCCCACCCCGTGTCTCTCATACATAGGAGATAACTGTCCACTAATGTGTTGTCTCCCCCACCCCATGTCTCTCATACATAGGAGGTAACTGTCCACTAATGTGCTGTCTCCCCACCCCGTGTCTCCCATACATAGGAGATAACTGTCCACTAATGTGCTGTCTCCCCCACCCCGTGTCTCTCATACATAGGAGATAACTGTCCACTAATGTGCTGTCTCCCCCACCCCGTGTCTCTCATACATAGGAGATAACTGTCCACTAATGTGTTGTCTCCCCCACCCCGTGTCTCCCATACATAGGACGTAACTGTCCACTAATGTGCTGTCTCCCCCACCCCGTGTCTCTCATACATAGGAGGTAACTGCCCACTAATGTACTGTCTCCCCCACCCCGTGTCTCCCATACATAGGAGGTAACTGCCCACTAATGTGCTGTCTCCCCCGCCCCGTGTCTCTCATACATAGGAGGTAACTGTCCACTAATGTTCTGTCTCCCCCACCCCGTGTCTCCCATACATAGGAGGTAACTGCCCACTAATGTGCTGTCTCCCCCGCCCCGTGTCTCTCATACATAGGAGGTAACTGTCCACTAATGTTCTGTCTCCCCCGCCCCGTGTCTCTCATACATAGGAGGTAACTGCCCACTAATGTGCTGTCTCCCCCGCCCCGTGTCTCTCATACATAGGAGGTAACTGTCCACTAATGTTCTGTCTCCCCCGCCCCGTGTCTCTCATACATAGGAGGTAACTGTCCACTAATGTTCTGTCTCCCCCACCCCGTGTCTCTCATACATAGGAGGTAACTGCCCACTAATGTGCTGTCTCCCCCACCCCGTGTCTCCCATACATAGGAGGTAACTGCCCACTAATGTGCTGTCTCCCCCACCCCGTGTCTCTCATACATAGGAGGTAACTGTCCACTAATGTGTTGTCTCCCCCACCCCGTGTCTCCCATACATAGGAGGTAACTGCCCACTAATGTGCTGTCTCCCCCGCCCCGTGTCTCTCATACATAGGAGGTAACTGCCCACTAATGTGCTGTCTCCCCCACCCCGTGTCTCTCATACATAGGAGGTAACTGTCCACTAATGTGCTGTCTCCCCCACCCCGTGTCTCCCATACATAGGAGGTAACTGTCTGTTTATAGTGGGTGGTTGTATATAGCAGGCAGCTGTATATAGTGGGCGGCTGTATATCCAGGGATGTATATAGCAAACAGCTGCATATAGCAGGCAGCTGTATATAGTGGGCGGCTGTATATCCAGGGATGTATATAGCGAACAGCTGCATATAGCAGGCAGCTGTATATAGTGTGCGGCTGTATATCCAGGGCTGTATATAGTGGGCGGCTGCATATAGCAGGCAGCTGTATATAGTGGGCTGCTGTGTACTGTGACGTGAGGTATGCCTGGTATGGGGATGTGTCTGGATCTGTACATTGCTGTGTGGGATATTTCTCCGGGCCGCGCAGAGCGCTCCGCACTGTACACAGAGTACATGTCTCCTGTCTTCTCTTCCTAGGATGGGGGTGAAGTCTCTGCGCTGTTTCCCCTGGTATGGAAGGAGGAAAGAACGAAAAAGAAGCAAATCCAGTGATGAAGGTGAGAGATGAGGGGCTACATATACACGGGGGGCGGTGTGTACAGGGGTGTGCGGTATATACAGGAGGGGCTACGTGTACAGGGATGTGCGGTATATACACGTGGGGCTACGTGTACACAGGGGGGGTGCGATGTATACAGGAGGGGCTACGTGTACAGGGGTGTGAGGTATATACACGTGGGGCTACGTGTACACAGGGGGTTGCGATGTATACAGGAGGGACTACGTGTACAGGGGTGTGAGGTATATACAGGAGGGGCTACGTGTATACGGGAGGTGCGGTGTATACAGGAGAGGTTACGTGTATACGGGGGATGCGAAGTATACAGAAGGGGCTACATGTATACTGGGGATGTGGTGTATACAGGAGAGGTTATGTGTATATGGGGGGGTGCGGTGTATACAGGTGGGGCTATGCAGGAGGTTATGTGTATATGGGGGGGTGCGGTGAATATAGGAGGGGCTATGTGTATACTGGGGATGCGGTGTATACAGGAGAAAGTACATGTATACGGGGGTGCGGTGTATACAGGTGGGGCTACGTGTTCACGGGGGGGCGGTATATACAGGAGGGGCTACGTGTACAGGGGTGTGAGGTATATACAGGAGGGGCTACATGTATACGGGGATGCGGTATATACAGGTGGGGCTACATGTATGCGGGGGATGCGGTATATACAGAAGGGGCTACATGTATATGGGGGGTTAAAAACACATGTGACATGCACACATATGAACAAGTCGGTACGACACTGTACATACCACCCACTGACTCAGAGAGCACAGAATGACAATTGTGCAGAAATATCCTGCAGTAAAACCTATACCAGTAGTCAGCAAGTGCTGATAAAAAGATGATAAATACAGGGTATTTAGTCAATACGTTTTTTTTGCAAAAAAATGTATACCAAGCTGCTCCACCGCGTCAAGGTAACCCGTATTGAAACAGTCCCTATCTAATGTATTTAAAACCTGAACAGGTGAACAGTGTCTAAATGAACAGGATGAAGACAGGCGCTTCCTGGTATGGGCACGTGGTGTAAGCCAGCTCTTTATGTGCATGTCACACAAGAGGGTTACCTTGACGAGGTGGAGCAGCTTGGTATACATTTTTTTTTGCAAAAAACGTATCGACTAAATACCCTGTATTTGTTATCTTTTTATCAGCACTTGCTGACTACTGGTATATGTTTTACTGCAGGATATTTCTGCACAATTGTCATTCTGTGCTCTGTTTGTGTATATGGGAGGTGCGGTGTATACAGGAGAGGTTACATGTATACGGGGGATGCGGTGTATTCAGAAGGGGCTACGTGTATACGGGGGATGTGGTGTATACTGGAGGGGCTACGTGTATACCGGGGGGATGCTATGTATACAGGAGGGACTACGTGTATACTGGGGATGCGGTGTATACAGGAGAAGGTACATGTATACGGGGGTTCGGTGTATACAGGTGGGGCTACGTGTACACAGGGGGTGTGGTATATACAGGAGGGGCTACGTGTACAGGGGTGTGAGGTATATACCAGAGAGGCTACGTGTACAGGGGTGTGAGGTATATACAGGAGGGGTTACATGTATATGGGGGATGCAGTATATACAGGAGAGGCTACGTGTATACGGGGGGTGGGGTATATACAGGAGGGGCTACGTGTATACGGGGGATGCGGTGTATACAGGAGAGGGTACGTGTATATGGGGGGTGCGGTGTATACAGGTGGGGATACGTGTATATGGGGGTGCGGTGTATATAGGAGGGGCTACAAGTGCACAGGGGGTGCAGTATATATAGGAGAGGCTACGTGTATATGGGGGTGCAGTGTACACCGGATGCGGTGTATACAGGTGGGGCTACGTGTACACGGGGGGTGCGGTGTATAAAGAGGGTACGTGTACACGGTGTTGCGGTGTACACAGGAGGGGCTACGTGTATATGGGGGTGCGGTGTATACAGGAGGGGCTACATGTATATGGGGGGTGTGGTGTATACAGGAGGGCTACGTGTACACAGGGTTGCGGTATATACAGGATTTCGGGGTGCGGTGTACACAGGAGAGGGTACATGTACACGGGGTTGCTGTGTATACAGGGTTTCGGGGTGCGGTGTATACAGGGAAGCGTACACGTGTGAGGATGAAGTCCGTGTCTGTGAGGGGAGCACACTGTACCCATGTTTCTTCTTCCTCTTGCAGAGACCCCCGCAGCCCCTGCCCCTCAGGAGCAGAAGCCCCGCCTGCGCTCCACCAACTCCTCAGGCAGCGATACTGACGGTCAGCAGAGCCGCGCGTACTTCAGCGGTAAAGCCCGCGTGTCCTTCCGCCATGAGATGGACTCCAACATGTTTGTGAACGACTCCACCTTCTGAGGACAGGACAGTCTCTTCCCTCCAGCTCCAGGATTTGGGGGGAGTCTTCCTGAGTTGGGGTCCGCACTGAACATTAACTAGTAGGGACTACAATCTCACCCTCCTCAGCTAAGGGCGCAGTACTCGGAATCCACCAGAAGGTGGCAGTGCAGGCCTGGGCATGCCTATGGCCACTATCACTGTGCAGGGACACAGCGCCCTCTATGTGCTGTATCTTACACATCTGCTGCTAGATGAGTGCTGGTATTGCTCGTTGTTATCAGCCATATTCTAGTATGGATATCACCAGGATCCTTAGATTTTTTACAAAATGTTTTTATTACTGTTTTTTAATGAAATTTTATAATAGGTCGCCCCCTGGTGTCCGCAGTCAGTACTGATCACTAGAAGGAAAATTCTAATGTGATTGGTCCCCTGCTGGACCATCAGATGCTGGATTACCAGATGTACGACCCTCCTGCCACTGACCACAAGTCCCAGCGTGACCTCGCAGGGGTCTGGTTTATAGACTTTTTTCATTTTATTTTTTTATGAATAAACATAAAAACAGCATCCGAGCCTGAATGCAAAGACCTGTGCTTGCTGTCAGTGAATGCTTGGAGAGAGATGAGGAGCGTCTGCCCTGACCCAGGGTAACAGACCCTCAGATGTGTATGAGGTCTACGGAAAGAGGGCGACTGTTACACCCCGATCTTCCAGGGACCAAGCACCTCCAATTTTAGAGCTTAATTTTTAGCTTTAACTAACCAGAGGGAATCCATAATACCGCCATATCATGCACAACGAATGTCACTACATCACACTGCCAAACCACACAAGTAATGCTGAGAACCTGGGCTGAAAGGAGGAATTAGTCCTAGGGGTAACTGTGTCACCTGGAGTCAGTCATGACGGCACCATCAGGAGGTTGTCCTTCACATCCTTGATAGGGCCTTTTAACCTCGTGTGTTCCTGTCCTTCCCATTTCCACCACCCACTAGTGATTTTCCAAGTACCACACCAGGATGGATGCATCTCAATTTTGTTGAAAATTCCTTCTACATACGTTACCTTCACAGAGCAGACAGGAAATTTAAGGGGGGAGGAATGTAAGGGTGCGGTCATGGTGGACTCCTGGACACACAATTACAGCTTTGACTAATTCCCCCTCTTCAGGACGTTTCTCCTGACAGCAACATCAGGAAAATACCAGATAGAACATTCAGGGTGGGACAACTGCTTGGAGAACTTTCCTGAAGGCCTTCTTTTGGCCTAACACAATGTCCAATTTATAATGTCTACAAAAGGTATTAAGGCTTGACCACGTCGCTGTCCTGCAGATCTGGTTCACCGAGGCCCCTGCCCAAGATGTAGAGACTGCTCTGGTGTTATCCGGACGAGTTCTTCCTTCTGAGGTATAGGCCAGACTGGTTACGGATTTAATCCACCTTCCTAGTGTAGCTCTTGAAGCCTTCTTCACAACAAACTGAATGAATATAGTCAATTCGACAATATTTTGTGGCCTCTCTGTACTGAAGAACGGCCCTCCTTACATCCAATGAGTGAAACGTAAGCTCTTGGGTATCCTTGTGGTTTTGACAGAAGGTAAGACGATCTCTTGGCTCATATGAAAGGTTTTTGCCACCTTAGGTAAGGTTGGATCTAACCTTAGTATGACACAATCATCTAGAACTCTTAGGTAGGGATCTTTGATAGATAATGCCTGAATGTCTCCTACTTTGTGCTAAATTAATAGCAACTAGGAAGGCTGTTTTTAACCCCTTTCCGGCGTTGAGCTTAATAGTACGCCGATGTCGGACACCCTCCCTTTGATGTGGGTTCCGGTGCTGAGCCCACATCTTTCCTGACACACGTCTGCTGTTCTGAACAGCTGACATGTGCCTCTAACAGCCACAGGTGGAATCACGATCCACCCGCAGCTGTTAACCTGTTAAATCCCGCTGTCAATCTCAGACAGCGGCATTCAACTCATGCTTACCAGGAGCGCGTAAGAAATCCTATCCATCGGTGACCCGATCGCAGGTCACTAATGGGTTTACATGACCACTAGAAGTCTCCAGCAGACCTCTATGGTTGCCATAACAAGTGAGCATTTCTGCTACATACAGGCGATCTGATCATTGCCTGGATGTAGCAAAGCCGATCGGGTTACAGCAGCTTCTAGTCTCCCATGGAGACTATTGAAACATGCAAAAAGTTAAAAAAAAAAAAAAAAAAAAAATTATTTTTAAATATTAAAAAAATAAAAAAGTTATGTCTCTGGGAAGAAGGGGAGCAAAAAATGAACGCAAAAACGGAAATACCTCTGGTCATAAAGGGGTTAAGGAAAGTGATTCCAATTCTGAGTCTTCCAGGGGCTCGTATGGTGTTCTACATAGGCCGTTTAGGACCAGATTCAAGTCCCATGGTGGAACAGAGCTTTCTATTGTGGGCCCAAGTCTCTCAATCCAGGGATGACTCTCTAGTGGACAATGCAGGAAAGCTCTTAAAGATGAAATTTGTACTTTCTGTGTGCTAGGTCTGAATCCCTTGTCGCACCCCCAACTGGATGAAGTCCAGAATTTTTGGAATATTTGGACATGACATTTCGGACATTGACTCTTGTGTTGTGAACAAAAACCTCTTCCAGATTTTCGTATTCCTGCCAATGTTACAGGCTTTCTACCTTTTTGGATAATTGATATTACTGAGTGTGAAAGCCTTTGAGATCGAGAGATTACTTTCAGGATCCAGTCTGATAGCTGCAGGAACGTCACATTGAGATGGAATCCTGGCCCCGGGAAAAGAAGATCGTGCCTTAATGGTAAGAGTAGACTATGGGTTTGTCCAGAGCCATTTGTTTCAGCAGGGAAACCAGCTTCTCTTGGGCCGAAATTGTACTATCAAGGTTACCTTCCCCTGATCCGCTCAAATTTTTCTCAGCATTGCCGGAATTAGGGAAAAATGGTGGAAAAGCATACGCCACATACATGCTCCATACCTGGGACAAAGCATCTATTCCTGCTGGGCTGTCTCCTGGATTTAATGAGACATTTCTGAACCTTGTGGCAAACATGTCTACCTGTGGGATTCCCCAGCGCTGGGTCAGCCGATGAAACTCTTCCCAGTTCAGTACCCGTTCTGATGTCTGTACTTCCTGGTGAGACCTCTTCAGGTGTAATGCTGAAACTGAAAAAGGTGTTTGTGGCTAAACCTTGGAGATGGTGAGGTCTCGGACCCCCTTGATGATGGAGGAAGGCCACTGTAGTGACATTGTCCATGTTGATTTCTTAGGCTATGTGCACACGCTGCGGATTGGTCTGCGGTTTATCACCTCTACAATGGAGATGGTAAACCGCAGCAGAATCCGCAGAAAAGAACTGACATGTCATTTCTTTCTGCGGATTCAAAACCGCAGCTTTTCCGCAGTTAAAAATCTGCAGCATGTGCACAGCGGATTGTAAATTCCATAGGATAACATGCTACTGTACACTGTCTGCAGAACTGCTGCGGCCAAAACCGCAGTGGAACCGCAGCGTGTGCACATAGCCTTAAGGTAATCTGCCATCGCCAATGTTTCCAAGACGTCTCGAAACTCTCTGCAGCTTGATGATCTGAGATAGCAGGAAATATCAACCTTCTCCATGAGCCCCCCCATCCGCTGCTGCTCGCGCCTGTAGTAACTCTCACAACTAGGGAGAGAATCCACCGATTTCCTTTTTGCAGATTCTCCACAAATGGCCAATTTTATTTTCTTGTCCAATCCGTGCACAGGTTCGTTAAAGGATGTTCAGATTTCCCCTTGCAACTGTCTCCAGTGGAAGTGACTCCACCGAACGCCTGGTATACCAGCCGTCATCAGGCCCAGGGTCTTCACACCCTCTCTGAAGGCGAGGACTCGGGCTCGGAATTCCTCCTGCTTCTTCCCTGGTAGAAAGGATGGACTGGGGTTCTGAATCCAAAAGGCTGCCACAAAAACCTTGTTTTCCCGTCTGAGGTCCCGATTTCTCCCACCTCATAATGCAGCTTAGGGTTTTTTTTTTGTTTTTTTTTTTAGAATCAAGAGGGTTGAGACCAAATTTTTGTTTTAGCTGTTGGAGCGATTCAGCTACTAGAAGAAAGTCGTCCAGCTATTGAACAATGACTCTTTCACCCTCAGCCATAAGTTCTGCCACCAGTTTGGTGAAAATGCACAGAGCAGTTGGAAAAACTCAAAGGAAAACACCGGTATTAGTAATGCTGCATCACACTTCACCCTCCTCCACCGCAAATCTTAAGATATTTCTGACTGGAAGGGTGAATTGGCCCACAGCAATCGGCCTCTGAGATCTCAGAACTCATTACCATATTCTTTCCGAGCAGAGGGATCGTAGATTTTATCGATTCCATTTTAAACTTTGTACAAGACTCATGGATGTAAGGACTTTAGATTGTGCGGAAGTCGTCCCAGGTATTCTTATTGAGAACAGACTGGAGTAATAACCGTGGAACCATTCTGCTTTTAGTACCGGTAATCGCAGCTCCAGGATCTACTAGCTCTTGTACGTCTCCTAGAAGTCTTTAGAAAATTGCAATCGGAAAATGCTTCATTGTGTACATATGGAATATTGGGAAAATGAAGCTGTACTATTGCCAAGAAAAACAGAATTAGACTTACCGGTAATTCGGTTTCTAGGAACCTTCCATGACAGCTACATCGGAGGATGTCTTCCCCGCCCTAATAGGGGGACAGGAACACAAAGAGGTTAAATACCCCTCCCCTTCCTGCAACCACCAGTGTTTTCCTAGACACCAGTCTGAATAGTTAACACCAAAGTGCAGGAATCATTAAATAAGAATATCAGCTAGGGAGGGAAATTAGTGCTGTCGTGGAAGGTTCCTAGAAACCGAATTACCGGTAAGTCTAATTCTATTTTCTCCAGTCACCTTCCACGACAGCTACATTGGAGTAATACCAACAGCTAATTTCTCTAGGGGGGGATCACGGCCTGCAGCACTCGTCTGCCAAATGTTAAATCCCCATTGAAATTTAGCCTGTAATGCCTGGTGAACGTGTGGATGGACGACCAGGTGGCGGTTCTGCATATCCGCTCTGACGAAGCATTCCCCTTTTTGGCCCATGATGTTGCTATTGCACGGGTAGAATGTGCCCTGAGTGAGGCGGGTGGAGCCAGCTTCTGTGATGCGTAGGTCAGGCAGATAGATTGTGTGATCCAATTCGCGATCGTGTTCTTTGACGCCTTCTTGCCCTTATTTCGTGCTGAGAACTGGATGAATAAATTCTGGTGAATCCGCTAGGTTTCACTCTATTGTCGGTAGACAGGACCACTCTGCAAATGTCGAGAGTGTGGAAGGTCTCTTCCTTATGGTTGGAAGAGCTTGGGCCAAATGAGGACAGTACAATGTCCTGATCCCTATGAAAGTTTGAGTAGAAAGGCGTGATCTAATCTCAAGATAATATTATCTGTAATGATTGCAAGGTAAGCTTCTTGAATTGAAAGGGCCTGCAATTCTCCTATACGTCTAGCCGCAGTAATTGCGACTAAGAGGACGGTTAAAGGGTTAGGTTTTCATGGTCATGGAATCTAGAGGCTCAAATGGATCTTAGGTTAGGGTGTTGAGCACGGTGTTGAGATCCCAAGGAGGACCCAGACTGCGGAGTTTAGGACGAATCCTGGCTGCCGAAGCCATAAAATCGTTTGATCCAGCGGTGGCTGGCCAGATCAAGATCAAAAAAGGTGCTAAGAGCTGATATTTATACCTGTAGTGTGCTGGGGATAAGGCCCTGTTCTAGACCTTTTGTAAATCTCTAGGGTCTGTGCTGCACTGGGATGGAAGGGATCAGGGGTGCCTGGAAAGTGAGCACCAGGGCGTAAACCTTTTCCCAGACCTTGGCATAGATGGCCTTGGTTACTGGCTTTCCATTACCCTATCAGAGCCATTTGGCTCTTAGGAATTCAGCCTCAATAACCTTGCAGGCCTGCTTTTGCAAGCGGCGGCTGGTACTCTTACAGCCTGCCGATATACACCTCCAGCTGCGCGCCAGTCACTGGCCGGGACGGCGTCATGCTAGGAGGTAGCACCCTTTAGCTCCAGTAAGTTTTTATATACCTGTGCCGGGGAGTATTATTGGGAAAGGACCTGGAAATCCACCCTGCATTCTGAAGACCTTTTTCCCTGCCTCGCCAGTTTTTAGCTTCAGTAAAGGTAATAGATTTCTTCATAAGATATCTTTATTTAACCAAGACACATTTAATTAGCGCAAGTTTCTATCAGGTTTATTTATTATTATTATTTTATGGAGACAACTTGAGTGGTGTGTTGTCTTATTACTTGCTGCTTTGTGTTCTGTGGGTGTACGCTTGAGCGCCATTGGTATACACATATATTTATCAATAACCATGCTGCCAGGTTCCATTTGCCTACATCCGGGTGTAGCAGAGGACCTTGGTGAAGGAGGTCGTCCTTTTTGGGGTAGAAGCCAGGGCCTTCCTGGGCCATGGCAAGTAGGGCACTGTACCAACTTCTTCCGGGCCACGGAGGGGCGATTAGTATTGTGGGAACTCGGTCCGTCTGGATTTCCTGAGATGTTTTTTGCCCACATCGGTATGGGTGGGCAGGTATATGCGAGGTTGGAATCCCACCATTGGGTGAAGGGCATCTATTCCTTGCAATCCATCCATGTGGTTGAGGGAGACGAATACCCGTCTTCGCATTTTGCCTGTTGGCGACTAGGTCCACCTCCGCCCCATCTTGAGGCTAAGAACACGAATACCGTCTGGTCCAGGCGTCACTCCTCCGGATGAACGTCTTCTCGACTGAGGAAATCTGCCTGGGTATTGTCTGATTCTTTCAGACATACTGACCAGGAGAAGATCCTTGCTGCTATTGCCTTCAGGCCGGCGTACTTCGTACCCCCTTGGCTGGAGATAGGCCACTGTGGTCATGTTGTCCGAGTAGATGCAGACGTGGTGATTTTGGATAAGCGATGATGACGTCTTTTAGCGCTTTTCCTACCGCCTTCAGTTCTCTCAGATTTGAGGAACTGGTGCTGATGCTCGGCCGCCATCGCCCCTGAAAAATAGGATCTCTCTACTACTGCACCGCAGCCTCGTTGGCTGGCATCTGAGCGGAGTGTTTTCAGGGGAAGCTGAATCCGGCTGACTCCCTTCTGAAGATTTCGGTAGTTCAACCACCACCTCAGGGCGTTTAACCTGACCAGGGAGGGGAATCCTTCAGGACAATGGAATTTGTCGCCACGTAGGCCAGGCGGATCCTGGAATGTAAAAGCACGTGGTTTTGTAGAATTTAGGTGTGGGCCCGAACCCAAGAAACCACCTGGGTGCATGTGGTCAGAGATCCTAGAGCATACATTGACTGAGGGTCAGTGCCTGCTGGTCCTGAACCAGGTTCTTTTGTGGACAAGGACGACCTGACAAACCTTAGGTAGGAAGGATGTCTTTCCCCTTGAGTCCGAGAGAACTCCCAGAAGCTTCCTTCTCGTGGAGGGATAGACCAGGAAAGGCATCCAACCAAGGGATCTTAATATCCCCGGGGTCTTCCCTACGTCCATCTTCTGACATGAGAGAGATGGTATAGAGAGGAGGAAGTCGTCCGGATATGGGATAACGCCTATCCCCTGGCGCCAGATGAAAATCACTGCTTTCACCATGATCTTGGAGATATATGGTCGGATGGATTGGCACATGGTAATATGCACCCTTCAGATCTACCGTTGCCATTACCCAGTTCTGTCCGATGAGCGGGACTGCCCCTGATTGACTCCATTTTGAATTGCCTGTACCGGACTGATTCGTTTAATGGCTTCAGGATTATGATGATGCGGTTTTTCTCTGATGGCTTCGTCACCAGGAAGGGACATGCATAATGGCCGTGTCCTTCTCCCGCTTTGGCACCCGCGCGTTCTACCGGAGCAGATCTCTTGGTAAGGAGCCCTGAAGGTGTGGAGGCTGTAGGGAGGTTACCCCTAAGCATTACGGGGAAGGACTCTCGAACCCAATTTTTAGTCCATCTCGTATGGTACGGTGGACCCACTGATTTGTGGAGATGGACTGTCAGCGGGTGAAAAAAGAGCGAGACGACCCCCAACCGGGCGTCATTGCTTATCTGGGGTCTGTTGATGGTTAAGGACAAGGATGTGCCTGCCCCCCTATACTCTTCCTGAGTATGTCAACAAGACCAGGGATTCCCAGCCAGTCTCTCATGCCGGTACTGGCCCAGCCTCAAGCTGCTTAGCGGCTGTGATCTGATGAGGGCATGCAAATTCAGCTTAGAATAGCTGTTGACAGAGGTTTGGTCACGGGAGGGACGAAAAATCCATCTCCTAGGATTTCTAAGATCCGGAAGAGATCCTTTTGTCCGAAGCTTTGTCCAGGATGTTATCCGGGACTGGCTTGAACACATAGTGGCCCTGGAATTGGATGGCGCACCATTTGGAGACAAGTCGCCTCCCTTAGGATTTTAACCAGGGCACTCCTCTAGGAGTTAGAAAGGACGGCCGCTTTTGCGGCTAACCAGACCTGGCAAGAGCAGTCACTCTCAGCCTAGAAGAGCCGATGCATTAAAGAATTACCCGAGACCTGCGAATTCCAGGCTGGTCTCCCGCCCTGGTCTCAAGTTGTTTAGCGACCGCCAGCGGAAGCATCGGCTAAAGGCCGACAAGTTTAGTGACACAACAGTGATCTCACCAGCGAGATCGCTGTGTGTGACAGCGATCAGTGACCGGCCCTCCTGCCGGTATCGCTGATCGCTCTGGGAAACCTCTGGACTTTTCTTCGGTCGCTGGTCTCCCACTGGCCAGCACGCATCGCTGCGTGACAGGCGGGAGACCAGCGATCTGCTCGTAACTAACGTACACATCGGGTATCCAAGAGATGGGCGTCCCTTAGATACCCGATGTGTACGTTAGTTACCAGCTCCCTGCATCAGCGCGCTGGTAACTAACGAACACTGCGACGCCGCGCTGATCGCTGGTGAAGCTGTCTGTTTTACAGCTCACCAGCGATCATGTAGCGATTCACCAGCGATCCTGACACATTGATATCGTTGTCGGGATCGCTGGTGAGTCGCTATGTGTGACAGGGCCCTAAGAACCTCGTTACTTTCTGCAGTAGGGGTAGGGCGTCGGGTATCTTTTCCCATGAGGTGCCCTGAGTCTGTGCGTAATCATAGAGACAGGGCATGTGAAAGCTATATTAGCTTCTAGCAGATTTGTAGAGGTGTCCCAGGACTTCCCTGATAAGCTCTCAAAAATATATATATTTTTCCCGATCCATTGGATCTTTGAGCTTGGAGGAGCCCTCAAAGAGATAGGCTTTTCTTTTTTTAGGGAGGCCTCCTTTATGGAGGATCAGATTCTGTACGTTCTCGTGTACAGGACACCTTCTTTGGGCTTCAGCCCAACATCTCGTCCTGTACCGTGTATTTAACTTCTTCCTCCTCCACCCCTATGGTGCTCTTAACCATACTGATTAGCTCACCCATATTCTCGGAACCAAGTGATTTTTTTTGTTCCCTGGTCATAGGGGTAGACGTGAAAGAGGAACCCTCAATCTCCCGAGCGTCCTCTGAATCTGAGGACTGAATTTCGCCTGAGTCTGAATCAGATTCTATCGGAGCTTTCCTCCTAGAGGGAGGCGGTCTGAGAGAAGGGAGCCATGGAGGAGTGAACCTCCTGTATTATGAGGGAATTGATGCTATCCAGGAGAGAGGGCTGCTCAGTGCGAAGGACCTCTCCGTACAGGACGGGCAGAGCTTTCCCCTTATCTCTAGGGAGTCTGGCAGCTCCTCACAGGGTCAGAGACCTTTTCTCTCCATATTAGAGAGGTATGCTACGCCATTTATGTAAATAAATGCTGGATAGCCAGGGCCGACACCTGCTACTTACAGTAGGAGGGGGTACGCTGGGCTCCGCCGACGCAGAGAGAAAGGGCTTGTCACCGTCCATGCCATCTACAGTCAGTGTCAGACAGGTGTCTTACCTGGTGATCTCCTCACCCGGACCTTGAAAGATCGAGGGTCCAGCGTTGTTTGTGCACCTCCTCCCTTTGGACCAATGGGGGGGGGGGGGTGCCAGGAGTAACGCGCCCCCTGGCGCGCACGTGCGCTCCACCGTGGAACGCATAGGGACAGACCGGAAGTGACGCGCGCCCCAGCGGAAAGCCCAGTAACGCCCGAAGTGGAGGAATGCCACCCCCGGCCGGCGTGAGCCCCCAGGAACCGGCAGCATGGAGGAGAAAGCCGGGGAGCTATCTGGAGACCCCCGGCGCGCACATCAGCGCCTCGCTTTACCCCCGAAGGAGGCGCAGGAGAGGCGGGAGAGTCCCATCATGCAGGCGGAGACAGGAGCAGCCACCGGAGGAGAGCAAAGCCCCCGACCTCGGCTGCCCGGCCTCTGACAGGTATCCCAGCTGGTACTGGACGTGGGGTGCTCCCGATCGTCGGCCACGGCAGCACCATCATAGACCTCTTCATGCCCCATAGGGGACAGGAAAACACTGGTGGTTGCAGGAAGGGGAGGGGTATTTAACCTCTTTGTGTTCCTGTCCCCTATTAGGGCGGGGAAGACATTCTCCGATGTAGCTGTCGTGGAAGGTGACTGGAGAAAATTACAGTAAAAAGGAAGGAACTCAGCACATAGATCGGCCAGTATATGTGAGCCCAATAGCCAACGTCAAGGCGTCCTCCATGGTTGGGTACCTGTCCTACTCCCGTCAGTGTCAGGCGCTTTTAATTATTGGACTCCATCCTGCCCCACAAATTTGTCAGGCTTCTTGCCCAGGAGAGGGGTCTTATCAAGACAAGGACCTAACAAAAAGGACAAGTGGCCTCACATACAGAGGCAGAATTTTTGCATGCAGTTCATGCTAGACAGCCCAGGAATTTTCAGTAACTGGAGGCTTTTTGCCAAGAAGAGTGGGCAGCTTTACCATCTGAGAAAATAAAGAACTTCATCCACACTTACCACAAAAGACTTCAAGCCGTCATCGATGTTAGAGGGGCAATACACGGTATTAAGGAATGGGGTATGTAAAATTTCAATCAGGGTCATTTGGATGTTTTGGGTTGTCATTATGATTTAGAAAGAGAAAAAACAGTAGTTTGACAATAAATGGCTTCACCCGACCACTAACCATGAGTGGAGATAAAGTTTTGGTGTTATCATTCATATTGTCTGAAAAAAAGGCCAAGAAACCGAAAATTCTGACGGGGTATGTAAACTTTTGAGCACCACTATATATTGGCCATTCTATGAGCCAAGTACTTTCCTTTTTACTACACAAAGGGCCACACAGAGAAAAAATGCCGCCATACTGCACACAAAGGGCCACGCAGAGAAATAATGCCGGGCTGGTCACAACTACCGCCACCATAACGTGCACAGTAATAACACCGGTGTACTGTACAGACAGCCGTCATACAGGGCAGATATAGAACAGTGCACATACATGACACTGCCACACTGTGCAAGAACACTCCAAAACCGTCCACACAGAACTAACGCCATCACGCAGCTCCTCCCCTTTGTAAGAGGTGTCGTGACTGCAGCTCTGGATGTGACTAGAGCAGGAGACATGACTAAGTTTTTTTTCCCCCTCGAGAGAACGACACTGCGGGAGCCGACACCTCACGTTTATTAGGGTCATCACATCAGTAACAAAAACATAAGGGCGAGAAAGGGGAACATCGGGGCGATATCATGAGGCCGAGAATCGGGGTAATTCATTCCCAAGGATCACCTGACGCTCCACACCCGCTTCTGTGATGGCGGCGAGACGAATGACGCCCCCGCTGGATCCATCACGCTCCATCGCCAGCGCCAAAGCTGCAAGAGAGGAAGGGGTTACAGCACAAAGGAAAGGGGCGAAAACTGTCACCCTGCAGGGGGCGGAGACTCCTAGCTCCTCCTATCTGTATCACCCTACACGGGGCGGGGCTATCCTCTGGTCACATGACCTCACCGTTTGCAGTGAATTTCAGACACTCCTCCTTGGTCATTCCTGCTTTGTATGTAGAGTCCACATATCCGTAGATGTAGGAGCTGCCGGAGCCTCCGATGGAGAACGGCTGATGCACCATCATCCCCCCCATGGGCACCGTGTACACCTGCAGGAGAAAGATCGGTGCAGTGGCGGATATATGAGGTGTTACATGTATATGGGGAAGGCTCACAAGGGAGGGAAGAGGGAGGCGGGTCACAGGCGGGGGGGGAGGCGGGTCACAGGCGGGGGGGAGGAGGGTCACAGGCGGGGGGGAGGAGGGTCACAGGCGGGGGGGAGGAGGGTCACAGGCGGGGGGGAGGAGGGTCACAGGCGGGGGGGAGGAGGGTCACAGGCGGGGGGGAGGAGGGTCACAGGCGGGGGGGAGGAGGGTCACAGGCGGGGGGGAGGAGGGTCACAGGCGGGGGGGAGGAGGGTCACAGGCGGGGGGGAGGAGGGTCACAGGCGGGAGAAGGAGGGTCACAGGCGGGAGAAGGAGGGTCACAGGCGGGGGGGAGGAGGGTCACAGGCGGGGGGGAGGAGGGTCACAGGCGGGGGGGAGGAGGGTCACAGGCGGGGGGGAGGAGGGTCACAGGCGGGGGGGAGGAGGGTCACAGGCGGGGGGGAGGAGGGTCACAGGCGGGGGGAGGAGGGTCACAGGCGGGGGGAGGAGGGTCACAGGCGGGGGGAGGAGGGTCACAGGCGGGGGGAGGAGGGTCACAGGCGGGGGGGGGTCACAGGCGGGAGGAGGGTCACAGGCGGGAGGAGGGTCACAGGCGGGAGGAGGGTCACAGGCGGGAGGAGGGTCACAGGCGGGAGGAGGGTCACAGGCGGGAGGAGGGTCACAGGCGGGAGGAGGGTCACAGGCGGGAGGAGGGTCACAGGCGGGAGGAGGGTCAGAGGCGGGAGGAGGGTCACAGGCAGAGGGGGGGAGAGGGGCAAGGGTCACAGGCGGGAGAAGGGTCACAGGTGGGGGAAGGGTCAAGTGTCACAGGCAGGGGGAGGAGGTGAAAGTGGGGGAAGGGTCACAGGCAGGGGGATGAGGGGGGAAATGTCACAGGCGGAAGGGTTACAGGCAGGGGGAAGAGTCAAGGGTCACAGGCGGGGGAGGAGGGAGAAGTGTAACAGGCAGGGAAAGAGGGGGGAAGGGTCACAAGCGGGGGTCATCAGGGGTGAATTTTGCCTTGTACCTGCCCCCCTTTCCTCTGGTCCCACCCGGCGACGATGATCCCGGCCATCAGGTCCTCGCGGTACTTGTAGCACATCTCCTTGAAGAGGTTGGCGGCGGTGTGGACGAGGGGCAGCGTGCCCAGCTCAATGCTGCGGGGGAGCAGACACTGGGGTTAGAGGGGAGCTCATACTGTGCCCCCTGACCATCAAACGCTGCCGCATGGGTCAGCGAGCAGCCGGTGACTACTGACCTGTGAAATCCCAGCTGGTAGGTGACAGCATCGGCGATGGCCTGAGTGTCCGCAGCGCTGCCGGAGCGGCAGCAGAAGATGCGGTCGTGGACGGGGGTCAGCTTGTCTGTCACTCTGTTAGCGATGTACGCCCTGCAGAGAGGAAACAGTCAGCGGCCACTGAAGGCGGAGCACACCCTCCCAGACCCAGGGATGATGGGTAAGCATGGAGGCATGGTTCCCCCTTCATATCTGCAGTGGTAGAGTCCAGTGATCCCCTGCCAGGGGCGCACACACTTACCCAGTGGTCGTCCTGGAATCAGCGCCGATGACCACCCCGCCATCAAACTCCACTGCCATGATGGTCGTCTGCAGAGAGAAGCAACAAGGATGAGCACCATGAATATGGAGCATCGGGCTCCAGTCACAGCCAGGGATGCGCTCACCTTGAATATGGTGCATCGAGCTCCAGTCACCCCTCTGCCTATACATGTGTATACTCCAGTCACATCCAGAGCTGCAGTCACCCCCCGCCTATACATGTGTATACTCCAGTCACATCCAGAACTGCAGTCAACCCCCCACCTATACATGTGTATACTCCAGTCACATCCAGAGCTGCAGTCACCACTCTGACATTACATGCATGTCCTCTAGTCACATCCAGAGCAGCATACATCTGGCAGCACCACAGACCACTATCCTTGATCTGCAGCATTGCATTGTGGGAGGTAACAGAGTAGCCATAGTGACAACTCCCACAATGCCCCACAGCAGGGCGCAGTGCAGCTGTGGAGCAGCAGGTGGCAGTGGTGTGCGGAGCAGTGATGGTGCTTCTAGCCGTCACACAGCCTTCCCCCAGCCAGCGCTCACTGATCCTCTCTTGCTCCCACAGTCCTGACTGTATGAGGTTTGTTATTTGTGTCACCGGTCACAGTACAAAATGGGGAAAATAAACTGCAGCTGATAAATGGTGACTTGGGATTTGATTTTACAGTGTTTACTGTGCAGCAAACATGACATGGTGGTGCAATTCTCCGGGGGTGGGGGACACGGCGTGACTCCCTATAGGGAGTGATGCGACTCTCCTGGGGGCACGGTGTGATTCTATAGGGGGCGGCGCGAGTCTCCTGGGGGGCACGGTGTGATTCTATAGGGGGCGGCGCGAGTCTCCTGGGGGGCACAGTGTGATTCTATAGTGGGCGGCGCGACTCTCCTGGGGGCACGGTGTGATTCTATAGTGGGCGGCGCGACTCTCCTGGGGGCAAGGTGTGATTCTATAGTGGGCGGCGCGACTCTCCTGGGGGCAAGGTGTGATTCTATAGGGGGCAGAGCGACTCTCCTGGGGGCACGGTGTGATTCTATAGGGGGCAGAGCGACTCTCCTGGGGGCACGGTGTGATTCTATAGGGGGCAGAGTGTGATTCTATAGGGGGCAGCTCGACTCTCCTGGGGGCAAGGTGTGATTCTATAGGGGGCAGAGCGACTCTCCTGGGGGCAAGGTGTGATTCTATTGGGGGCAGAGCGACTCTCCTGGGGGCACGGTGTGATTCTATAGGGGGCAGAGTGTGATTCCATAGGGGGCAGCTCGACTCTCCTGGGGGCAAGGTGTGATTCTATAGGGGGCAGAGCGACTCTCCTGGGGGCAAGGTGTGATTCTATTGGGGGCAGAGCGACTCTCCTGGGGGCACGGTGTGATTCTATAGGGGGCAGAGCGACTCTCCTGGGGGCACGGTGTGATACTATAGGGGGCAGAGCGACTCTCCTGGGGGCACGGTGTGATACTATAGGGGGCAGAGCGACTCTCCTGGGGGCACGGTGTGATACTATAGGGGGCAGAGCGACTCTCCTGGGGGCACGGTGTGATACTATAGGGGGCAGAGCGACTCTCCTGGGGGCAAGGTGTGATTCTATAGGGGGCAGAGTGACTCTATAGGGGGCAGCTCGACTCTCCTGGGGGGCACGGTGTGATTCTATAGGGGGCAGCGCGACTCTCCTGGGGGCACGGTGTGATTCTATAGTGGGCAGCGACTCTCCTGGGGGCACGGTGTGATTCTATAGGGGCGGCACGACTCTCCTGTGGGCACGGTGTGATTCTATAGGGGCGGCACGACTCTCCTGGGGGCACGGTGTGGATCTATAGGGGCGGCAAGACTCTCCTTGGGGGCACGGTGTGGATCTATAGGGGTGGCACGACTCTCCTGGGGGCACGGTGTGATTCTATAGGGGCGGCACAGTGTGATTCTATAGGGGCGGCACGACTCTCCTGGGGGGCACGGTGTGATTCTATAGTGGGCAGAGTGACTCTCCTTGGGGCACGGTGTGATTCTATAGTGGGCAGAGTGACTCTCCTTGGGGCACGGTGTGATTCTATAGTGGGCAGAGTGACTCTCCTTGGGGCACGGTGTGATTCTATAGGGGGCAGAGCGACTCTCCTGGGGGCACGGTGTGATTCTACAGTGGCGGCACGACTCTCCTGGGGGGGCACGGTGTGATTCTATAAGGGGCTGCGTGACTCTCCTGGGGGCACGGTGTGATTCTATAGGGGGCTGCGTGACTCTCCTGGGGGCACGGTGTGATTCTATAGGGGGCTGCGTGACTCTCCTGGGGGCACGGTGTGATTCTATAGGGGGCTGCGTGACTCTCTTGGGGGCACGGTGTGATTCTATAGGGGCTGCGTGACTCTCCTGGGGGCACGGTGTGATTATATAGGGGGGCAGGGCATGGTGTGATTCTATAGGGGCAGCGCAACTCTCCTGGGGGCACAGTGTGATTCTATAGGGGCAGCGCGACTGTCCTGGGGGCACGGTGTGATTCTATAGGGGGCAGCGCGACTGTCCTGGGGGCACGGTGTGATTCTATAGGGGCAGAGCGACTCTCCTGGGGCACAGTGTGATTCTATAAGGGCAGCACGACTCTATAGGGGGCAGCACGACTCTCCTGGGGGTACGGTGTGATTCTATAGGGGGCAGAGCGACTCTCCTGGGGGCACGGTGTGATTCTATAGGGGGCAGAGCGACTCTCCTGGGGGCACGGTGTGATTCTATAGGGGGCAGAGCGACTCTCCTGGGGGCACGGTGTGATTCTATAGGGGGCAGGGCGACTCTCCTGGGGGCACGGTGTGATTCTATAGGGGGCAGGGCGACTCTCCTGGGGGCAGCACGACTCTATAGGGGGCAGTGCGACTCTCCTGGGGGCACGGTGTGATTCTATAGGGGCAGAGTGACTCTCCTGGGGGCACGGTGTAATTCTATAGGAGCAGAGCGACTCTCCTGGGGGCACGGTGTGATTCTATAGGGGCGGAGTGACTCTCCTGGGGGCACGGTGTGATTCTATAGTGGGCAGCGACTCAAAAGGTAAGGGAGAAAACAAGGGGAACTGCTACCTTGGATCTAATCCTTATAAACAGGGAGGAAATGGTTGAGGAGGTAAAAGTGGCTGGGACCCTAGGAGGTAGCGACCATGCTATTTTAGAATTTTGGATAACTAGAGGCGGAAGACCTGTGAAGACTCAGACGTCAAGGTTAGATTTCAGAAAGGCAGATTTTAAGGGATTCAGAAAGAGAATTGGAGGGATCCAATGGCTGGATATCCTTAAAGACAAAAATGTCCAGGAAGGATGGGAAATCTTGAAAAATGAAATTCTCAAAGCACAGTTGTTAACAATTCCGAAAAGAGGGAAGAATAGGAAGCAGTTAAGGAAACCAGGATGGATGAACACAGAACTTAAGCACATGCTAAAAAGGAAGAAAAAAATGTTTATTAAATGGAAAGAGGGAGGCATATCTAAAGAAGAATATAATGCTGTCTGCAGAACCTGCAGGGCACAAATCAGATTAGCTAAAGCTGAAAATGAATTGAGGCTTGCAAGAGATGTCAAAAGCAATAATAAAGGATTTTGGGGATATGTCAAAAGTAAAAGAAAAGTCAAAGATGCTATAGGATTTTTACAGGATGAAAATGATGAAATGGTAAGACAGGATGTTGAGAAGGCTGAACTTTTAAATTCCTATTTTGCATCTGTTTTCTCTCAGAAAGGAAATGTAACATTAACTGTTATTCACTGTCCTATTAAGGGAATAGAAGAATCCAGGATATCTATAAACAGAAAGATAGTGAGGAAACACTTAGCTAGCCTAAATGAATTCAAGTCTCCAGGTCCAGATGAATTACACCCCAGAGTACTGAAGGAGATAGCAGAAGAAATTTTTGAACCCCTCTCTATAATCTTTGAAAATTCTTGGAGAACAGGAGAAGTGCCAGAAGACTGGAGAAGAGCAAATGTTGTTCCTATCTTCAAAAAGGGGAAGAAGGTGGACCCAGGTAACTATAGGCCGGTGAGTCTGACTTCTATACCAGGAAAGATCTTTGAACAAATTATTAAACAACATGTATGTCAATACCTGGATAAGAATGAAGTGATTAAACAGAGTCAGCATGGGTTTGTAACTAATAAGTCATGTCAGACTAACTTAATTTCCTTCTATGACGGTATCACTGATTGGGTGGATCAAGGAAATGCTGTAGATATAGTATATCTTGACTTCAGCAAAGCATTTGACAAAGTCTCTCATACAATCCTTATTGAAAAAATGATTAAGTATGGAATGGACAAGGCAACTGTTAGGTGGATTCATAACTGGCTTAGTGATCGGACCCAAAGAGTGGTCGTAAATGGCTGCACATCCAGTTGGAAGAATGTCTCAAGTGGGGTACCACAGGGCTCTGTTCTGGGCCCTGTATTGTTCAACATCTTTATCAACGATTTAGATGAAGGAATTGAGGGTAAACTGATTAAATTTGCTGATGACACAAAGCTAGGAGGGATAGCTAATACTAGAGAAGAGAGAGAGAGGATTCAAAAAGATTTAAATAAACTGGAGAAGTGGGCAGCAACTAACAGAATGGTTTTTAACAGGGAGAAATGCAAAGTACTACATCTGGGCAATAAAAATGGAAAAAACATATATAGAATGGGAGGAATAGGGCTAAGTGACAGCACATGTGAAAAAGACTTGGGTATACTAATAGATCACAGACTGAATATGAGTCAACAGTGTGATGCAGCAGCAAAAAAGGCAAATGCAATTCTAGGATGTATTAACAGAAGCATACAGTCTAGATAACGTGAAGTCATTATTTCCCTCTACTCCTCTTTGGTCAGACCTCATCTGGAATATTGTGTCCAGTTTTGGGCACCACATTTTAAAAAAGACATCAACAAACTGGAGCAAGTTCAGAAAAGAGCGACCAGAATGGTGACCGGTCTGCAAACCCTGTCTTATGAGGAAAGGTTGCAGGATTTGGGAATGTTTAGTTTGCAAAAGAGAAGACTGAGAGGAGACTTAATAGCTGTCTACAAATATCTAAAGGGATGTCACATTGTAGAAGGATCAACTTTATTCTCATTTGCACAAGGAAAGACTAGAAGCAATGGGATGAAACTGAATGGGAGGAGACACAGATTAGATATTAGAAAAAACTTTTTGACAGTTAGAGTGATCGATGAGTGGAACAGGCTGCCACGAGAAGTGGTGAGTTCTCCTTCAATGGAAGTCTTCAAACAGAGGCTGGACAGACATCTGACTGGGATGATTTAGCGAATCCTGCTTTGAGCAGGGGGTTGGACCAGATGGCCCAGGAGGTCCCTTCCAACTCTACGATTCTATGATTCTCCTGGGGGCACGGTGTGATTCTATAGGGGGCAGCACGACTCTCCTGGGGGCACGGTGTGATTCTATAGGGGCGGCACGACTCTCCTGGGGGCACGGTGTGATTCTATAGGGGCGGCACGACTCTCCTGGGGGCACGGTGTGGATCTATAAAGGCGGCAAGACTCTCCTGGGGGCACGGCGTGATTTTATAGGGGTGGCACGACTCAACTGGGGGCACGGTGTGATTCTATAGGGGGCAGCTCCACTCTCCTGGGGGGCACAGTGTGATTCTATAGAGGGCAGCACGACTCTCCTGGGGGCACGGTGTGATTCTTTAGGGGGCAGCTCGACTCTTCTGGGGGTACGGTGTGATTCTTTAGGGGGCGGCACAACTCTCCTGGGGGCACGGTGTGGTTCTATAGTGGGCAGCTCGACTCTCCTGGGGCACAATCTGATTCTATAGGGGCGACACGACACCCGGGGACACGGTGTGATTCTATAGGGGGCTGCGTGACTCTCCTGGGGGCACGGTGTGATTCTATAGGGGGCTGCGTGACTCTCCTGGGGACACGGTGTGATTCTATAGGGGCGACACGACTCTCCTGGGGGCACGGTGTGATTCTATAGTGGGCAGAGTGACTCTCCTGGGGGCACGGTGTGATTCTACAGTGGCGGCACGATTCTCCTGGGGGGGGCACGGTGTGATTCTATAGGGGCAGAGCGACTCTCCTGGGGGCACGGTGTGATTCTATAGGGGCAGCTCGACTCTCCTGGGGCACGGTGTGATTCTATAGGGGGCAGCACGACTCTATAGGGGGCACGGTGTGATTCTATAGGGGCAGAGTGACTCTCCCGGGGGCACTGTGTGATTTTATAGGGGGCAGGGCGACTCTCCTGGGGGCACGGTGTGAGTCTATAGGGGGCAGGGCGACTCTCCTGGTGGCACGGTGTGATTCTATAGGGGCGGCACGACTCTCCTGGGGCACAATGTGATTCTATAGGGGTGACATGACTCCCGGGGGCACGGTGTGATTCTATAGGGGCAGCGCGACTCTCCTGGGGGCACGGTGTGATTCTATAGGGGGCAGAGCTACTCTCCTGGGGGCACGGTGTGATTCTACAGTGGCGGCACGACTCTCCTGGGGGGCACGGTGTGATTCTATAGGGGGCTGCGCACGGTGTGATTCTATAGGGGGCAGCTCCACTCTCCTGGGGGGCACAGTGTGATTCTATAGAGGGCAGCACGACTCTCCTGGGGGCACGGTGTGGTTCTATAGTGTGCAGCGCGACTCTCCTGGGGCACAATGTGATTCTATAGGGGCGACACGACTCCCGGGGGCACGGTGTGATTCTATAGGGGCAGCGCGACTCTCCTGGGGGCACGGTGTGATTCTATAGGGGGCAGAGCTACTCTCCTGGGGGCACGGTGTGATTCTACAGTGGCGGCACGACTCTCTTGGGGGGCACGGTGTGATTCTATAGGGGGCTGCGCACGGTGTGATTCTTTAGGGGGCAGCTCGACTCTTCTGGGGGTACGGTGTGATTCTTTAGGGGGCGGCACAACTCTCCTGGGGGCACGGTGTGGTTCTATAGTGGGCAGCTCGACTCTCCTGGGGCACAATCTGATTCTATAGGGGTGACACGACACCCGGGGACACGGTGTGATTCTATAGGGGGCTGCGTGACTCTCCTGGGGGCACGGTGTGATTCTATAGGGGGCTGCGTGACTCTCCTGGGGGCACGGTGTGATTCTACAGTGGCGGCACGATTCTCCTGGGGGGGGGCACGGTGTGATTCTATAGGGGCAGAGCGACTCTCCTGGGGGCACGGTGTGATTCTATAGGGGCAGCTCGACTCTCCTGGGGGCACGGTGTGATTCTATAGGGGGCAGCACGACTCTATAGGGGGCACGGTGTGATTCTATAGGGGCAGAGTGACTCTCCCGGGGGCACTGTGTGATTTTATAGGGGGCAGGGCGACTCTCCTGGGGGCACGGTGTGAGTCTATAGGGGGCAGGGCGACTCTCCTGGTGGCACGGTGTGATTCTATAGGGGCGGCACGACTCTCCTGGGGCACAATGTGATTCTATAGGGGTGACATGACTCCCGGGGGCACGGTGTGATTCTATAGGGGCAGCGCGACTCTCCTGGGGGCACGGTGTGATTCTATAGGGGGCAGAGCTACTCTCCTGGGGGCACGGTGTGATTCTACAGTGGCGGCACGACTCTCCTGGGGGGCACGGTGTGATTCTATAGGGGGCTGCGCACGGTGTGATTCTATAGGGGGCAGCTCCACTCTCCTGGGGGGCACAGTGTGATTCTATAGAGGGCAGCACGACTCTCCTGGGGGCACGGTGTGGTTCTATAGTGTGCAGCGCGACTCTCCTGGGGCACAATGTGATTCTATAGGGGCGACACGACTCCCGGGGGCACGGTGTGATTCTATAGGGGCAGCGCGACTCTCCTGGGGGCACGGTGTGATTCTATAGGGGGCAGAGCTACTCTCCTGGGGGCACGGTGTGATTCTATAGGGTCAGAGCGACTCTCCTGGGGGCACGGTGTGATTCTATAGGGGCAGAGCGACTCTCCTGGGGGCACGGTGTGATTCTATAGGGGCAGAGCGACTCTCCCGGGGGCACGGTGTGATTCTATAGGGGGGCAGGGCTACTCTCCTGGGGGCACGGTGTGATTCTATAGGGGGCAGAGCTACTCTCCTGGGGGCACGGTGTGATTCTACAGTGGCGGCACGACTCTCTTGGGGGGCACGGTGTGATTCTATAGGGGGCTGCGCACGGTGTGATTCTATAGGGGGCATATCGACTCTCCTGGGGGCACGGTGTGATTCTATAGGGGGCAGAGCGACTCTCCTGGGGGCACGGTGTGATTCTATAGGGTCAGAGCGACTCTCCTGGGGGCACGGTGTGATTCTATAGGGGCAGAGCGACTCTCCTGGGGGCACAGTGTGATTCTATAGGGGCAGCGCGTCTCTCCTGGGGGCACGGTGTGATTCTATAGGGGCGGCACGACTCTCCTGTTGTGACGGTGTGATATTTCTTTCCCTATGTGTCTCGGTCCCCGGGAGGAACTGAACCTGCGCCGCTGTCCGGGGTCAGACCTGGCGGAGTCACCATGGAGGAGCACTACAACTCCCAGCAGCTGTGTCTCATCACCTCTTACCCCGGTGGACACTTCCCGGCTCATCCACTCCAGCTCCATACTGTCCCCGCCGCTCAGCGCCGCCGCACCAGGACTCAGCATCTTCACCGCCGCCATGATTCTCTGTTCTGCCCTGCCGGGAGACGGGGGCGGAATCTCACAGGAACTTCCGGCGCACGGTTATGACGAAAGGACGTGCTCACTCATGGGTGTATAAAGATGGCCGCCCGGCGCTGACATATGACGTAGCGAACGTTAGACTCTCGAGTAGGTGACGCAGCAGTCATGCTAGGTTGTACAAAGATGGTCGATGCGACGTCACTGAACGTGCGTAATCATGGATGGGAGGAGAAAGATGGCGGTAGGTGTCCATTCAACCAATAAATCATGATAATACTGTAATAGTTATAATCCCCTTCAGTAATTCAATAAAGGACCACCCCAAAGACCCCCTTACAAATCAATGGGTCCATCATACAACAGGTCCGCCACCATGACACATCACTGATATTCCGGCTATTGCTTACAGCGTAATGCGGTCCCATACTAGTGTGATATACAGTGCAGTAACCGTGTCTGCCACCAGATGTCAGCACAGCTCGCCGCTCTCCACACCCTCTCACTTTACTGCCTGTCGTGAAAGTAAAATGATTTTCTCATTTATCAGCGTCAGTTTTCCAGGATTATAAACTGACGCTGATAATAGCGCCTCTGGTCTGTGGACTGTGTCAGGTGTGGCGGCTCCAGTGAAATGGATGAGTTTAGCCTGCAGTACCACACACGACCTGCCGACAGGTGTGGCGCTGCTTCTGATACCGATAATCAGTGTTGGACCATCCTGGGTGATCCCTGTGAAGAGATGTTCTAGCAGGATGACTGATGGCGTCTCCTTACTGTGTGACTGAGGGGCTCTGACCCTGGGGCACCCGTCCTACAGATCCTAGTAGCCCCCCACTCTACTCCCAGCAGTACACATATAAGAGCGTTACCGTGCTGGGCCAACAAGCCCAACTATCCCTCTGTTCTGCTGATCAGTGATGGTCCTCAGGATGAGACCTCCCATGTAACATCTCAGAAAACTCCTCTAATGATGGCCGCTTCTGCCCATTCCCCCGCAATATCAGACATGGGGTCTCCAGGTAAGTAAATTGTCAGGATGTGGGGATAAAGATGATACCTCCACCCACACCCAGGTGACCACTGCAGGATTGGTGACTGGGCTGGGCCTGTTCTTCATATTGGTTGTGGCCCTGCGGCAAGGACCTGTAACAATCCTGAATTCCATGTCTTCACCTTCATATCCCTCCTCCCCCAAACTCATTCTTTCTTGGTGCAGATCTGTGGTGTCCCTATGGGATTGCGAAATAAAGTCGCGCCCCACGGGGATGGACGTGTGCACTTCTGCTCCAATCTAACGGGATAAAAGTCCCCTGTTCTGACGATCGGTCCCAGCGGTCGGACCCTCACCAATCAATAGGTTATCGCCTGTCCTGTAGATCAGTAATCATTTGTTTCATCCCTTTAAGACCCCCTTTAGCCCATTGAGGTCTTAGAAATCTCTGCTTTTTGCCCACCGTTCAAAGGGCTATATCAAGTTGGTATCTATAGGATAGTTGGGATGGGGGTCCGACATGTGCACCTCCCCTCTATTCATTGTCCGTGGGGCTGTCGGAGATGGCGATTAGTTGGACCCCAAGCAATCAGTAAAGTATTCTCCACCTTATGTGATGACTTACCCACGTGGTCCAAACACTGACCTCCTTCCCGACACCAGTGAGTCCTATGTGTAGAGCTGAGCAGATGAGTCCACACACGGTGGGTGCCGGCTGTATAACACGGAGATCGGAGCTGGCTGGGGTTGGGTCAACATGTCCATCACCCCCATGCTGAAGGCCCACTTACCACCAAGTGCTGGGCTCCATGGGAGACCGTGACTTTCACTATTAAATATCTATAAAAGCGGGGATCCAATGATCATAGAATCATAGAATCGAAGAGTTGGAAGGGACCTCCTGGGCCATCTGGTCCAACCCCCTGTTCAAAGCAGGATTCGCTAAATCATCCCAGTCAGATGTCTGTCCAGTCTCTGTTTGAAGACTTCCATTGAAGGAGAACTCACCACTTCTCGTGGCAGCCTGTTCCACTCATTGATCACTCTAACTGTCAAAAAGTTTTTTCTAATATCTAATCTGTGTCTCCTCCCATTCAGTTTCATCCCATTGCTTCTAGTCTTTCCTTGTGCAAATGAGAATAAAGTTGATCCTTCTACAATGTGACAGCCCTTTAGATATTTGTAGACAGCTATTAAGTCTCCTCTCAGTCTTCTCTTTTGCAAACTAAACATTCCCAAATCCTGCAACCTTTCCTCATAAGACAGGGTTTGCAGACCGGTCACCATTCTGGTCGCTCTTCTCTGAACTTGCTCCAGTTTGTTGATGTCTTTTTTAAAATGTGGTGCCCAAAACTGGACACAATATTCCAGATGAGGTCTGACCAAAGAGGAGTAGAGGGAAATAATGACTTCACGTGATCTAGACTGTATGCTTCTGTTAATACATCCTAGAATTGCATTTGCCTTTTTTGCTGCTGCATCACACTGTTGTCTCATATTCAGTCTGTGATCTATTAGTATACCCAAGTCTTTTTCACATGTGCTGTCACTTAGCCCTATTCCTCCCATTCTGTATATGCTTTTTTCATTTTTATTGCCCAGATGTAGTACTTTGCATTTCTCCCTGTTAAAAACCATTCTGTTAGTTGCTGCCCAGATCGAGGGTTCAAAGTAAAAAAAGTAAAAAAAGAACAACTAAAAATTCCTCCCCATTTAAAAAAAAATAAGTATATGCAAAACTGTAAAAATACAAACCACCAGAATGTGAAATATTATTTATCCTGCACCGAAAAATATGTGAAAAGTCCGAATTTCAGTTTTTTACTTTACCGCATCGTCCCTATAAAAAATGTAATAAAGAGCGATGAAAGCGTCATTTATACCCCAAGATGGTATCAATAAAACGCCAACTCGCCACCCAAAAATAAAAGCCCTCATACGGCTACGTGGACGGAAAAGTGAAAAAGTTATGGCCCTTCGGAAAGTGATGAGAAAAAAACCCAAAACTTAAAAGCAAGAATTCACCTGGTCAAGAACAGGTTAAAGCACTTTATGGCACAGCTGGAAAATGGACATCCTCCGATTCTCATGGGAGTCAGAAGACCCCAAAGGCCTCCTGTCTCTATGAGGTGGAGGAGGGATCACCCTTTCCCAGGGGGAGACCTGATGGCCACCAGCACTGAGGCATTGGAAACCCCATCCCCTTACTACCCTGTGATCCCAACAGTTTGACTCCTCATCCTGGTCAAGAACGGGTTAAAGCAGTTTATGGCACAGCTGGAAAATAATGGACTTCCACCGATTCTCATGGGAGTCAGAAGACCTCAAAGGCCTCCTGACAGCACTGAGGCATTGGAATCCCCATCCCCTCACTGCCCTGTGATCCCAACAGTTCGGCTTCTCATCCAGGTCAAGAACGGGTTAAAGCAGTTTATGGCACAGCTGGAAAATAATGGACTTCCACCGATTCCCATGGGAGTCAGAAGACCTCAAAGGCCTCCTGACAGCACTGAGGCATTGGAATCCCCATCCCTTCACTGCCCTGTGATCCCAACAGTTCGGCTTCTCATCCACCCTTCTTGTCGGGAATGATGACGGACGGCAGAGATAAATGTGTTCATTTTATTAACTTACAGGCAATGTAAAATATAAATACACGAGTCTAGTGATGTGAGCATCGCACCGAAGACATGAGGGGATGTTATAGTCCTTCTTGGAGACGCCCTTGAAGGAGTCACTCGTAATAACCAATTGGGTGGAAGCTCCCTTTCCCCTACCTCCATACAGCCAGCACTATGTATGAGACATCTTCCCACCGAGTCAAGGGGGCAACTATTGAGTGACATGAAGACGATCCATGAGAAGCGCAGTGTTGATGGTGTTGTGTGGCTCAGTGAGCGGTGGTGGGGTGCAGGAAGGTTTTGGCACTATCTTTGTCTATATTCACAGTATGAGGAACATTTAGATAATAAGTCTCTAAAAATGTCTCAAGAAATGTTTTAGAAGGTTCGACCTAAAATGAATAGATGGCCCAGGCAACATGGGACAGTTTAAGACGAGGATTGCCCAACAGAAGTCCCAGGTGATTTGGTTAAACTTGATAGCACAAAGTTCACCATCCTCTCCCACTGGTGGTTGGCCGACATTATGCTCGGTGTCACCTAGCTGTATATGACGTACGTCACGTGTCGCCTGGGCCCGAAGCTTCTGGGCCCAAAAGCGGGTATGTTTCCTAGTAGCTGTAGTATTATCTGGCGCAAGACAGTTCTAGAAGGTCCTCACTTCAGTTTGAAAAGTCTTTTGAGGTCCTCGCTAGAAGTTCCTATTGTCTCATCCTCCCCTCCGTATACCTATGAGGTCTGACAACTTCCTGCAGTTCTCCATCTTGAAAGTGTCAGCCTTCTCTCTTAATCTCTGGTCTCCATAAAGTCGGGCAAGGTTGGCCAAGTCAGACCTCTGCTGTTTCTCTTTCCAACATCCAGCTTGGACTTGCTCAGCATACTCCTTCTCCACTGCCCTCTCCAGCTCCACCAGTGTTTGCCCTCGATAGCGGTTCTGAAAATTCTGGCTGACATAGTACGGGACCCCACGACTGCTGGTTTCCCGTGGGATTGTTAGGCCATAAGAAGGTTTAGGATGGAGACTATAGGCTGGAGTAGTGGCAGTCATTTGCGCCACCACTGATACCACCACCAGAATGAGGACTGGGAGGACCTGGATGAAGGCAGAATAAGCTGATTTAGGTGGACCTCCTTCCTCTTCTTCCTCTTGTCTCCTAGGTCGTTTTATATTATGTTTCTCCATTTCTTCACGCCATCTTGACTTTTTTGACTCTTGACCCTTTTTCTCCCACCACTTTGGACTTGTCCGTCCAGCTTCTTGTTTCCTCTCCTGTTGGGTCTTGGGTCTTCCCGGCTCTCGTTTAGCTTCTTTCTGCCACTTTGATTGACCGCCCTCCTGTTTCTGTTCTTGTCTCCGTCCTTCCTGTGAGGCATCCTCTTTCCTTTTCCATTCTTGGCCATTGTTTTGTCTCATACCTTCTCTCTGCTGCCACCTTGGTCTGTCTTGAAAATCTGCCTCTGTGGCAAACCTCTGCCATCGGCCTTCTGGTTCATCTCTCCTGGCAGATCTTGGTGGCTCTCTTGGACGACTATTGAAGGCATAAGCAGCTCGGGCAGAAAAGTGACCCCTGAAAAATAGGTCGAAGATCTCGTCTGTTGTCAGGTCATGGTCAGAAGGAGCTTGAGCTCGACCTTGGGAGTCATCATAAACTTTTTTCTTAGTTGGATCACTGAGAACTGCGAAGGCTTTCCCAATAACCTGGAAGAAGCATAGAAACCAATGAGAATAGAGATAAGCTGGAGATAAGTGGCAGCACACTTATGGAGATATCCTCAGATAACATTATGGGGGATCTGCGGATGACAAACTTATGGCAATCTGTAGATGACTCACTATTATGGGGGATCTGCAGATGACGCACTGTTATGGGGGATCTGTGGATGACGCACTGTTATGGGGGATCTGTGGATGACGCACTGTTATGGGGGCTTCTTACAGATAACACTATTATGGGGGTATTGTTACAGATGACGCACTGTTATGGGGGATTCTTACAGATGACGCACTGTTGTGGGGGATTCTTACAGATGACGCACTGTTATGGGGGATTCTTACAAATGATGCACTGTTATGGGGGATTCTTACAGATGACGCACAGTTATGGGGGATTCTTACAGATGACGCACTGTTATGGGGGATTCTTACAGATGATGCAATGTTATGGGGGATTCTTACAGATGGCGCATTGTTATGGGGTATTGTTACAGATGACGCACTGTTATGGGGGATTCTTACAGATGATGCACTGTTATGGGGGATTCTTACAGATGATGCACTGTTATGGGGGATTCTTACAGATGATGACACACTGTTATGGGGGATTCGTACAGATGATGACGCACTGTTATGGGGGATTCTTACAGATGATGCACTGTTATGGGCAGGGCTGTGGAGTCGGAGTCGGAGTCGTGGAGTCGGAGTCGGAGTCTGAGCTCATTTTGGTGGAGTCGGAGTCGGAGTTGGAGTCGGTATATAATGGACCGACTCCTAAAATATATAATAAATTGGGTACAGTAGTTCAATGCAGGATGTGCTGAATATTTTTTCATAGGAGTTTGGGAAAGTTATGAAATGTCCTATAAATGGCTGTTCTATTCCTGATCTAAGGCTACATTCACACACAGCGTTTTTCCCTGTGTTTTTTGAGGATACGTTTTTCAGCTGCAAAAGCAGATCAGCTTTTTAAAAAAACGCATCACCTGAAAGGTTTTTGAGCTCATAGATAATGTTTTCAATAGCAAAAGCAGATTAGAAATCTGCTCTATCTATCCATTTATCCATATCTGTACCAAAAAGAATGAAAACCGGGTAGTACACCAATATATATTCTGTTCTATCTAAATATCTTGATTATTGGATCATAAAAATGATTAAATGTCTGAGGTTCACATTGTACTACAATAAATTTTTCACTTAAATATAAGCAATATGTGTAGGAGTCGGAGTCGGAGTTGGAGTCGGTGTAAGGGAAATTGAGGAGTCGGAGTCGGAGTCGGAGTCGCAGGTTTGGCTTACCGACTCCACAGCCCTGGTTATGGGGGCTTCTTACAGATGACACTATTATGGGGGTATTGTTACAGATGACGCACTGTTATGGGGGGATTCTTACAGATGATGACGCACTGTTATGGGGGATTCTTACAGATGACGCACTGTTATGGGGGATTCTTACAGATGACGCACTGTTATGGGGGATTCTTACAGATGACGCACTGTTATGGGGGATTCTTACAGATGATGATGCACTGTTATGGGGTATTGTTACAGATGACGCACTGTTATGGGGTATTGTTACAGATGACGCACTGTTATGGGGTATTGTTACAGATGACGCACTGTTATGGGGGAGTCTTACAGATGATGCACTGTTATGGGGGCTTCTTACGATGACACTATTATGGGGGTATTGTTACAGATGACGCACTGTTATGGGGGCTTCTTACAGATGACGCACTGTTATGGGGGCTTCTTACAGATGACGCACTGTTATGGGGGATTCTTACAGATGATGATGCACTGTTATGGGGTATTGTTACAGATGACGCACTGTTATGGGGGAGTCTTACAGATGATGCACTGTTATGGGGGCTTCTTACAGATGACACTATTATGGGGGTATTGTTACAGATGACGCACTGTTATGGGGGCTTCTTACAGATGACGCACTGTTATGGGGGCTTCTTACAGATGACGCACTGTTATGGGGGATTCTTACAGATGACGCACTGTTATGGAGGCTTCTTACAGATGACACTATTATGGGGGTATTGTTACAGATGACGCGCTGTTATGAGGGATTCTTACAGATGACACTATTATGGGGGTATTGTTACAGATGATGCACTGTTATGGGGGATTCCTACAGATGATGATGCACTGTTATGGGGGATTCTTACAGATGACACTATTATGGGGGTATTGTTACAGATGACGCACTGTTATGGGGTATTCTTACAGATGACACTATTATGGGGGTATTGTTACAGATGACGCACTGTTATGGGGGCTTCTTACAGATGACACTATTATGGGGGTATTGTTACAGATGATGCACTGTTATGGGGGATTCCTACAGATGATGACGCACTGTTATGGGGGATTCTTACAGATGACACTATTATGGGGGTATTGTTACAGATGACGCACTGTTATGGGGGATTCTTACAGATGACACTATTATGGGGGTATTGTTACAGATGACACTATTATGGGGTGTGATAAAACACTCCGGGATCGCCTTTGCTGGGGTCAAAGGTCACGTGCGTTCAGCATGAAACTCAGGCGCAGAGCTGGGATTCGGGTGTAACTGACCCTGGGTCAGGTTTATTAACGGTGAAAGCAATGCAAAAGGAAATAAAACATAAAACAAATCCTTGCCTGTCCGGCACTAACTAAACAATGGACAACCTAACTATGGCGGGCTTCTCCCGTCCAGCCAAACCACAGTTGCCGTGGGCACTGCTTCCACTCACGTGTGTCTCTCACACAGACAGGCTCTCTGTGTTCCCAGGCTGAGACACTCACACAACCACCTTGCATCCTTTTATATCCACCTCCCATTATCCATTAGTAAGCAGGTGCGATACTGACCAGACTAGGCCACATAGGAGAGGAATCTGGGTGAGATATACCTGCCCTCATCCACTATTCCCACATGATTCTCACATATCCCCCCCCTCTGCTCAGACCACTCCGGTCGAGCAATGACACCCGCCAAACAGTGCACTCGGGACAGGGCATCTGCGTTTCCCATCTGTACTCCTGGGCGGTGCTCCACCGTAAAAGTGTAGGCCTGCAGGGCAAGGAACCACCGGGTCACCCGGCTATTCCGTTCCTTGTTCAAGTGCACCCACTTGAGAGGGGCATGGTCAGTGATCAGCCTGAACCTTCGGCCCAGCAGGTAATATTTGAGGGCCTCTAGAGCCCACTTAATGGCGAGGCACTCTTTTTCTACGTCTGCATACCTTTGCTCGTGTTTATTCAGCTTCCTGCTGAGATAGAGGACTGGGTGTTCCACTCCGTCCCTCACTTGTGACAGTACGGCCCCGATACCGGTATCAGAGGCATCCGTTTGTACCACAAACTCGCTGCGGAAGTCCGGAGTCACCAGTACGGGCTGAGAACAAAGTGCCCGTTCTAGGCTATGGAAGGCTTCTTCAGCCGCTAAACTCCATTTAATCATGACGGAGTCTTTCCCTTTTGTAAGATCCGTCAGGGGGGTAGCGATGGCTGCAAAATTGGGTATGAACCGGCGATAATAGCCGGCGATCCCCAGGAAGGCTTGCACCTGCTTCTTGTTGACAGGTTGTGGCCAGTCCTGAACCGCCTGAATCTTATCAACCTGGGGTTTAACAACACCCCTCCCAATTACATACCCCAAATACCGGGCTTCTTCTAGCCCGATATGACATTTCTTGGGGTTCGCGGTTAGACCTGCCTCCCACAGGTCGTCAATCACAGCTTGTACTTTCTGGAGATGAGTCTCCCAGTCCAAGCTGTAAATGACAATGTCATCCAAATAGGCCGAAGCGTACTGCCTATGTGGCCTCAGGACTCGATCCATCAGTCTCTGGAAGGTCGCCGGTGCCCCGTGCAGTCCAAACGGCATATACACATACTGAAATAACCCTTCCGGCGTGGCAAATGCCGTCTTTTCTCTGGCAGCCTCAGCCAGAGGGATCTGCCAATACCCCTTTGTTAGATCTAGGGTCGTAATATACCGGGCTTTTCCTAACCGATCTATTAACTCGTCGACCCGGGGCATAGGGTAGGCATCAAATTTTGAGACCGCATTCAGTTTCCTGAAGTCATTGCAGAACCGGATGGTGCCGTCCGGTTTAGGAATTAGCACAATCGGGCTGGACCACGCACTGTGCGATTCCTCAATGACTCCTAACTCTAACATTGCCTTCACTTGTCGGGAAACGGCTTCACGGCGCGCTTCCGGGATTCGGTAGGGCTTTACGTGAACTGTGACACCATGTTCCGTTACGATGTCATGTTTCATTAGCATAGTCTGCCCGGGTTTTTCTGAGAAAAACTTTTGGTTGTGAAGTAGAAACTGCCTGACCTCAGTCTTTTGCCGCTCCGAGAGAGTCTCTGCAACCCGTACCTCCGGTACGGTATGCGAGCAGACAGGACGGGCCAGCTCCGCTGACAAGGCAGACCGATCCTTCCAGGGCTTTATCAGATTTACATGATAAATCTGTTCAGGTTTCCGTTTACCTGCCTGGTATACTTTGTAGTTTACTTCACCAACTCTTTCCTTGATCTCAAAGGGGCCCTGCCACTTTGCCAGGAACTTACTGTCCACCGTGGGGACCAGGATCAACACCCTATCTCCGGGTGCAAACGTACGGATCTTGGCGCCCCTATCATAGATTCTTTTTTGGGCTCCTTGAGCCTGTATCATGTGTTCTTTGACGATAGGCATAACAGCCGCAATACGGTCCTGCATTTGTGTGACGTGATCTATCACTGTTTTAAATGGAGTGACCTGACCCTCCCAGGTTTCTTTTGCAACGTCTAACAGTCCGCGAGGACGTCGGGCGTACAATAACTCGAAAGGCGAGAATCCCATGGAAGACTGGGGTACTTCCCTGATGGCAAAAAGCAAATACGGAAGTAAATAGTCCCAGTTCTTCCCATCCTTGTCTATCACCTTTCTCAGCATCTGCTTCAGAGTTTTATTGAACCGTTCAACCAACCCGTCTGTTTGAGGGTGATACACGGATGTGCATAACGGTTCGATTTGTAACAATCGGCAGAGCTCCTTCATTACCCTGGACATAAAGGGAGTCCCCTGGTCGGTGAGTATCTGTTTTGGTATACCGACCCGACGAAACACATGCACCAGTTCCTTGGCAATCGTCTTGGTGGCCGTGTTACGCAAAGGGATGGCCTCCGGGTAACGAGTGCCATAATCCAAGATGACCAGGATATGTTGGTGTCCACGTGCAGACCGTGGAAGGGGCCCAACTAAATCCATCCCAATCCTCTCAAACGGGACTTCAATAATAGGTAGGGGTACCAAAGGGCTACAGAACCGGGGCTTAGGTGCAGAGGCTTGGCAGTCAGGACAAGACTCACAATATACACGAATATCGTGATGCATGCCTGGCCAAACAAACAGTGTAATATCCTTTCGGTGGTTTTCTGGACTCTCAGGTGACCTCCCATCACATGTCCGTGGGCCAGGTCCAGCACCTGCCGCCGGTAGGGTTTTGGCACGACTAATAGTTGCACCGTATCTTCCCCCTTTTTCTCTATCTGATAGAGTAAATCATTCTCCAGAACCATGTAAGGATATGCCAGCCTAGAGCCAGGTTCTACGGGTACCCCATTTATCACTTTTCCATTTGTCCTAGCCTGAGAAAGGGTAGGAGCCTTTATTTGCTTGCTTTGGAAGTCATCTTTCTGAACTTCTAAATCCGGCAAACGGGGAGGTGGACGGCTGTCGGCCTCCTCCTCTTCCCCAGTCTCCTCCGTATCACCCGCCATGACTGAAAACGGGAACTGTAGGTCATTTCCAGCAGACTCTTCCCCCGAGTCTTTTGGGGAGACCTCTTCCAGGGGTTCGGGACCCACACGCGCCCTGGGAGAAGAATCATGTACACTATTACCCTGGGGTATCAACTGATTCTCCCACAATTGCCAGAAGTGGGGAAAATCCCGGCCCAGGATAACATCATGCAATAACGCCGGGACGAGTCCCACTTTATGTTGCACAGACCCATAGGAAGTAGTAATGCATATGACCGTGGTGAGGTACGAACAGGTGTCTCAATGCACACATGTTACAGAAAATTTGTCTGATGGTCCAGTCGGGGCTGACACCAGACTGGCCTTCACCAGAGTCACCACACTTCCCGAATCTAACAATGCCACCACATTTTTGCCATCAACAGTTAAATCACACAAGTGTTTTTCCACATCCTTTTGACCGGCATTCACACTCACTACCCGTGCAACCATAGACATGCGGTTTTTAGAGTCTGTGACGTCGCACTGCATGGGTTCAGTAGTGACCGGACAGTTCGCAGCAATATGTCCCATCTCTTGGCAGCGGAAACACCTAACGGGCCCCTTGCTTAGACCATAGTTCGTTACTCTCGGCCTCGCAGTGCGGGCAGTCCCGTTTTCCTCCCCCACTGTCTTAGGGATTTTTCCATCTCCCCTACTCCCTGGAACAGTCTTACCGGTTCCACGTGGAGATGATGAAGAACGAGGTTGGGTAGCGTCGTCTCGGAGTCCTTCCGCCACGGAGTAACGTTCAACCAGATCCACCAGTTGATCTGCCGTCGTAGGATTTCCATGGCTTACCCACTTCCTCAGTGCTGGCGGTAGAGCTCTCAGGTACTTGTCCATGACGACTCTCTGGATTATCTCTGGCGCTGTCAGCACCTCGGGTTGTAGCCACTTCTTCGTCACGTGGATCAGGTCGAACATCTGGGACCGCTGTGGTTTATCCGGCTGATAAGTCCATTGATGCACTCTCTGTGCATGGACAGCGGTCGTCACTCCCAGCCGGGCCAAGATCTCAGCTTTCAATTTGTCAAAGTCCTGCGCGGCTTCAGGCTCTAAGTCATAATAAGCCTTTTGGGCCTCACCGGAAAGAAACGGGGTAATCAGGCCGGCCCATCGTGCCTTCGGCCATTTTTCTCGCACCGCCGTCCGTTCAAACGTGGTCAGGTATGCCTCGACGTCATCTTCGGTCGTCATTTTCTGCCAGTACCGACTCACGTGAATCACTCTCGACTCGGCTTCCAGGTTAAGCTCAGGTAAGCTTGCCAAGCGCTGCGCCACCTGCTGGAGAAGCGAACGATCGGTAGCTGTCATGTCCACCAACTCCTTCAGCTGGGCCATCATCACCCGATTAGCTTCTTGCTGGACGGCGGTGGACTGTACCAGCGCTTTCACCACGTCCTCCATGCTCATGCTTGCAACGTGATGCCCACGTTCTCCACCACAATGTGATAAAACACTCCGGGATCGCCTTTGCTGGGGTCAAAGGTCACGTGCGTTCAGCATGAAACTCAGGCGCAGAGCTGGGATTCGGGTGTAACTGACCCTGAGTCAGGTTTAGTAATGGTGAAAGCAATGCAAAAGGAAATAAAACATAAAACAAATCCTTGCCTGTCCGGCACTAACTAAACAATGGACAACCTAACTACCAACTGGCGGGCTTCTCCCGTCCAGCCAAACCACAGTTGCAGTGGGCACTGCTTCCACTCACGTGTGTCTCTCACACAGACAGGCTCTCTGTGTTCCCAGGCTGAGACACTCACACAACCACCTGGCATCCTTTTATATCCACCTCCCATTATTCATTAGTAAGCAGGTGCGATACTGACCAGACTAGGCCACATAGGAAAGGAATCTGGGCGAGATATACCTGCCCTCATCCACTATTCCCACATGATTCTCACAGGGGGTATTGTTACAGATGATTCCTGTTATGGGGGATTCTTACAGATGACGCACTGTTATGGGGGCTTCTTACAGATGACGCACTGTTATGGGGGCTTCTTACAGATAACACTATTATGGGGGTATTGTTACAGATGACGCGCTGTTATGTGGGATTCTTACAGATGACGCACTGTTGTGGGGGATTCTTACAGATGACGCACTGTTATGGGGGATTCTTACAGATGATGCACTGTTATGGGGGCTTCTTACAGATGACGCACTATTATGGGGGTATTGTTACAGATGACGCACTGTTATGGGGGCTTCTTACAGATGACACTATTATGGGGGTATTGTTACAGATGATGCACTGTTATGGGGGGATTCTTACAGATGATGACTCACTGTTATGGGGGATTCTTACAGATGACTCACTGTTATGGGGGATTCTTACAGATGACGCACTGTTATGGGGGATTCTTACAGATGACGCACTGTTATGGGGGATTCTTACAGATGATGCACTGTTATGGGGGCTTCTTACAGATGACACTATTATGGGGGTATTGTTACAGATGATGCACTGTTATGGGGGATTCTTACAGATGACGCACTGTTATGGGGGCTTCTTACAGATGACACTATTATGGGGGTATTGTTACTGATGATGCACTGTTATGGGGGATTCTTACAGATGACGCACTGTTATGGGGGCTTCTTACAGATGACACTATTATGGGGGTATTGTTACTGATGATGCACTGTTATGGGGGATTCTTACAGATGATGACGCACTGTTATGGGGGATTCTTACAGATGACGCACTGTTATGGGGGCTTCTTACAGATGACACTATTATGGGGGTATTGTTACTGATGATGCACTGTTATGGGGGATTCTTACAGATGACACTATTATGGGGGTATTGTTACTGATGATGCACTGTTATGGGGGATTCTTACAGATGATGACGCACTGTTATGGGGGATTCTTACAGATGACGCACTGTTATGGGGGATTCTTACAGATGATGCACTGTTATGGGGGATTCTTACAGATGACGCACTGTTATGGGGTATTGTTACAGATGACGCACTGTTATGGGGGATTCTTACAGATGACGCACTGTTATGGGGGATTCTTACAGATGACGCACTGTTATGGGGGATTCTTACAGATGATGCACTGTTATGGGGGATTCTTACAGATGACGCACTGTTATGGGGTATTGTTACAGATGACGCGCTGTTATGGGGGATTCTTACAGATGACGCACTGTTATGGGGGATTCTTACAGATGACGCACTGTTATGGGGGATTCTTACAGATGACGCACTGTTATGGGGGATTCTTACAGATGACGGTGCCTCTACAGATTCCTCAGTGGAGCCTCACGCTGAATTAATTACAGTTTGGTGATTGGTTATTGATTCTGTGATGTCTCCGGATTCCCCAGCTCTTTCCGATAACATGTATCAGTATAGAAGGTGACTGTATGAGAGGTGGCGTCTGCAGAAAACGCTGTGACACGGACCGGTTTCCGGACAGCACCATACAGCAGAAGGGGGGACCTGAGCGTCTGCTCTGGGGTCTGTACTGGCGGGCATGTGGTCTGGCGTCTTCTCTCTCCAGTCTCCTCTGTCTCCCCCTCCAGTCTCTTCTGTCTCCCTCTCCCGTTCTTTCTCCCCCTCCCGTTCTTTCTCCCCCTCCAGTCTCCTCTGTTCTCCCTCAGACTCCTGTGTTCTTCTCCAGACTTTTTTTTAGCTCCCTCCAAACCTCTTCGCCCCCTTTCAGATGAATACAAACACATGGGCCATGCACGCAGTGAACAAGTCTGTAGGACAGTGTTCACACCACCAGAAGTCTGAAACACAGAAAAACACAGTAGAAGCCGTCTTCTACAGCGTGTCCACATCGGACATTACCTGCCTGAATCCTGCTCATATAGGTGCTATACACATGATCAGGTTTTTAAATACATCGGTTAGGGACTGCTCTGATGGGGTTACCTTGATGTTTGGTGGAGTATACATTTTTTGCAAAAAACGTATCAACCAAATACCCTGCTTTGTTATCTCTTTACTAGCACTTGCTGTTTACTGTTACTTTTTTACAGCAGAGTATTTTTATACATTTGTTTTACTGTGCTTTTCTGTGTTTCCCCTTTCAGACACCTGGTTCTCCTTCCAAACACCTCTACATGCCTCCACATTCCTTTGCAGTTCATCAGCAAAGAGACCCAGCGACTAGATCTTGAGTTATGTTGCCATTGACCTTTTTCGTACTTAAACCACCAAATGTGCTGACATTTCATCTTCACTGTTCGAGACCACCAGGGGTTTTGGCACTGACCTCTTCCATACATGAGACTGTCACTGACTAATTCCATGCCTAGTTCATCAAGAACTAGGTCTCCCCTCCAGACTCTTCTGTCTCCCCTCCAGTCTCTTCTGTCTCCCACTCCAGACTCTGCCATCCCCCCTCCAGTCTCTTCTGTCTCCCCCTCCAGTCTCTTCTGTCTCCCCCTCCAGTTTCTTCTGTCTCCCCCTCCAGTTTCTTCTGTCTCCCCCTCCAGTCTCTTCTGTCACCCCCTCTAGTCTCTTCTGTCTCCGCCTCCTGTTTCTTCTGTCTCCCCCTCCAGTCTCTTCTGTCACCTCCTCTAGTCTCTTCTGTCTCCCCCTCCAGTCTCTTCTGTCACCTCCTCTAGTCTCTTCTGTCTCCCCCTCCAGTCTCTTCTGTCACCCCCTCCAGTATCTTCTGTCTCCCACCAATCTCTTCTGTCTCCCCCTCCAGTCTCTTCTGTCTCCCTCTCCAGTCTCTTCTGTCTCCCCCTCCAGTCTCTTCTGTCTCCCCCTCCAGTCTCTTCTGTTTCCCCGTCCTGTTTCTTCTGTCGCCCCCTCCAGTCTTTTCTGTCTCTCACTCCAGTCTCTTCTGTCTCCCACCAATCTCTTCTGTCTCCCCTTCCAGTCTCTTCTGTCTCCCACCAATCTCTTCTGTCTCCCCCTCCAGTCTCTTCTGTCTCCCTCTCCAGTCTCTTCTGTCTCCCCCTCCAGTCTCTTCTGTCACCCCCTCCAGTCTCTTCTGCCTCCCACCAATCTCTTCTGTCTCCCCCTCCAGTCTCTTCTGTCTCCCTTTCCAGTCTCTTCTGTCTCCCCCTCCAGTCTCTTCTGTCTCCCCCTCCAGTCTCTTCTGTCTCCCCCTCCAGTCTCTTCTGTCTCCCCCTCCAGTCTCTTCTGTCTCCCCCTCCAGTCTCTTCTGTCTCCCTCTCCAGTCTCTTCTGTCTCCCCCTCCAGTCTCTTCTGTCTCCCCCTCCAGTCTCTTCTGTCTCCCCCTCCAGTCTCTTCTGTCTCCCCCTCTAGTCTCTTCTGTCTCCCCCTCCAGTCTCTTCTGTCTCCCCCTCCAGTCTCTTCTGTCTCCCCCTCCAGTCTCTTCTGTCTCCCTCTCCAGTCTCTTCTGTCTCCCCCTCCAGTCTCTTCTGTCTCCCCCTCCAGTCTCTTCTGTCTCCCCATCCAGTTTCTTCTGTTTCCCCCTCCAGTCTCTTCTGTCTCCCCCTCCAGTCTCTTCTTTCACCCCATCCAGTCTCTTCTGTCACCCCCTCTAGTCTCTTCTGTCTCCCCCTCCAGTCTCTTCTGTCTCCCTCTCCAGTCTCTTCTGTCTCCCCCTCCTGTTTCTTCTGTCGCCCCCTCCAGTCTTTTCTGTCTCCCCCTCCAGTCTCTTCTGTCACCCCCTCCAGTCTCTTCTGTCACCCCCTCCAGTCTCTTCTGCCTCCCACCAATCTCTTCTGTCTCCCTCTCCAGTCTCTTCTGTCTCCCCCTCCAGTCTCTTCTGTCTCCCCCTCCAGTCTCTTCTATCTCCCCCTCCAGTCTCTTCTGTCTCCCCCTCCAGTCTCTTCTGCCTCCCATCAATCTCTTCTGTCTCCCCCTCCAGTCTCTTCTGTCTCCCCCTCCAGTCTCTTCTGCCTCCCATCAATCTCTTCTGTCTTCCCCTCCAGTCTCTTCTGTCTCCCCCTCCAGTCTCTTCTGTCTCCCCCTCCAGTCTCTTCTGCCTCCCATCAATCTCTTCTGTTTCCCCCTCCAGTCTCTTCTGTCTCCCCTCCAGTCTCTTCTGTTTCCCCCTCCAGTCTCTTCTGTCTCCCCCTCCAGTCTCTTCTGTTTCCCCCTCCAGTCTCTTCTGTCTCCCTCTCCAGTGTCTTCTGTCTCCCCCTCCAGTGTCTTCTGTCTCCCCCTCCAGTCTCTTCTGCCTCCCATCAATCTCTTCTGTCTCCCTCTCCAGTCTCTTCTGTCTCCCTCTCCAGTCTCTTCTGTCTCTCCTCCAGTCTCTTCTGTTTCCTCCTCCAGTCTCTTCTGTCTCCCCCTCCAGTCTCTTCTGTTTCCCCCTCCAGTCTCTTCTGTCTCCCTCTCCAGTCTCTTCTGTCTCCCCTTCCAGTCTCTTCTGTCTCCCCCTCCAGTCTCTTCTGCCTCCCATCAATCTCTTCTGTCTCCCCCTCCAGTCTCTTCTGTCTCCCCCTCCAATCTCTTCTGTCTCCCCCTCCAGTCTCTTCTGTCTCCCTTTCCAGTCTCTTCTGTCTCCCCCTCCAGTCTCTTCTGTCTCCCCCTCCAGTCTCTTCTGTCTCCCCCTCCAGTCTCTTCTGTCTCCCCCTCCAGTCTCTTCTGTCTCCCCCTCCAGTCTCTTCTGTCTCCCCCTCCAGTCTCTTCTGTCTCCCCCTCCAGTCTCTTCTGTCTCCCCCTCCAGTCTCTTCTGTCTCCCTCTCCAGTCTCTTCTGTCTCCCCCTCCAGTCTCTTCTGTCTCCCCCTCCAGTCTCTTCTGTCTCCCCCTCCAGTCTCTTCTGTCTCCCCCTCTAGTCTCTTCTGTCTCCCCCTCCAGTCTCTTCTGTCTCCCCCTCCAGTCTCTTCTGTCTCCCCCTCCAGTCTGTTCTGTCTCCCTCTCCAGTCTCTTCTGTCTCCCCCTCCAGTCTCTTCTGTCTCCCCCTCCAGTCTCTTCTGTCTCCCCATCCAGTTTCTTCTGTTTCCCCCTCCAGTCTCTTCTGTCTCCCCCTCCAGTCTCTTCTTTCACCCCATCCAGTCTCTTCTGTCACCCCCTCTAGTCTCTTCTGTCTCCCCTTCCAGTCTGTTCTGTCTCCCTCTCCAGTCTCTTCTGTCTCCCCCTCCTGTTTCTTCTGTCGCCCCCTCCAGTCTTTTCTGTCTCCCCCTCCAGTCTTTTCTGTCTCCCCCTCCAGTCTCTTCTGTCACCCCCTCCAGTCTCTTCTGCCTCCCACCAATCTCTTCTGTCTCCCTCTCCAGTCTCTTCTGTCACCCCCTCCAGTCTCTTCTGCCTCCCACCAATCTCTTCTGTCTCCCTCTCCAGTCTTTTCTGTCTCCCCCTCCAGTCTCTTCTGTCTCCCCCTCCAGTCTCTTCTATCTCCCCCTCCAGTCTCTTCTGTCTCCCCCTCCAGTCTCTTCTGCCTCCCATCAATCTCTTCTGTCTCCCCCTCCAGTCTCTTCTGTCTCCCCCTCTTCTGCCTCCCATCAATCTCTTCTGTCTTCCCTTCCAGTCTCTTCTGTCTCCCCCTCCAGTCTCTTCTGTCTCCCCCTCCAGTCTCTTCTGCCTCCCATCAATCTCTTCTGTTTCCCCCTCCAGTCTCTTCTGTCTCCCCTCCAGTCTCTTCTGTTTCCCCCTCCAGTCTCTTCTGTCTCCCCCTCCAGTCTCTTCTGTTTCCCCCTCCAGTCTCTTCTGTCTCCCTCTCCAGTGTCTTCTGTCTCCCCCTCCAGTGTCTTCTGTCTCCCCCTCCAGTCTCTTCTGCCTCCCATCAATCTCTTCTGTCTCCCTCTCCAGTCTCTTCTGTCTCCCTCTCCAGTCTCTTCTGTCTCTCCTCCAGTCTCTTCTGTTTCCTCCTCCAGTCTCTTCTGTCTCCCCCTCCAGTCTCTTCTGTTTCCCCCTCCAGTCTCTTCTGTCTCCCTCTCCAGTCTCTTCTGTCTCCCCTTCAGTCTCTTCTGTCTCCCCCTCCAGTCTCTTCTGCCTCCCATCAATCTCTTCTGTCTCCCCCTCCAGTCTCTTCTGTCTCCCCCTCCAATCTCTTCTGTCTCCCCCTCCAGTCTCTTCTGTCTCCCTTTCCAGTCTCTTCTGTCTCCCCCTCCAGTCTCTTCTGTCTCCCTCTCCAGTCTCTTCTGTCTCCCCCTCCAGTCTCTTCTGTCTCCCCCTCCAGTCTCTTCTGTCTCCCCCTCCAGTCTCTTCTGTCTCCCTCTCCAGTCTCTTCTGTCTCCCCCTCCAGTCTCTTCTGTCTCCCCCTCCAGTCTCTTCTGTCTCCCCCTCCAGTCTCTTCTGTCTCCCCCTCTAGTCTCTTCTGTCTCCCCCTCCAGTCTCTTCTGTCTCCCCCTCCAGTCTCTTCTGTCTCCCCCTCCAGTCTCTTCTGTCTCCCCCTCCAGTCTCTTCTGTCTCCCCCTCCAGTCTCTTCTGTCTCCCCCTCCAGTCTCTTCTGTCTCCCCATCCAGTTTCTTCTGTTTCCCCCTCCAGTCTCTTCTGTCTCCCCCTCCAGTCTCTTCTTTCACCCCATCCAGTCTCTTCTGTCACCCCCTCTAGTCTCTTCTGTCTCCCCCTCCAGTCTCTTCTGTCTCCCTCTCCAGTCTCTTCTGTCTCCCCCTCCTGTTTCTTCTGTCGCCCCCTCCAGTCTTTTCTGTCTCCCCCTCCAGTCTTTTCTGTCTCCCCCTCCAGTCTCTTCTGTCACCCCCTCCAGTCTCTTCTGCCTCCCATCAATCTCTTCTGTCTCCCCCTCCAGTCTCTTCTGTCTCCCCCTCCAGTCTCTTCTGCCTCCCATCAATCTCTTCTGTCTTCCCCTCCAGTCTCTTCTGTCTCCCCCTCCAGTCTCTTCTGTCTCCCCCTCCAGTCTCTTCTGCCTCCCATCAATCTCTTCTGTTTCCCCCTCCAGTCTCTTCTGTCTCCCCTCCAGTCTCTTCTGTTTCCCCCTCCAGTCTCTTCTGTGTCCCCCTCCAGTCTCTTCTGTTTCCCCCTCCAGTCTCTTCTGTCTCCCTCTCCAGTGTCTTCTGTCTCCCCCTCCAGTGTCTTCTGTCTCCCCCTCCAGTCTCTTCTGCCTCCCATCAATCTCTTCTGTCTCCCTCTCCAGTCTCTTCTGTCTCCCTCTCCAGTCTCTTCTGTCTCTCCTCCAGTCTCTTCTGTTTCCTCCTCCAGTCTCTTCTGTCTCCCCCTCCAGTCTCTTCTGTTTCCCCCTCCAGTCTCTTCTGTCTCCCTCTCCAGTCTCTTCTGTCTCCCCTTCCAGTCTCTTCTGTCTCCCCCTCCAGTCTCTTCTGCCTCCCATCAATCTCTTCTGTCTCCCCCTCCAGTCTCTTCTGTCTCCCCCTCCAATCTCTTCTGTCTCCCCCTCCAGTCTCTTCTGTCTCCCTTTCCAGTCTCTTCTGTCTCCCCCTCCAGTCTCTTCTGTCTCCCCCTCCAGTCTCTTCTGTCTCCCCCTCCAGTCTCTTCTGTCTCCCCCTCCAGTCTCTTCTGTCTCCCCCTCCAGTCTCTTCTGTCTCCCTCTCCAGTCTCTTCTGTCTCCCCCTCCAGTCTCTTCTGTCTCCCCCTCCAGTCTCTTCTGTCTCCCCCTCCAGTCTCTTCTGTCTCCCCCTCTAGTCTCTTCTGTCTCCCCCTCCAGTCTCTTCTGTCTCCCCCTCCAGTCTCTTCTGTCTCCCCCTCCAGTCTCTTCTGTCTCCCTCTCCAGTCTCTTCTGTCTCCCCCTCCAGTCTCTTCTGTCTCCCCCTCCAGTCTCTTCTGTCTCCCCATCCAGTTTCTTCTGTTTCCCCCTCCAGTCTCTTCTGTCTCCCCCTCCAGTCTCTTCTTTCACCCCATCCAGTCTCTTCTGTCACCCCCTCTAGTCTCTTCTGTCTCCCCCTACAGTCTCTTCTGTCTCCCTCTCCAGTCTCTTCTGTCTCCCCCTCCTGTTTCTTCTGTCGCCCCCTCCAGTCTTTTCTGTCTCCCCCTCCAGTCTTTTCTGTCTCCCCCTCCAGTCTCTTCTGTCACCCCCTCCAGTCTCTTCTGTCACCCCCTCCAGTCTCTTCTGCCTCCCACCAATCTCTTCTGTCTCCCTCTCCAGTCTCTTCTGTCTCCCCCTCCAGTCTCTTCTGTCTCCCCCTCCAGTCTCTTCTATCTCCCCCTCCAGTCTCTTCTGTCTCCCCCTCCAGTCTCTTCTGCCTCCCATCAATCTCTTCTGTCTCCCCCTCCAGTCTCTTCTGTCTCCCCCTCCAGTCTCTTCTGCCTCCCATCAATCTCTTCTGTCTTTCCCTCCAGTCTCTTCTGTCTCCCCCTCCAGTCTCTTCTGTCTCCCCCTCCAGTCTCTTCTGCCTCCCATCAATCTCTTCTGTTTCCCCCTCCAGTCTCTTCTGTCTCCCCTCCAGTCTCTTCTGTTTCCCCCTCCAGTCTCTTCTGTCTCCCCCTCCAGTCTCTTCTGTTTCCCCCTCCAGTCTCTTCTGTCTCCCTCTCCAGTGTCTTCTGTCTCCCCCTCCAGTGTCTTCTGTCTCCCCCTCCAGTCTCTTCTGCCTCCCATCAATCTCTTCTGTCTCCCTCTCCAGTCTCTTCTGTCTCCCTCTCCAGTCTCTTCTGTCTCTCCTCCAGTCTCTTCTGTTTCCTCCTCCAGTCTCTTCTGTCTCCCCCTCCAGTCTCTTCTGTTTCCCCCTCCAGTCTCTTCTGTCTCCCTCTCCAGTCTCTTCTGTCTCCCCTTCCAGTCTCTTCTGTCTCCCCCTCCAGTCTCTTCTGCCTCCCATCAATCTCTTCTGTCTCCCCCTCCAGTCTCTTCTGTCTCCCCCTCCAGTCTCTTCTGTCTCCCCCTCCAGTCTCTTCTGTCTCCCCCTCCAGTCTCTTCTGTCTCCCTCTCCAGTCTCTTCTGTCTCCCCCTCCAGTCTCTCCTGTCTCCCCCTCCAGTCTCTTCTGTCTCCCCCTCCAGTCTCTTCTGTCTCCCCCTCCAGTCTCTTCTGTCTCCCCCTCCAGTCTCTTCTGTCTCCCCCTCCAGTCTCTTCTGTCTCCCTCTCCAGTCTCTTCTGTCTCCCCCTCCAGTCTCTTCTGTCTCCCCCTCCAGTCTCTTCTGTCTCCCCCTCCAGTCTCTTCTGTCTCCCTCTCCAGTCTCTTCTGTCTCCCTCTCCAGTCTCTTCTGTCTCCCCCTCCAGTCTCTTCTGTCTCCCCCTCCAGTCTCTTCTGTCTCCGTCTCCAGTCTCTTCTGTCTCCCTCTCCAGTCTCTTCTGTATCCTCCTCCAGTCTCTAGTATACATTTTTTGCAAAAAACGTATCAACCAAATACCCTGCTTTGTTATCTCTTTACTAGCACTTGCTGTTTACTGTTACTTTTTTACAGCAGAGTATTTTTATACGTTTGTTTTACTGTGTTTTTCTGTGTTTCCCCTTTCAGACACCTGGTTCCCTTTCAAAACACCTCTACATGCCTCCAGGTAACTTTGCAGTTCATCAGCAAAGAGACCCAGCGACTAGATCTTGAGTTATGTTGCCATTGACCTTTTTAGTACTTAAACCACCAAATGTGCTGACATTTCCTCTTCACTGTGCGAGACCACCAGGGGTTTTGGCATTGACCTCTTCCATACATGAGACTGTCACTGACTATTTCCATGCCTAGTTCACCTGGAATGCTGGCATCAACAACTTAACTTCTCTAGACAATCATGAATGTAATAGTGTCTTTCCTGCATGGAATCCACCTTGGGTCCTTACAGTTGGGTGCTTACAGTAGCTCTTTCAATAACCAAGACCACATGGGCTTTTGACATTGACATTTTTTCAATACCAAAATCCAGATCCCAAGGATGTTGGCATAGACCACTTCAGTACCTAGACCAGCATGGCTTTTTTCACTGACCTTGCATCTACTCTAGATGACGAGGCATGTTGGTGCAACTCTAATGACAGCCATATTGAACGCTACCCAGTTTTCCCAAAATTAGATATACAGTGGGGGAAATTCTTATTTGATCCCTTGCTGATTCTGTAAGTTTGCCCACTTACAAAGACATGAACAGTCTATAATTTTAAGGGTAGGTTAATTTTAACATTGAGAGATACAATATCAAAAATAAAACCCAGAAAATCACATTGAATAAATTATATAAGTTTATTTGCATTTTGCAGTGAGAAATAAGTATTTCATCCCCTACCAACCATTAAGAGTTCTGTTTCCTCCAGACCAGTTAGACGCTCCTAATCAACTTGTTACGTGCATTAAAGGCAGCTGTCTTACATAGTCATCTTTATAAAAGACTCCTGTCCACTGACTCAATTAATTAGTCAGACTCTAACCTCTACAACATGGGCAAGACCAAAGAGCTTTTATAAGAATGTCAGGGACAAGATCATAGACCTGCACAAAGCTGGAGTGGGCTACAAAACATAAGTAAGACGCTGGGTGAGAAGAAGACAACTGTTGGTGCAATAGTAAGAAAATGGAAGAAATACAAAATGACTGTCAATAGACATCAATTTGGGGCATCATGCAAATCTCACCTCGCGGGGTATCCTTGATCATGTGGAAAGTGAGAGATCAGCCTAAAACTACACAGGGGGAACATGTTAATGATCTCAAGGCAGCTGGGACCACAGTCACCGAGAAAACCATTGGTAACACATTACGCCGTAAAGGTTTAAAATTCTGCAGTGCCCGCAAGGTCCCCCTGCTCAAGAAGGTGCATGTGCAGGCCCGTCTGAACTCTGCCATTGAACACCTGGATAGTTCTGTGAGTGATTGGGAGAAGGTGCTGTGTTCAGATCAGACAAAAATTGAGCTGTTTGGCATTAACTCAACTCGCCATGTTTGGAGGAAGAGAAATGCTGCCTATGACCCAAAGATCACCATCCCCACTGTCAAACATGGAGGTGGAAACATTATGTTTTGAGGGGTGTTTCTCTGTTAAGGGCACAGGACTACTTCACCGCATCAATGAGACAATGGATGGAACCATGTACCGTAAAATCATGAGTGACAACCTCCTTCCCTCCGCCAGGACATTAATAATGGGTCATGGCTGGGACATCCAGCAAGACAATGTCTCAAAACATACAGCCAAAGCAACAAAGGAGTGGCTCAAAAAGAAGCACATTAAGGTCATGGAGTGGCCTAGCCAGTCTCTGGCCCTTAATCCCATAGAAAACTTATGGAGAGAGTTGAAGCTCCGAGCTGCCAAGCGACAGCCTCAAAATCTTAATGATTTAGTGATGATCTGCAAAAGAGGAGTGGAGCAAAATTCCTCCTGACATGTGCGCCAACCTCATCATCAACTGCAAAAAACGTCTGACTGCTGTGCTTGCCAACAAGGGTTTTACCACCTAGTATTAAGTCTTGTTTGCCAGAGGGTTCATATACTTATTGCTCACTGCAAAATTTATATAATTTATACAATGTGATTTTCTGGATTTTATTTTTGATATTCTATCTCTCAATATTAAAATTAACCTACCCTTAGTATTATAGACTGTTCATGTCTTTGTCAGTGGGCAAACCTACAAAATCAGCAAGGGACAAAATACTTATTTCCCCACTGTATTTAAGAAATCTGAATTTTTGCAATTTTTCACATAATATATAGAGCAAAAACTACCCACTGGCCTTCACATTGGCTCACCATCCCCGTTCACCTTGAAGGCTTCTGTGGCTCCCGGAGAGCTGTTCTTGTCTGGGTGGTATCTCAGTGCCAGTTTCCGATACGCCCTCCGGATCACCTCGGTGTTGGCGTCCCTCCTGACTCCAAGGACTCGGTAATAATCCTCATGGTCGTCAAATCCTTGCATCACTCTTTGCTCGTCTTCCTCTTCGTCATCTTCCTCATCGTCATCATCATCATCTTCATCATCATCATCTTCCTCCTCTTCTTCTTGCCACGCTGGCCTGCCGCAGTTCCCACAACCTGCGTAGTGGTTCTCATGGGCCCAGAAGTCACGTTGCCCATAATGACCATGTGTTGGTCCACATTGGGCTTCATCTGCTTCAAAATAGCCTCCTCGTATGGCCTGGATGAGGCCGGCAGCCGTGCGGGTGGGGTAGAGGCTTTGGGCTTGGTAAAGGTAATTTAGAGCATCCCCGGTTCTTCCGCACTGGAGTCGCACCCGTGCGATCTTTATGAGCATCTCAGCTCTTTGTCGCTCCATCTCGACCAACTTCGTCTCCGAATGTCTCTAGGAAAGTCCTTATAATTTGGAGAACTTGGCAAATGTGTAACAAAAATCAATTTTTGTTTTCAAATCTTCTTTAAGGAAAAAAATGAACAAATAAATAAAAATTGAATTATATTTAAATTTTAAATTCTGACAATAAAATTACTTATTATAGTTTAATGACTATCTATAAAAAAAGAAAGTTTTAGGACGTCCTCGTCCACACTAACCGAGTAATCAAAAAGAAAGTCTTAATCTCTCAAGACAAGAAGCTCCGCAGATTCCCAAGAGTTCCCGTCAACATTTTTTTTAAAAGAAATGTCATGAAAAAATTGTATTTCTTTGCCCAAAATTAAAAATAAAATGACTCGGCTGTCAGTATTTAGCTCTGTAGATACAATTTCATAAGATAAATTAAATTAAAATTAATTAAATTTGCAAAAATTGCAAAAAGAAAAATTTTGATAATGGCAGATTAAAATAAAACCGGATGTAAGGCTTTTTCCTAGAGACACATGGCCGGGTGTGCAGACTGCGGAGGTGGCACGGTCGGCTCCATGGAGCGGAGCGTGGGCTTGGATGCAGGCGGAGGTGTTACGGCTTCTTCGCAGCCTGTCAATGACACGCATGGAGGGGTCCTGGGTGTCAGCAGCTACTCATGAATATGGATGCACCTCCAGCATTTCGCCGCTGCCGCGGGATCGGAGCGTCCTGTGCAGGGCGGATTCTTCCCGGAATCCCCGGCCGAATCGTATTATTCTACAATATTGCAGATGTCGGGACCCCGGACGGCATCCAGCGAGCCAGTGATTATTGCAGCATCCGGAGAATGATGGTTACCCAGCATTGATGTCGACCTCGCCACCTGCACGGTGCGGCTGCGGAGATGACACTGATCCCAGGATCCCCACCTCCTGTATGGATTCATTAGCCAGAGCCCCGGAGCCAGGCATCATATGTCTCTGGCCTCCTTTCACGTCCCATCCCCCTCTACTCCTATAAAAAGCCTTGGAGAGAGGCAGCAGGCAGTACAGACAGCAGCAGCTGATCTCCAGCAGCCCACGCTGCTTCCGCCCCAGCCCCGGGAATGATGGGACATGTAGTTCTCAGCCGAAGGATAATATGCTGAGATCACCATGATCTGCCGCACCGCAAGGGTCTCATCGCGAAGAATCATCCTGAAATATTTGTCAATGTGATACATTTAATTAAAGGTCATAATATTAGTGCCAGTAACAGTGCCAGCCATAGTGTCCTAATAACAGTGCCGCCCATAGTGTCCTAATAACAGTGCCGGCCATAGTGTCCTAATAACAGTGCCATCCATAGTGTCCTAATAACAGCGCCATCCATAGTGTCCTAATAACAGTGCCGGCCATAGTGTCCTAATAACAGTGCCATCCATAGTGTCCTAATAACAGTGCCGTCCATAGTGTCCTAATAACAGTGCCGGCCATAGTGTCCTAATAACAGTGCCATCCATAGTGTCCTAATAACAGCACCGGCCATAGTGTCCTAATAACAGCACCGGCCATAGTGTCCTAATAACAGTGCCGTCCATAGTGTCCTAATAACAGTGCCGGCCATAGTGTCCTAATAACAGCGCCATCCATAGAGTCCTAATAACAGTGCCGGCCATAGAGTCCTAATAACAGTGCCGGCCATAGTGTCCTAATAACAGTGCCGTCCATAGTGTCCTAATAACAGTGCCGTCCATAGTGTCCTAATAACAGTGCCGGCCATAGTGTCCTAATAACAGCGCCATCCATAGTGTCCTAATAACAGCGCCATCCATAGTGTCCTAATAACAGTGCCGGCCATAGTGTCCTAATAACAGTGCCATCCATAGTGTCCTAATAACAGTGCCGTCCATAGTGTCCTAATAACAGTGCCGGCCATAGTGTCCTAATAACAGCGCCATCCATAGTGTCCTAATAACAGTGCCGTCCATAGTGTCCTAATAACAGCGCCGGCCATAGTGTCCTAATAACAGTGCCGCCCATAGTGTCCTAATAACAGCGCCGGCCATAGTGTCCTAATAACAGCGCCGGCCATAGTGTCCTAATAACAGCGCCGGCCATAGTGTCCTAATAACAGCGCCGGCCATAGTGTCCTAATAACAGCGCCGGCCATAGTGTCCTAATAACAGCGCCATCCATAGTGTCCTAATAACAGTGCCGGCCATAGTGTCCTAATAACAGTGCCGGCCATAGAGTCCTAATAACAGCGCCGGCCATAGTGTCCTAATAACAGCACCGGCCATAGTGTCCTAATAACAGTGCCGCCCATAGTGTCCTAATAACAGCGCCGGCCATAGTGTCCTAATAACAGCGCCGGCCATAGTGTCCTAATAACAGTGCCGCTCATAGTGTCCTAATAACAGTGCCGGCCATAGTGTCCTAATAACAGTGCCGGCCATAGTGTCCTAATAACAGTGCCGGCCATAGTGACCTAATAACAGTGCGGCCATAGTGTCCTAATAACAGCACCGGCCATAGTGTCCTAATAACAGTGCCGGACATAGTGTCCTAATAACAGTGCCGGCCATAGTGTCCTAATAACAGTGCCGGCCATAGAGTCCTAATAACAGCGCCGGCCATAGTGTCCTAATAACAGCACCGGCCATAGTGTCCTAATAACAGTGCCGCCCATAGTGTCCTAATAACAGCGCCGGCCATAGTGTCCTAATAACAGCGCCAGCCATAGTGTCCTAATAACAGTGCCGCTCATAGTGTCCTAATAACAGTGCCGGCCATAGTGTCCTAATAACAGTGCCGGACATAGTGTCCTAATAACAGTGCGGCCATAGTGTCCTAATAACAGCACCGGCCATAGTGTCCTAATAACAGCGCCATCCATAGTGTCCTAATAACAGTGCCGGACATAGTGTCCTAATAACAGCGCCGGCCATAGTGTCCTAATAACAGCGCCATCCATAGTGTCCTAATAACAGTGCGGCCATAGTGTCCTAATAACAGTGCCGCCCATAGTGTCCTAATAACAGTGCCGGCCATAGTGTCCTAATAACAGTGCCGCCCATAGTGTCCTAATAACAGTGCCGGACATAGTGTCCTAATAACAGTGCGGCCATAGTGTCCTAATAACAGTGCCGGCCATAGTGTCCTAATAACAGCACCGGCCATAGTGTCCTAATAACAGCACCGGCCATAGTGTCCTAATAACAGCACCGGCCATAGTGTCCTAATAACAGTGCCGGCCATAGTGTCCTAATAACAGTGCCATCCATAGTGTCCTAATAACAGTGCCGGACATAGAGTCCTAATAACAGCACCGGCCATAGAGTCCTAATAACAGCACCGGCCATAGAGTCCTAATAACAGTGCCGACCATAGTGTCCTAATCATAGAATCATAGAATCGTAGCGTTGGAAGGGACCTCCTGGGCCATCTGGTCCAACCCCCTGCTCAAAGCAGGATTCGCTAAATCATCCCAGTCAGATGTCTGTCCAGCCTCTGTTTGAAGACTTCCATTGAAGGAGAACTCACCACTTCTCGTGGCAGCCTGTTCCACTCATTGATCACTCTAACTGTCAAAAAGTTTTTTCTAATATCTAATCTGTGTCTCTTCCCATTCAGTTTCATCCCATTGCTTCTAGTCTTTCCTTGTGCAAATGAGAATAAAGTTGATCCTTCTACAATGTGACAGCCCTTTAGATATTTGTAGACAGCTATTAAGTCTCCTCTCAGTCTTCTCTTTTGCAAACTAAACATTCCCAAATCCTGCAACCTTTCCTCATAAGACAGGGTTTGCAGACCGGTCACCATTCTGGTCGCTCTTTTCTGAACTTGCTCCAGTTTGTTGATGTCTTTTTTAAAATGTGGTGCCCAAAACTGGACACAATATTCCAGATGAGGTCTGACCAAAGAGGAGTAGAGGGAAATAATGACTTCACGTGATCTAGACTGTATGCTTCTGTTAATACATCCTAGAATTGCATTTGCCTTTTTTGCTGCTGCATCACACTGTTGACTCATATTCAGTCTGTGATCTATTAGTATACCCAAGTCTTTTTCACATGTGCTGTCACTTAGCCCTATTCCTCCCATTCTATATATGCTTTTTCCATTTTTATTGCCCAGATGTAGTACTTTGCATTTCTCCCTGTTAAAAACCATTCTGTTAGTTGCTGCCCACTTCTCCAGTTTATTTAAATCTTTTTGAATCCTCTCTCTCTCTTCTCTAGTATTAGCTATCCCTCCTAGCTTTGTGTCATCAGCAAATTTAATCAGTTTACCCTCAATTCCTTCATCTAAATCGTTGATAAAGATGTTGAACAATACAGGGCCCAGGACAGAGCCCTGTGGTACCCCACTTGAGACATTCTTCCAACTGGATGTGCAGCCATTTACGACCACTCTTTGGGTCCGATCACTAAGCCAGTTATGAATCCACCTAACAGTTGCCTTGTCCATTCCATACTTAATCATTTTTTCAATAAGGATTGTATGAGAGACTTTGTCAAATGCTTTGCTGAAGTCAAGATATACTATATCTACAGCATTTCCTTGATCCACCCAATCAGTGATACCGTCATAGAAGGAAATTAAGTTAGTCTGACATGACTTATTAGTTACAAACCCATGCTGACTCTGTTTAATCACTTCATTCTTATCCAGGTATTGACATACATGTTGTTTAATAATTTGTTCAAAGATCTTTCCTGGTATAGAAGTCAGACTCACCGGCCTATAGTTGCCTGGGTCCACCTTCTTCCCCTTTTTGAAGATAGGAACAACATTTGCTCTTCTCCAGTCTTCTGGCACTTCTCCTGTTCTCCAAGAATTTTCAAAGATTATAGAGAGGGGTTCAAAAATTTCTTCTGCTATCTCCTTCAGTACTCTGGGGTGTAATTCATCTGGACCTGGAGACTTGAATTCATTTAGGCTAGCTAAGTGTTTCCTCACTATCTTTCTGTTTATAGATATCCTGGATTCTTCTATTCCCTTAATAGGACAGTGAATAACAGTTGATGTTACATTTCCTTTCTGAGAGAAAACAGATGCAAAATAGGAATTTAAAAGTTCAGCCTTCTCAACATCCTGTCTTACCATTTCATCATTTTCATCCTGTAAAAATCCTATAGCATCTTTGACTTTTGTTTTACTTTTGACATATCCCAAAAATCCTTTATTATTGCTTTTGACATCTCTTGCAAGCCTCAATTCATTTTCAGCTTTAGCTAATCTGATTTGTGCCCTGCAGGTTCTGCAGACAGCATTATATTCTTCTTTAGATATGCCTCCCTCTTTCCATTTTATAAACATTTTTTTCTTCCTTTTTAGCATGTGCTTAAGTTCTGTGTTCATCCATCCTGGTTTCCTTAACTGCTTCCTATTCTTCCCTCTTTTCGGAATTGTTAACAACTGTGCTTTGAGAATTTCATTTTTCAAGATTTCCCATCCTTCCTGGACATTTTTGTCTTTAAGGATATCCAGCCATTGGATCCCTCCAATTCTCTTTCTGAATCCCTTAAAATCTGCCTTTCTGAAATCTAACCTTGACGTCTGAGTCTTCACAGGTCTTCCGCCTCTAGTTATCCAAAATTCTAAAATAGCATGGTCGCTACCTCCTAGGGTCCCAGCCACTTTTACCTCCTCAACCATTTCCTCCCTGTTTATAAGGATTAGATCCAAGGTAGCAGTTCCCCTTGTTTTCTCCCTTACCTTTTGGAAGATAAAGTTGTCAGCAAGAGAGGATAAGAATTTCCTTGACCTGTTAGTTTTGCCTGAGAGAGATTCCCAACAAATGTCTGGATAGTTGAAATCTCCCATGACAACTATGTCATATTTTTTGGAGAACTTGGCCATTTGATGCATAAAGAGTCCATCCATAGCTTCAGCTTGCACAGGCGGCCTGTAGTAAATGCCTACAATGGTGTCCTTTCCATTGTTCTGTCCTTGTATTCTTACCCAAACAGTTTCCACAGAACTCCCAGTCTCTGAAGCTTCAATCTCTGTGCAGATATACGCGTTTCTAACATACAATGCGACACCCCCTCCTCGTTTATCAAGTCTGTTTCTTGCAAATAAGTTGTATCCTTCTAGTCTTGTATTCCAATCATGTGTATTGTCCCACCAAGTTTCAGTGATTCCAATGACATCATATTTCTTTTCCTGTGTTAGTAGTTCCAATTCTCCTTGTTTGTTGCCCATGCTTTGTGCATTAGTATAGAAACATTTTAGTTTGTGATTGGTTTCTCTTTCTCCAATATTTTTATTAATTAGATTCTTTCGTCTTTGTTCTTCCTTTCCACTTCTAATAGCAGAGTTCTCGATAGCATTTGTCAGGTGTATGGCTTTTTCTGGTCTTTTGCTTCCCTTCCCATGTTGTTCTAGTTTAAAGCTCTCCTTACAACAGTGCCGGACATAGAGTCCTAATAACAGTGCCGGCCATAGTGTCCTAATAACAGTGCCATCCATAGTGTCCTAATAACAGCGCCGGCCATAGAGTCCTAATAACAGTGCCGGACATAGAGTCCTAATAACAGTGCCGGACATAGAGTCCTAATAACAGTGCCGGACATAGAGTCCTAATAACAGTGCCGGCCATAGTGTCCTAATAACAGCGCCATCCATAGTGTCCTAATAACAGCGCCGGCCATAGAGTCCTAATAACAGCACCGGCCATAGAGTCCTAATAACAGTGCCGGCCATAGTGTCCTAATAACAGTGCCGGCCATAGTGACCTAATAACAGTGCCGGCCATAGTGTCCTAATAACAGTGCCGGACATAGAGTCCTAATAACAGCACCGGCCATAGAGTCCTAATAACAGCACCGGCCATAGAGTCCTAATAACAGTGCCGGCCATAGTGTCCTAATAACAGTGCCGGACATAGAGTCCTAATAACAGTGCCGGCCATAGTGTCCTAATAACAGTGCCGGCCATAGTGTCCTAATAACAGTGCCGGCCATAGTGTCCTAATAACAGCGCCATCCATAGTGTCCTAATAACAGCACCGGCCATAGAGTCCTAATAACAGCACCGGCCATAGAGTCCTAATAACAGTGCCATCCATAGTGTCCTAATAACAGTGCCGGCCATAGTGTCCTAATAACAGCACCGGCCATAGAGTCCTAATAACAGCACCGGCCATAGAGTCCTAATAACAGTGCCGGCCATAGTGTCCTAATAACAGTGCCGGACATAGAGTCCTAATAACAGTGCCAGCCATAGTGTCCTAATAACAGTGCCGGCCATAGTGTCCTAATAACAGTGCCGGCCATAGTGTCCTAATAACAGTGCCGGCCATAGTGTCCTAATAACAGCACCGGCCATAGAGTCCTAATAACAGCACCGGCCATAGAGTCCTAATAACAGTGCCGGTCATAGTGTCCTAATAACAGCGCCGGTCATAGAGTCCTAATAACAGCACCGGCCATAGAGTCCTAATAACAGTGCCATCCATAGTGTCCTAATAACAGCGCCGGTCATAGAGTCCTAATAACAGCACCGGCCATAGAGTCCTAATAACAGTGCCGGACATAGAGTCCTAATAACAGTGCCGGCCATAGTGTCCTAATAACAGCGCCATCCATAGTGTCCTAATAACAGCACCGGCCATAGTGTCCTAATAACAGTGCCGGACATAGAGTCCTAATAACAGCGCCGGCCATAGTGACCTAATAACAGTGCCGGACATAGAGTCCTAATAACAGCGCCGGCCATAGAGTCCTAATAACAGCACCGGCCATAGAGTCCTAATAACAGTGCCATCCATAGTGTCCTAATAACAGCGCCGGTCATAGAGTCCTAATAACAGCACCGGCCATAGAGTCCTAATAACAGTGCCGGACATAGAGTCCTAATAACAGTGCCGGCCATAGTGTCCTAATAACAGCGCCATCCATAGTGTCCTAATAACAGCACCGGCCATAGTGTCCTAATAACAGTGCCGGACATAGAGTCCTAATAACAGCACCGGCCATAGAGTCCTAATAACAGTGCCGGACATAGAGTCCTAATAACAGCGCCGGCCATAGTGTCCTAATAACAGTGCCGGACATAGAGTCCTAATAACAGCACCGGCCATAGAGTCCTAATAACAGTGCCGGACATAGAGTCCTAATAACAGCGCCGGCCATAGTGTCCTAATAACAGCGCCGGCCATAGTGTCCTAATAACAGTGCCGGCCATAGTGTCCTAATAACAGCGCCGGCCATAGTGACCTAATAACAGCGCCATCCATAGTGTCCTAATAACAGCGCCGGCCATAGTGTCCTAATAACAGCGCCGGCCATAGTGTCCTAATAACAGTGCCGGCCGTAGTGTCCTAATAACAGCGCCATCCATAGTGTCCTAATAACAGTGCGGCCATAGTGTCCTAATAACAGCGCCATCCATAGTGTCCTAATAACAGCGCCATCCATAGTGTCCTAATAACAGCGCCATCCATAGTGTCCTAATAACAGCGCCATCCATAGTGTCCTAATAACAGCGCCGGCCATAGTGTCCTAATAACAGCGCCATCCATAGTGTCCTAATAACAGCGCCATCCATAGTGTCCTAATAACAGCGCCGGCCATAGTGTCCTAATAACAGTGCCGGCCATAGTGTCCTAATAACAGTGCCGGCCATAGTGTCCTAATAACAGCGCCGGCCATAGTGTCCTAATAACAGCGCCATCCATAGTGTCCTAATAACAGCGCCGGCCATAGTGTCCTAATAACAGTGCCGGCCATAGTGTCCTAATAACAGCGCCGGCCATAGTGTCCTAATAACAGCGCCGGCCATAGAGTCCTAATAACAGCGCCGGCCATAGTGTCCTAATAACAGTGCCATCCATAGTGTCCTAATAACAGCGCCGGCCATAGTGGCCTAATAACAGTGCCGGCCATAGTGGCCTAATAACAGTGCCGGCCATAGTGTCCTAATAACAGTGCCGGCTATAGTGTCCTAATAACAGCGCCGGCCATAGTGTCCTAATAACAGTGCCGGCCATAGTGTCCTAATAACAGTGCCGGCTATAGTGTCCTAATAACAGCGCCGGCCATAGTGTCCTAATAACAGCGCCGGCCATAGTGTCCTAATAACAGTGCCGGCCATAGTGTCCTAATAACAGTGCCGGCCATAGAGTCCTAATAACAGTGCCGGCCATAGTGTCCTAATAACAGTGCCGGCCATAGTGTCCTAATAACAGTGCCGGCTATAGTGTCCTAATAACAGTGCCGGCCATAGTGTCCTAATAACAGCGCCGGCCATAGTGTCCTAATAACAGCGCCGGCCATAGTGTCCTAATAACAGTGCCGGCCATAGTGTCCTAATAACAGTGCCGGCCATAGTGACCTAATAACAGCGCCGGCCATAGTGTCCTAATAACAGTGCCGGCCATAGTGTCCTAATAACAGTGCCGGCCATAGTGTCCTAATAACAGCGCCGGCCATAGTGTCCTAATAACAGCGCCGGCTATAGTGTCCTAATAACAGTGCCGGCCATAGTGTCCTAATAACAGCGCCGGCCATAGTGTCCTAATAACAGCGCCGGCCATAGTGACCTAATAACAGTGCCGGCCATAGTGTCCTAATAACAGCGCCGGCCATAGAGTCCTAATAACAGCGCCGGCCATAGAGTCCTAATAACAGTGCCGGCCATAGTGTCCTAATAACAGTGCCGGCCATAGTGTCCTAATAACAGCGCCGGCTATAGTGTTCTAATAACAGTGCCGGCCATAGTGTCCTAATAACAGTGCCGGCCATAGTGTCCTAATAACAGTGCCATCCATAGTGTCCTAATAACAGCGCCGGCCATAGAGTCCTAATAACAGTGCCATCCATAGTGACCTAATAACAGTGCCGGCCATAGTGACCTAATAACAGCGCCGGCCATAGTGACCTAATAACAGCGCCGGCCATAGTGTCCTAATAACAGCGCCGGCCATAGTGTCCTAATAACAGTGCCGGCCATAGTGACCTAATAACAGCGCCGGCCATAGTGTCCTAATAACAGCGCCGGCCATAGTGACCTAATAACAGCGCCGGCCATAGAGTCCTAATAACAGTGCCATCCATAGTGACCTAATAACAGTGCCGGCCATAGTGACCTAATAACAGCGCCGGCCATAGTGACCTAATAACAGCGCCGGCCATAGTGACCTAATAACAGCGCCGGCCATAGTGTCCTAATAACAGTGCCGGCCATAGTGACCTAATAACAGCGCCGGCCATAGTGTCCTAATAACAGCGCCGGCCATAGAGTCCTAATAACAGCGCCGGCCATAGAGTCCTAATAACAGTGCCGGCCATAGTGTCCTAATAACAGTGCCGGCCATAGTGTCCTAATAACAGCGCCGGCTATAGTGTTCTAATAACAGCGCCGGCCATAGTGTCCTAATAACAGTGCCGGCCATAGTGTCCTAATAACAGTGCCATCCATAGTGTCCTAATAACAGTGCCGGCCATAGTGTCCTAATAACAGTGCCATCCATAGTGACCTAATAACAGTGCCGGCCATAGTGACCTAATAACAGCGCCGGCCATAGTGACCTAATAACAGCGCCGGCCATAGTGACCTAATAACAGCGCCGGCCATAGTGTCCTAATAACAGTGCCGGCCATAGAGTCCTAATAACAGTGCCGGCCATAGAGTCCTAATAACAGTGCCGGCCATAGTGTCCTAATAACAGCGCCGGCCATAGTGACCTAATAACAGCGCCGGCCATAGTGACCTAATAACAGCGCCGGCCATAGAGTCCTAATAACAGTGCCGGCCATAGAGTCCTAATAACAGTGCCGGCCATAGTGTCCTAATAACAGCGCCGGCCATAGAGTCCTAATAACAGCGCCGGCCATAGAGTCCTAATAACAGCGCCGGCCATAGTGTCCTAATAACAGCGCCGGCTATAGTGTTCTAATAACAGTGCCGGCCATAGTGTCCTAATAACAGCGCCGGCCATAGTGTCCTAATAACAGTGCCGGCCATAGTGTCCTAATAACAGTGCCGGCCATAGTGTCCTAATAACAGTGCCGGCCATAGTGACCTAATAACAGCGCCGGCCATAGTGTCCTAATAACAGCGCCGGCCATAGTGTCCTAATAACAGCGCCGGCCATAGTGTCCTAATAACAGCGCCGGCCATAGTGTCCTAATAACAGCGCCGGCCATAGTGTCCTAATAACAGTGCCGGCCATAGTGTCCTAATAACAGTGCCGGCCATAGTGACCTAATAACAGCGCCGGCCATAGTGACCTAATAACAGCGCCGGCCATAGTGACCTAATAACAGCGCCGGCCATAGTGTCCTAATAACAGCGCCGGCCATAGAGTCCTAATAACAGCGCCGGCCATAGAGTCCTAATAACAGTGCCGGCCATAGTGTCCTAATAACAGTGCCGGCCATAGTGTCCTAATAACAGTGCCGGCCATTGTGACCTAATAACAGCGCCGGCCATAGTGACCTAATAACAGTGCCGGCCATAGTGACCTAATAACAGCGCCGGCCATAGTGTCCTAATAACAGCGCCGGCCATAGAGTCCTAATAACAGCGCCGGCCATAGTGTCCTAATAACAGCGCCGGCCATAGTGTCCTAATAACAGCGCCGGCCATAGTGACCTAATAACAGCGCCGGCCATAGTGACCTAATAACAGCGCCGGCCATAGAGTCCTAATAACAGTGCCGGCCATAGTGTCCTAATAACAGCGCCGGCCATAGAGTCCTAATAACAGCGCCGGCCATAGTGACCTAATAACAGCGCCGGCCATAGAGTCCTAATAACAGAGCCGGCCATAGTGTCCTAATAACAGCGCCGGCCATAGAGTCCTAATAACAGCGCCGGCCATAGTGACCTAATAACAGCGCCGGCCATAGAGTCCTAATAACAGCGCCGGCCATAGTGTCCTAATAACAGCGCCGGCCATAGTGTCCTAATAACAGCGCCGGCCATAGTGACCTAATAACAGCGCCGGCCATAGTGACCTAATAACAGCGCCGGCCATAGAGTCCTAATAACAGTGCCGGCCATAGTGTCCTAATAACAGCGCCGGCCATAGAGTCCTAATAACAGCGCCGGCCATAGTGACCTAATAACAGCGCCGGCCATAGAGTCCTAATAACAGAGCCGGCCATAGTGTCCTAATAACAGCGCCGGCCATAGAGTCCTAATAACAGCGCCGGCCATAGTGACCTAATAACAGCGCCGGCCATAGAGTCCTAATAACAGTGCCGGCCATAGTGTCCTAATAACAGCGCCGGCCATAGAGTCCTAATAACAGCGCCGGCCATAGTGTCCTAATAACAGCGCCGGCCATAGTGTCCTAATAACAGCGCCGGTCATAGTGTCCTAATAACAGCGCCGGCCATAGTGTCCTAATAACAGTGCCGGCCATAGTGTCCTAATAACAGTGCGGCCATAGTGTCCTAATAACAGTGCCGTCCATAGTGTCCTAATAACAGCGCCGGCCATAGAGTCCTAATAACAGCGCCGGCCATAGAGTCCTAATAACAGCGCCGGCCATAGAGTCCTAATAACAGTGCCGGCCATAGTGTCCTAATAACAGCGCCGGCCATAGTGTCCTAATAACAGCGCCGGCCATAGTGTCCTAATAACAGTGCCGGCCATAGTGACCTAATAACAGCGCCGGCCATAGTGACCTAATAACAGCGCCGGCCATAGTGTCCTAATAACAGCGCCGGCCATAGTGTCCTAATAACAGCGCCGGCCATAGTGTCCTAATAACAGTGCCATCCATAGTGTCCTAATAACAGCGCCGGCCATAGTGACCTAATAACAGCGCCATCCATAGTGTCCTAATAACAGCGCCGGCCATAGTGACCTAATAACAGCGCCGGCCATAGTGTCCTAATAACAGTGCCGGCCATAGAGTCCTAATAACAGCGCCGGCCATAGTGACCTAATAACAGTGCCGGCCATAGAGTCCTAATAACAGCGCCGGCCATAGTGTCCTAATAACAGTGCCGGCCATAGTGTCCTAATAACAGCGCCGGCCATAGTGACCTAATAACAGTGCCGGCCATAGAGTCCTAATAACAGCGCCGGCCATAGTGTCCTAATAACAGCACCATCCATAGTGACCTAATAACAGTGCCGGCCATAGAGTCCTAATAACAGTGCCGGCCATAGAGTCCTAATAACAGCGCCGGCCATAGTGTCCTAATAACAGTGCCGGCTATAGAGTCCTAAAAACAGCGCCGGCCATAGTGTCCTAATAACAGTGCCGGCCATAGAGTCCTAATAACAGTGCCGGCCATATTGTCCTAATAACAGTGCCGGCCATAGAGTCCTAATAACAGCGCCGGCCATAGTGTCCTAATAACAGTGCCGGCCATAGAGTCCTAATAACAGTGCCGGCCATAGTGTCCTAATAACAGTGCCGGCCATAGAGTCCTAATAACAGTGCCGGCCATAGTGTCCTAATAACAGTGCCGGCCATAGAGTCCTAATAACAGTGCCGGCCATAGAGTCCTAATAACAGTGCCGGCCATAGTGTCCTAATAACAGTGCCGGCCATAGAGTCCTAATAACAGCGCCGGCCATAGTGTCCTAATAACAGTGCCGGCCATAGTGTCCTAATAACAGTGCCGGCCATAGTGTCCTAATAACAGTGCCGGCCATAGAGTCCTAATAACAGCGCCATCCATAGAGTCCTAATAACAGCGCCGGCCATAGTGTCCTAATAACAGTGCCGGCCATAGTGTCCTAATAACAGTGCCGGCCATAGAGTCCTAATAACAGTGCCGGCCATAGTGTCCTAATAACAGTGCCGGCCATAGAGTCCTAATAACAGTGCCGGCCATATTGTCCTAATAACAGTGCCGGCCATAGAGTCCTAATAACAGCGCCGGCCATAGTGTCCTAATAACAGTGCCGGCCATAGAGTCCTAATAACAGCGCCATCCATAGAGTCCTAATAACAGCGCCGGCCATAGTGTCCTAATAACAGTGCCGGCCATAGTGTCCTAATAACAGTGCCGGCCATAGAGTCCTAATAACAGTGCCGGCCATAGTGTCCTAATAACAGTGCCGGCCATAGAGTCCTAATAACAGTGCCGGCCATATTGTCCTAATAACAGTGCCGGCCATAGAGTCCTAATAACAGCGCCGGCCATAGTGTCCTAATAACAGTGCCGGCCATAGAGTCCTAATAACAGTGCCGGCCATAGTGTCCTAATAACAGCGCCGGCCATAGAGTCCTAATAACAGTGCCGGCCATAGTGTCCTAATAACAGTGCCGGCCATAGTGTCCTAATAACAGCGCCATCCATAGAGTCCTAATAACAGTGCCGGCCATAGTGTCCTAATAACAGCGCCGGCCATAGAGTCCTAATAACAGTGCCGGCCATAGAGTCCTAATAACAGTGCCATCCATAGTGTCCTAATAACAGCGCCGGCCATAGTGACCTAATAACAGCGCCGGCCATAGTGTCCTAATAACAGTGCCGGCCATAGAGTCCTAATAACAGCGCCGGCCATAGTGACCTAATAACAGTGCCGGCCATAGAGTCCTAATAACAGCGCCGGCCATAGTGTCCTAATAACAGTGCCGGCCATAGAGTCCTAATAACAGTGCCGGCCATAGAGTCCTAATAACAGCGCCGGCCATAGAGTCCTAATAACAGCGCCGGCCATAGTGTCCTAATAACAGTGCCGGCCATAGAGTCCTAATAACAGTGCCGGCCATAGTGTCCTAATAACAGTGCCGGCCATAGAGTCCTAATAACAGCGCCGGCCATAGTGTCCTAATAACAGTGCCGGCCATAGAGTCCTAATAACAGTGCCGGCCATATTGTCCTAATAACAGTGCCGGCCATAGAGTCCTAATAACAGCGCCGGCCATAGTGTCCTAATAACAGTGCCGGCCATAGAGTCCTAATAACAGCGCCGGCCATAGTGTCCTAATAACAGTGCCGGCCATAGTGTCCTAATAACAGTGCCGGCCATAGTGTCCTAATAACAGTGCCGGCCATAGAGTCCTAATAACAGTGCCGGCCATAGTGTCCTAATAACAGTGCCGGCCATAGTGTCCTAATAACAGTGCCGGCCATAGAGTCCTAATAACAGCGCCGGCCATAGTGTCCTAATAACAGTGCCGGCCATAGAGTCCTAATAACAGTGCCGGCCATATTGTCCTAATAACAGTGCCGGCCATAGAGTCCTAATAACAGCGCCGGCCATAGTGTCCTAATAACAGTGCCGGCCATAGAGTCCTAATAACAGCGCCGGCCATAGTGTCCTAATAACAGTGCCGGCCATAGTGTCCTAATAACAGTGCCGGCCATAGAGTCCTAATAACAGTGCCGGCCATATTGTCCTAATAACAGTGCCGGCCATAGTGTCCTAATAACAGTGCCGGCCATAGAGTCCTAATAACAGTGCCGGCCATATTGTCCTAATAACAGTGCCGGCCATAGTGTCCTAATAACAGCGCCGGCCATAGTGTCCTAATAACAGTGCCGGCCATAGAGTCCTAATAACAGTGCCGGCCATATTGTCCTAATAACAGTGCCGGCCATAGAGTCCTAATAACAGCGCCGGCCATAGTGTCCTAATAACAGTGCCGGCCATAGTGTCCTAATAACAGTGCCGGCCATAGTGTCCTAATAACAGTGCCGGCCATAGAGTCCTAATAACAGCGCCGGCCATAGTGTCCTAATAACAGTGCCGGCCATAGAGTCCTAATAACAGCGCCGGCCATAGTGTCCTAATAACAGTGCCGGCCATAGAGTCCTAATAACAGCGCCGGCCATAGTGTCCTAATAACAGTGCCGGCCATAGAGTCCTAATAACAGTGCCGGCCATAGTGTCCTAATAACAGCGCCGGCCATAGAGTCCTAATAACAGCGCCGGCCATAGTGTCCTAATAACAGTGCCGGCCATAGAGTCCTAATAACAGTGCCGGCCATAGTGTCCTAATAACAGTGCCGGCCATAGAGTCCTAATAACAGTGCCGGCCATAGTGTCCTAATAACAGTGCCGGCCATAGTGTCCTAATAACAGCACCGGCCATAGTGTCCTAATAACAGCACCGGCCATAGTGTCCTAATAACAGCGCCGGCCATATTGTCCTAATAACAGCGCCGGCCATAGAGTCCTAATAACAGCGCCGGCCATAGAGTCCTAATAACAGTGCCGGCCATAGAGTCCTAATAACAGTGCCGGCCATATTGTCCTAATAACAGTGCCGGCCATAGAGTCCTAATAACAGCGCCGGCCATAGTGACCTAATAACAGTGCCGGCCATAGAGTCCTAATAACAGCGCCGGCCATAGTGTCCTAATAACAGTGCCGGCCATAGAGTCCTAATAACAGTGCCGGCCATAGAGTCCTAATAACAGTGCCGGCCATAGAGTCCTAATAACAGCGCCGGCCATAGTGTCCTAATAACAGCGCCGGCCATATTGTCCTAATAACAGTGCCGGCCATAGAGTCCTAATAACAGCGCCGGCCATAGTGTCCTAATAACAGTGCCGGCCATAGAGTCCTAATAACAGTGCCGGCCATATTGTCCTAATAACAGTGCCGGCCATAGTGTCCTAATAACAGCGCCGGCCATATTGTCCTAATAACAGTGCCGGCCATAGAGTCCTAATAACAGCGCCGGCCATAGTGTCCTAATAACAGCGCCGGCCATAGTGTCCTAATAACAGCGCCGGCCATATTGTCCTAATAACAGTGCCGGCCATAGAGTCCTAATAACAGCGCCGGCCATAGTGTCCTAATAACAGTGCCGGCCATAGAGTCCTAATAACAGTGCCGGCCATAGTGACCTAATAACAGCGCCGGCCATAGTGTCCTAATAACAGCGCCGGCCATAGAGTCCTAATAACAGCGCCGGCCATAGTGTCCTAATAACAGCACCGGCCATAGAGTCCTAATAACAGTGCCGGCCATAGTGACCTAATAACAGCGCCGGCCATAGTGTCCTAATAACAGTGCCGGCCATAGAGTCCTAATAACAGCGCCGGCCATAGTGTCCTAATAACAGTGCCGGCCATAGTGTCCTAATAACAGTGCCGGCCATAGTGTCCTAATAACAGTGCCGGCCATAGAGTCCTAATAACAGTGCCGGCCATAGTGTCCTAATAACAGTGCCGGCCATAGTGTCCTAATAACAGTGCCGGCCATAGAGTCCTAATAACAGCGCCGGCCATAGTGTCCTAATAACAGTGCCGGCCATAGAGTCCTAATAACAGTGCCGGCCATATTGTCCTAATAACAGTGCCGGCCATAGAGTCCTAATAACAGTGCCGGACATAGTGTCCTAATAACAGTGCCGGCCATAGAGTCCTAATAACAGCGCCGGCCATAGTGTCCTAATAACAGTGCCGGCCATAGAGTCCTAATAACAGTGCCGGCCATATTGTCCTAATAACAGTGCCGGCCATAGAGTCCTAATAACAGCGCCGGCCATAGTGTCCTAATAACAGTGCCGGCCATAGAGTCCTAATAACAGCGCCGGCCATAGTGTCCTAATAACAGTGCCGGCCATAGTGTCCTAATAACAGTGCCGGCCATAGAGTCCTAATAACAGTGCCGGCCATATTGTCCTAATAACAGTGCCGGCCATAGTGTCCTAATAACAGTGCCGGCCATAGAGTCCTAATAACAGTGCCGGCCATATTGTCCTAATAACAGTGCCGGCCATAGTGTCCTAATAACAGCGCCGGCCATAGTGTCCTAATAACAGTGCCGGCCATAGAGTCCTAATAACAGTGCCGGCCATATTGTCCTAATAACAGTGCCGGCCATAGAGTCCTAATAACAGCGCCGGCCATAGTGTCCTAATAACAGTGCCGGCCATAGTGTCCTAATAACAGTGCCGGCCATAGTGTCCTAATAACAGTGCCGGCCATAGTGTCCTAATAACAGTGCCGGCCATATTGTCCTAATAACAGTGCCGGACATAGTGTCCTAATAACAGTGCCGGCCATAGAGTCCTAATAACAGCGCCGGCCATAGTGTCCTAATAACAGTGCCGGCCATAGAGTCCTAATAACAGCGCCGGCCATAGTGTCCTAATAACAGTGCCGGCCATAGAGTCCTAATAACAGCGCCGGCCATAGTGTCCTAATAACAGTGCCGGCCATAGAGTCCTAATAACAGTGCCGGCCATAGTGTCCTAATAACAGTGCCGGCCATAGAGTCCTAATAACAGTGCCGGCCATAGTGTCCTAATAACAGTGCCGGCCATAGTGTCCTAATAACAGCACCGGCCATAGTGTCCTAATAACAGCACCGGCCATAGTGTCCTAATAACAGCGCCGGCCATATTGTCCTAATAACAGCGCCGGCCATAGAGTCCTAATAACAGCGCCGGCCATAGAGTCCTAATAACAGTGCCGGCCATAGAGTCCTAATAACAGTGCCGGCCATATTGTCCTAATAACAGTGCCGGCCATAGAGTCCTAATAACAGCGCCGGCCATAGTGACCTAATAACAGTGCCGGCCATAGAGTCCTAATAACAGCGCCGGCCATAGTGTCCTAATAACAGTGCCGGCCATAGAGTCCTAATAACAGTGCCGGCCATAGAGTCCTAATAACAGTGCCGGCCATAGAGTCCTAATAACAGCGCCGGCCATAGTGTCCTAATAACAGCGCCGGCCATATTGTCCTAATAACAGTGCCGGCCATAGAGTCCTAATAACAGCGCCGGCCATAGTGTCCTAATAACAGTGCCGGCCATAGAGTCCTAATAACAGTGCCGGCCATATTGTCCTAATAACAGTGCCGGCCATAGAGTCCTAATAACAGCGCCGGCCATAGTGTCCTAATAACAGCGCCGGCCATATTGTCCTAATAACAGTGCCGGCCATAGAGTCCTAATAACAGCGCCGGCCATAGTGTCCTAATAACAGCGCCGGCCATAGTGTCCTAATAACAGCGCCGGCCATATTGTCCTAATAACAGTGCCGGCCATAGAGTCCTAATAACAGCGCCGGCCATAGTGTCCTAATAACAGTGCCGGCCATAGAGTCCTAATAACAGTGCCGGCCATAGTGACCTAATAACAGCGCCGGCCATAGTGTCCTAATAACAGCGCCGGCCATAGAGTCCTAATAACAGCGCCGGCCATAGTGTCCTAATAGAGTCCTAATAACAGTGCCGGCCATAGAGTCCTAATAGAGTCCTAATAACAGTGCCGGCCATAGAGTCCTAATAGAGTCCTAATAACAGTGCCGGCCATAGTGACCTAATAACAGTGCCATCCATAGTGTCCTAATAACAGCGCCGGCCATAGAGTCCTAATAACAGCGCCGGCCATAGTGTCCTAATAACAGCACCGGCCATAGTGACCTAATAACAGCGCCGGCCATAGAGTCCTAATAACAGCGCCGGCCATAGTGACCTAATAACAGCGCCGGCCATAGTGTCCTAATAACAGCGCCGGCCATAGTGACCTAATAACAGCGCCGGCCATAGTGTCCTAATAACAGCGCCGGCCATAGTGACCTAATAACAGCGCCATCCATAGTGTCCTAATAACAGCGCCGGCCATAGTGACCTAATAACAGCGCCGGCCATAGTGTCCTAATAACAGCGCCGGCCATAGTGTCCTAATAACAGCGCTGGCCATAGTGACCTAATAACAGCGCCGGCCATAGTGACCTAATAACAGCGCCGGCCATAGTGACCTAATAACAGCGCCATCCATAGTGTCCTAATAACAGCGCCGGCCATAGTGACCTAATAACAGCGCCATCCATAGTGTCCTAATAACAGCGCCGGCCATAGTGACCTAATAACAGCGCCGGCCATAGTGACCTAATAACAGCGCCATCCATAGTGTCCTAATAACAGCGCCGGCCATAGTGTCCTAATAACAGCGCCGGCCATAGTGACCTAATAACAGCGCCATCCATAGTGTCCTAATAACAGCGCCGGCCATAGTGACCTAATAACAGCGCCGGCCATAGTGTCCTAATAACAGCGCCGGCCATAGTGACCTAATAACAGCGCCGGCCATAGTGTCCTAATAACAGCGCCGGCCATAGTGTCCTAATAACAGCGCCGGCCATAGTGTCCTAATAACAGCGCCGGCCATAGTGTCCTAATAACAGCGCCATCCATAGTGTCCTAATAACAGTGCCGGCCATAGTGACCTAATAACAGCGCCGGCCATAGTGTCCTAATAACAGTGCCATCCATAGTGTCCTAATAACAGCGCCGGCCATAGTGACCTAATAACAGCGCCATCCATAGTGTCCTAATAACAGCGCCGGCCATAGTGACCTAATAACAGCGCCGGCCATAGTGTCCTAATAACAGCGCCATCCATAGTGTCCTAATAACAGCGCCATCCATAGTGTCCTAATAACAGCGCCATCCATAGTGTCCTAATAACAGCGCCGGCCATAGTGACCTAATAACAGCGCCATCCATAGTGTCCTAATAACAGCGCCGGCCATAGTGACCTAATAACAGCGCCGGCCATAGTGTCCTAATAACAGCGCCGGCCATAGTGTCCTAATAACAGTGCCGGCCATAGTGTCCTAATAACAGCGCCGGCCATAGTGACCTAATAACAGCGCCATCCATAGTGTCCTAATAACAGCGCCAGCCATAGTGTCCTAATAACAGTGCCATCCATAGTGTCCTAATAACAGCGCCGGCCATAGTGACCTAATAACAGCGCCGGCCATAGTGTCCTAATAACAGTGCCGGCCATAGTGTCCTAATAACAGCGCCGGCCATAGTGACCTAATAACAGCGCCGGCCATAGTGTCCTAATAACAGTGCCGGCCATAGTGACCTAATAACAGCGCCGGCCATAGTGACCTAATAACAGCGCCGGCCATAGTGTCCTAATAACAGTGCCGGCCATAGTGTCCTAATAACAGTGCCGGCCATAGTGACCTAATAACAGCGCCATCCATAGTGTCCTAATAACAGCGCCAGCCATAGTGTCCTAATAACAGTGCCATCCATAGTGTCCTAATAACAGCGCCGGCCATAGTGACCTAATAACAGCGCCGGCCATAGTGACCTAATAACAGCGCCGGCCATAGTGTCCTAATAACAGTGCCATCCATAGTGTCCTAATAACAGCGCCGGCCATAGAGTCCTAATAACAGTGCCGGCCATAGTGTCCTAATAACAGTGCCGGCCATAGTGTCCTAATAACAGTGCCGGCCATAGTGACCTAATAACAGCGCCATCCATAGTGTCCTAATAACAGCGCCGGCCATAGTGACCTAATAACAGCGCCGGCCATAGTGTCCTAATAACAGCGCCGGCCATAGTGTCCTAATAACAGCGCCGGCCATAGTGACCTAATAACAGCGCCGGCCATAGTGTCCTAATAACAGCGCCGGCCATAGAGTCCTAATAACAGTGCCGGCTATAGTGTTCTAATAACAGTGCCGGCCATAGTGACCTAATAACAGCGCCGGCTATAGTGTTCTAATAACAGCACCGGCCATAGTGTCCTAATAACAGTGCCGGCCATAGTGTCCTAATAACAGCACCGGCCATAGTGTCCTAATAACAGCACCGGCCATAGTGTCCTAATAACAGCGCCGGCCATAGTGTCCTAATAACAGCACCGGCTATAGTGTTCTAATAACAGCACCGGCCATAGTGTCCTAATAACAGCACCGGCTATAGTGTTCTAATAACAGCACCGGCCATAGTGTCCTAATAACAGCGCCGGCTATAGTGTTCTAATAACAGCACCGGCCATAGTGTCCTAATAACAGCGCCGGCCATAGTGTCCTAATAACAGCACCGGCCATAGTGTCCTAATAACAGTGCCGGCCATAGTGACCTAATAACAGCGCCGGCCATAGTGTCCTAATAACAGCGCCGGCCATAGAGTCCTAATAACAGTGCCGGCTATAGTGTTCTAATAACAGTGCCGGCCATAGTGACCTAATAACAGCGCCGGCTATAGTGTTCTAATAACAGTGCCGGACATAGAGTCCTAATAACAGCGCCGGCCATAGTGTCCTAATAACAGCGCCGGTCATAGTGACCTAATAACAGTGCCGGTCATAGTGTCCTAATAACAGCGCCGGCCATAGAGTCCTAATAACAGTGCCATCCATAGTGTCCTAATAACAGCACCATCCATAGTGTCCTAATAACAGCGCCGGCCATAGTGTCCTAATAACAGTGCCGGCCATAGTGTCCTAATAACAGTGCCGGCCATAGTGTCCTAATAACAGTGCCGGCCATAGTGACCTAATAACAGCGCCGGCTATAGTGTTCTAATAACAGTGCCGGACATAGTGTCCTAATAACAGTGCCATCCATAGTGTCCTAATAACAGTGCCGGCCATAGTGTCCTAATAACAGCGCCGGTCATAGTGACCTAATAACAGTGCCGGTCATAGTGTCCTAATAACAGCGCCGGCCATAGAGTCCTAATAACAGCGCCGGCCATATTGTCCTAATAACAGTGCCGGCCATAGTGTCCTAATAACAGCGCCGGCCATAGAGTCCTAATAACAGCGCCGGCCATATTGTCCTAATAACAGTGCCGGCCATATTGTCCTAATAACAGCGCCGGCCATAGAGTCCTAATAACAGCGCCGGCCATATTGTCCTAATAACAGCGCCGGCCATATTGTCCTAATAACAGCGCCGGTCATAGAGTCCTAATAACAGCGCCGGTCATAGAGTCCTAATAACAGCGCCGGCCATAGAGTCCTAATAACAGTGCCGGCCATAGTGTCCTAATAACAGCGCCGGTCATAGTGACCTAATAACAGTGCCGGCCATAGAGTCCTAATAACAGTGCCGGTCATAGTGACCTAATAACAGTGCCGGTCATAGTGTCCTAATAACAGCGCCGGCCATAGAGTCCTAATAACAGCGCCGGCCATATTGTCCTAATAACAGTGCCGGCCATAGTGTCCTAATAACAGCGCCGGCCATAGAGTCCTAATAACAGCGCCGGCCATATTGTCCTAATAACAGTGCCGGCCATATTGTCCTAATAACAGCGCCGGCCATAGAGTCCTAATAACAGCGCCGGCCATATTGTCCTAATAACAGCGCCGGCCATATTGTCCTAATAACAGCGCCGGTCATAGAGTCCTAATAACAGCGCCGGTCATAGAGTCCTAATAACAGCGCCGGCCATAGAGTCCTAATAACAGTGCCGGCCATAGTGTCCTAATAACAGCGCCGGTCATAGTGACCTAATAACAGTGCCATCCATAGTGTCCTAATAACAGCGCCATCCATATTGTCCTAATAACAGCGCCGGCCATATTGTCCTAATAACAGCGCCGGCCATATTGTCCTAATAACAGCGCCGGCCATATTGTCCTAATAACAGCGCCGGCCATATTGTCCTAATAACAGCGCCGGTCATAGAGTCCTAATAACAGCGCCGGCCATAGAGTCCTAATAACAGTGCCGGTCATAGAGTCCTAATAACAGCGCCGGCCATAGAGTCCTAATAACAGTGCCGGCCATAGTGTCCTAATAACAGCGCCGGCCATAGAGTCCTAATAACAGTGCCATCCATAGTGTCCTAATAACAGCACCATCCATAGTGTCCTAATAACAGCGCCGGCCATAGTGTCCTAATAACAGTGCCGGCCATAGTGTCCTAATAACAGTGCCGGCCATAGTGTCCTAATAACAGCGCCGGCCATAGTGACCTAATAACAGCGCCGGCCATAGTGACCTAATAACAGCGCCATCCATAGTGTCCTAATAACAGCACCATCCATAGTGTCCTAATAACAGTGCCGGCCATAGTGTCCTAATAACAGTGCCGGCCATAGTGTCCTAATAACAGTGACGGTCATAGTGTCCTAACAACAGCGCCGGCCATAGAGTCCTAATAACAGCGCCAGCCATAGAGTCCTAATAACAGCGCCGGCCATAGTGTCCTAATAACAGCGCCGGCCATAGTGTCCTAATAACAGTGCCGGCCATAGTGACCTAATAACAGCGCCGGCCATAGTGTCCTAATAACAGTGTCGGCCATAGTGTCCTAATAACAGTGCCATCCATAGAGTCCTAATAACAGCGCCATCCATAGTATCCTAATAACAGCGCCGGCCATAGTGTCCTAATAACAGTGCCGGTCATAGTGTCCTAATAACAGTGCCGGCCATAGTGTCCTAATAACAGTGCCGGTCATAGTGTCCTAATAACAGTGCCGGCCATAGTGTCCTAATAACAGTGCCGGCCATAGTGTCCTAATAACAGCGCCATCCATAGTGTCCTAATAACAGTGCCGGCCATAGTGACCTAATAACAGTGCCGGCCATAGTGTCCTAATAACAGTGCCGGCCATAGAGTCCTAATAACAGTGTCGGCCATAGTGTCCTAATAACAGTGCCATCCATAGAGTCCTAATAACAGCGCCATCCATAGTATCCTAATAACAGCGCCGGCCATAGTGTCCTAATAACAGTGCCGGTCATAGTGTCCTAATAACAGTGCCGGCCATAGTGTCCTAATAACAGTGCCGGTCATAGTGTCCTAATAACAGTGCCGGCCATAGTGTCCTAATAACAGTGCCGGCCATAGTGTCCTAATAACAGCGCCATCCATAGTGTCCTAATAACAGTGCCGGCCATAGTGTCCTAATAACAGTGCCGGCCATAGTGTCCTAATAACAGTGCCGGCCATAGTGTCCTAATAACAGCGCCATCCATAGTGTCCTAATAACAGTGCCGGTCATAGTGTCCTAATAACAGTGCCGGCCATAGTGTCCTAATAACAGTGCCGGCCATAGTGTCCTAATAACAGCGCCATCCATAGTGTCCTAATAACAGTGCCGGTCATAGTGACCTAATAACATTGCCGGCCATAGTGTCCTAATAACAGTGCCGGTCATAGTGTCCTAATAACAGTGCCGGCCATAGTGTCCTAATAACAGTGCCGGCCATAGTGTCCTAATAACAGCGCCATCCATAGTGTCCTAATAACAGTGCCGGCCATAGTGACCTAATAACAGTGCCGGCCATAGTGTCCTAATAACAGTGCCGGCCATAGTGTCCTAATAACAGCGCCATCCATAGTGTCCTAATAACAGCGCCATCCGTAGTATCCTAATAACAGCGCCGGCCATAGTGACCTAATAACAGTGCCATCCATAGTGTCCTAATAACAGTGCCATCCATAATGTCCTAATAACAGCGCCGGCCATAGTGACCTAATAACAGTGCCATCCATAGTGTCCTAATAACAGTGCCATCCATAATGTCCTAATAACAGCGCCGGCCATAGTGTCCTAATAACAGCGCCGGCCATAGTGTCCTAATAACAGCGCCGGCCATAGTGTCCTAATAACAGTGCGGCCATAGTGTCCTAATAACAGCGGCGGCCATAGTGTCCTAATAACAGCGCCGGCCATAGTGTCCTAATAACAGTGCCGGCCATAGTGTCCTAATAACAGTGCGGCCATAGTGTCCTAATAACAGTGTGACGAACGGCCCACTGCCGTTCGTCCACTTACGGGGCGACTAACTGGGGTCCCGCTGCCACCAAAACGCGACGGACAGCGGACCCTGTGTCACCACTATGTCACAGTCCCACCACTGACACGGGTGTATCAGCGGACGGAGGGACGAGACACACTGCCGGCACACGGCTATCACAGGCACCGTTGGGGCTTATCTTAGTTATCCCACCACTGGCACCATGTGACCAAAAATATCCAGCAAGCTAATCTCGCTCTACATTTTGCCGCAGGGGGAGTTTAATTTGGATGCCCCACCACTGCTATCAATCTTCCAAGTTCTGCGGGGATTTATGTATATCCCACTTTCTCAGTTCCACTTTGGAACTCGCAGCTCTCCGGCGCCCCCCTTACCCTCAGGTCATTTAGGGAACTGCACCTAGGATAATTAGTCGCCGGACGGGCTGCCTGTTGTGAACCGGCAATCAGGCTTCTGCAGTAAGGGAATTATCAATGCCGTGGCCGCAGCCCCTCATTCAGCAATATAAGACCCTTCTAGACTGCCAGCAAGCCGCAATAGCCGTACACAACGCGCTGCCACCAGTCACGGTTACTTAATTCACAGTGTTAAATTAAGAGGGTCCGTGGCAAACCCCTTGAATTAGTAGCGATTATCAAACAAAGGCGTATAGTTCGATTCTTAGAGCATGGAGACAGATCTAAATAATTATTTCATTTATTTTCCGAAAGAGGACAGTGATTACAGATAAAAGTTGCTATAAAATTGAGACATAAAATATGTACAGTACAGGTATAAAATAAAAGTGGAGAAAACAAAGAGATTACACTCACAGTTCCATATTGTTGTTAGGCATCCCATGTGGCTTTACGGGGGGTGGAGGCGGAGCTGCGCATCTCCACTCATCTGAGTTCTTGTCAGCCCGGACTCTGCAGCTGTTCTGAGCTGGTTCTGCCAGGGAATGCCTTATAGACTTTCCTATGTGACATCACAGAGAGGTGCATTCTGGGTTGATCCCACCTCTCTTATCCAAGTTATGTTTTGGCTACAAAACTTAGAATAGCTATAATTTTGTGGGAGAAGCTGGTATGGACTCATCAGTGGTATCATGTTTCCCAGCGTAATGAGCCTATCAAGAAAACATCAAACATCTATGCGATATGACCGTCCATTTGGGCGCAAATCCTATCTCATGTTCTGGACAGGGTAGAACTTCGAAAGATACGCGGTATCGAAGCTGGGACCGCTCAGGTTACAAAAATATGATTTTCATATCTCTACTTGGTACGGTTTTCGCAGGGCAGGTTCTTAAAGGTTTACCTCTAACCTTTATTTCAAACAAAGAGTTTTCCTTTCCCGCACTTTTTTTTCCTCTTTCAGCTGAGGCTGAGAGAAGCCAAATGGGGTGACAGGAAATTGGTTTATGGCACTCGGGGGAAGGGAAGCTGCTGTAGTGTGCAATGTAACTGAGAAACTGGCAGGCAGCTTCTCAAAGAAAATGGAGGATTTGTTAGCACATTGCAACAGAAAACATATCTTGCAGACATTGTACATCACAAACAGTGCGGCCATAGTGTCCTAATAACAGTGCCAGCCATAGTGTCCTAATAACAGCGCCATCCATAGTGTCCTAATAACAGTGCGGCCATAGTGTCCTAATAACAGTGCGGCCATAGTGTCCTAATAACAGTGCCGGCCATATCTTGCAGACATTGTACATCACACCTCCCCCCTTAAGAGGGCGCTAAGGAGGCATTACCTCTCGGTAATCGGCCATGCGCACCTCAGCGGGTTCGCCCCGGCGGGACAACCCATCGGCATTGCTGTTTTCACTGCCCTTCCTGTGTTTTACAGTAAAATTGTACTGTTGAAGGGCAAGGCTCCAGCGGAGCAATCTTCCATTGGTTCCTGACACTGTGTGCAACCAGCTCAGAGGGTTGTGGTCAGTTACCACCGTGAAGGCACGCCCGTACAGGTAGGGCTGCAAACGCTGCAGTGCCCACACCATGGCCAGACACTCCTCGATGGTCGAGTATGCCACTTCCCTCGGCAAAAGTTTCGGCTCAGATACAACACGGGGTGCTCTTGGTCCCCCGAATCGACCTGGCTAAGCACAGCACCGAGGCCAAACTCGCTGGCGTCGGGCTGTACCAGAAACGGGCGACTGCTGTCGACTGCTCTCAACACTGGAGAGTTGCACAGGGCTGCTTTCAAAGCTTGGAAAGCCGCCTCACAGTCATCTGTCCAGTTGACTGTTTGGGGTAGCCTCTGCTTGGTGAGGTCAGTCAAGGGTTTGGCAAGGGCGCTATAGTCCTGTACGAACCGCCTATAGTACCCTGCAGTGCCCAAGAAGGACTTCACCTGCTTCTTGGTCCTGGGGTTGGGCCAGGACACGATTGCGTCCACTTTTCTGGCTCCGGACTCATGGAACCCCCGCCTACCCGGTGCCCCAGGTAGTGGACCTTGCGCATGCCTATCTGGCACTTCCCCGGCTTGATGGTCAGGCCTGCCTGGTGAAGATGCTTGAGCACCTCCTGGAGGTGCTGAAGGTGTTCCTCCCAGGTGGAACTGAAGACGGCAATATCGTCTAAGTACGCCACTGCGTACTCCTCCAGTCCCCGAAGCAGGTGGTTGACCATCCGCTGGAAAGTGGCAGGGGCATTCTTCATGCCGAAGGGCATGACCGTGGACTCGTACAGTCCAAAGGGGGTGATAAAGGCGGATTTCTCCTGCGCCTCAGGGCTCAGGGGAATCTGCCAGTATCCCCGACTCAAATCCATGATGGATATGTAGTTGGTGTTTGTCAACCGCTCGAGCAGATCCTCGATGCGCGGCATCGGGTGGGCATCAGAGGTTGTGATGGCGTTGAGCCCCCTGTAGTCCACGCAGAACCTGGTGGTTCGATCCTTTTTAGGCACGAGGACTACAGGTGAAGCCCACGCACTTTTTGACCGTCGAATCACCCCCAGCCTTAACTTCTCATCGATCTCTTGGCGCGTGATTTGTTGCACCGTTTCAGAGATCCGATAAGGTGTTCGCCGTAATGGGGCGTGATTCCCGGTGTCCACCTCATGAACCGCTAACTCCGTCCTCCCAGGACGGTTGGTGAACACGGGCCGGAAGAGTTCCAGGGTGGCCATCAACTGCAACCGCTGGGACACGGTGAGAGAACCACTTATCTCCATGTCCTCAATGGACCCATTGGCCTTGGCCTGGGCCAGCATGTCCAGGAGAGGATCTTCCTCCCCATCCTCTGGCAGATTGCAGACCGGTAGGACGCAAGCTTCACGTTCGTAGTGCGCCTTCAGCATGTTGACGTGAAAGGCCTTGCGCCTACCCCGAGCATGGTCAAGCGTGACCACGTAGGTGACCGGGTTGAGCTGTTGGTGGACGACGTACGGGCCTTCCCAGGCTGCCTGAAGCTTATCCGTTGGTACAGGGACCAGCACCCACACCTTTTGACCCACCTGGTAGGTCCGCTCCCGGGCGTTCTGGTCGTACCAGCGCTTCTGGTCAGCCTGAGCCTGCGTCATGTTGTCATGCACCAACTGCGTCAAGGTCTGCATCTTGTCACGGAAGCGCATGACATAATCCACGATGGACACTTCTGTGGGGTTTGGCTCATCTTCCCAGGCTTCTCTTATCAACCCAAGGGGTCCCCGGACTCGCCTGCCATACAGGAGCTCGAAGGGGGAGAACCCGGTCGAGGCCTGCGGAACTTCTCTGTAAGCGAACAGCAGGTGTGGGAGGTACCGCTCCCAGTCGCGCCCTTGGGTCTCAACCAGTATGCGGAGCATCTGTTTGAGGGTACCGTTGAAGCGTTCACACAAACCATTAGTCTGTGGGTGATACGGACTCGATACCAGGTGAGTCACCTGCATTTTCTCACAGAGAGCCTCCATTAGGCGAGACATGAATTGGGGCCCTTGATCGGTAAGCATCTCCCTGGGAAATCCTACCCTTGAAAAGATGGTCACCAGTGCGTCAGCCACCTTATCTGCCCTGGTTGAAGACAGAGCTACTGCCTCTGGGTACCGGGTAGCGTAGTCTACCACGGTGAGAATGTAGCGCTTTCCGAAGCTGCTGGGGACGGCCAGCGGGCCTACGATGTCCACCGCGATTCTCTGGAAAGGCTCCTCTATCACCGGCAAAGGAAAAAGGGGAGCCTTAAGAGCAGGCCCCGCCTTACCCACTTTTTGACAGGTGGCGCAGGAGCGGCAGTAGTGTGTTACATCTGTCCCCATCTTGGGCCAATAGAAGTGTTGAGACAGCCGTGCCTTTGTTTTGCTGATCCCCAAGTGTCCAGCGAGTGGAATCTCATGGGCAATCCGCAACAACTCAGTTCTGAACTGATAGGGGACGACCAGCTGTCTTTCCCTCAACCACTCCTTTTTAGGATCTCTGTGATGTACAATGTCTGCAAGATATGTTTTCTGTTGCAATGTGCTAACAAATCCTCCATTTTCTTTGAGAAGCTGCCTGCCAGTGTCTCAGTTACATTGCACACTACAGCAGCTTCCCTTCCCCCGAGTGCCATAAACCAATTTCCTGTCACCCCATTTGGCTTCTCTCAGCCTCAGCTGAAAGAGGAAAAAAAAGTGCGGGAAAGGAAAACTCTTTGTTTGAAATAAAGGTTAGAGGTAAACCTTTAAGAGCCTGCCCTGCGAAAACCGTACCAAGTAGAGATATGAAAATCATATTTTTGTAACCTGAGCGGTCCCAGCTTCGATACCGCGTATCTTTCGAAGTTCTACCCTGTCCAGAACATGAGATAGGATTTGCACCCAAATGGACGGTCATATCGCATAGATGTTTGATGTTTTCTTGATAGGCTCATTACGCTGGGAAACATGATACCACTGATGAGTCCATACCAGCTTCTCCCACAAAATTATAGCTATTCTAAGTTTTGTAGCCAAAACATAACTTGGATAAGAGAGGTGGGATCAACCCAGAATGCACCTCTCTGTGATGTCACATAGGAAAGTCTATAAGGCATTCCCTGGCAGAACCAGCTCAGAACAGCTGCGGAGTCCGTGCTGACAAGAACTCAGATGAGTGGAGACGCGCAGCCCCGCCTCCACCCCCCGTAAAGCCACATGGGATGCCTAACAACAATATGGAACTGTGAGTGTAATCTCTTTGTTTTCTCCACTTTTATTTTATACCTGTACTGTACATATTTTAGGTCTCAATTTTATAGCAACTTTTATCTGTAATCACTGTCCTCTTTCGGAAAATAAATGAAATAATTATTTAGATCTGTCTCCATGCTCTAAGTATCGAACTATACGCCTTTGATAGATAATCGCTACTAATTCAAGGGGTTTGCCACGGACCCTCTTAATTTAACACTGTGAATTAAGTAACCGTGACTGGTGGCAGCGCGTTGTGTACGGCTATTGCGGCTTGCTGGCAGTCTAGAAGGGTCTTATATTGCTGAATGAGGGGCTGCGGCCACAGCATTAATAATTCCCTTACTGCAGAAGCCTGATTGCCGGTTCACAACAGGCAGCCCGTTCGGCGACCAATTATCCTAGGTGCAGTTCCCTGACTGACCTGAGGGTAAGGGGGGCGCCGGAGAGCTGCGAGTTCCAAAGTGGAACTGAGAAAGTGGGATATACATAAATCCCCGCAGTACTTGGAAGGTTGATAGCAGTGGTGGGGCATCCAAAATAAACCCCCCCTGCGGCAAATTGTAGAGCGAGAGTAGCTTGCTGGATATTTTGGTCACATGGTGCCAGTGGTGGGATAACTAAGATAAGCCCCAACTGTGCCTGTGATAGCCGGGTGCCGGCAGTGTGTCTCGTCCCTCCGTCCGCTGATACACCCGTGTCAGTGGTGGGACTGTGACATAGTGGTGACACAGGGTCCGCTGTCCGTCGCATATTGGTGGCAGCGGGACCCCCCGTTAGTCGCACGTATTTGGACGAACGGCCGTGGGCTGTTCGTCACAATCTCCGGGTACTGTCTCCCGGTACAACCTTCCTCGTTCCCAGAACACCCTCTCCTTATCAGACTCGGAGGTGGGCGTCTCGGCGAGACCTCTCAATTTCTCCAGGCTGGCATCTGAGTGCAGAGCAGCCTGGAACTCCATGCTGGAGGCTGCCAGAAGTGACGTCAGGGTACCTCCTTTACTGGGACCCTCTGGAACCGACTCTGGGTTCACCTCTGGTTCAGTCTCTCCTGTAGCAGCAGAGGGTCCAGAAGACAGTGCGTCACCTGCGATCTGAGCACTCTGACTGCGTGTGACAGCTGCTATGTACGCTGCCTCCCTGGGGATTTCTGCAGACCCACCAGCCGGTGCTGCCCTGGGCTCTACCTCCCCATCCACCCCCAACACTTCAGGAGCAGTGCTACTTATGGGCCAGTTACCTTCCTCGGTGGCACTGGTCAGCTGCATGGCATTACCTTCCTCATGGTCCCCATGCACCTCCCCATTTCCTTGAGCACCGTTGCTTACTCCTGCCAGTTGTTCCTCAGTCGTCTCACTCCGCAGAGTGACGGGGCTGTGCACTTCGGTACCTGTGGACACATCTACCGCTTCAAAGAAAGGGTTAACGGGTTCAGTCGGCACAGATACATCAACATCATCATCATCCTTCCTAGGAGAAGAATGGTTATCAGTTTTCTTTGGTACATTCACATCAGCATCAGCATCATACCTGGGGAAGGAATGGTTGTTAGTTGCATCATTACTCATCAAGGCATTAGCAGGTAACACATTCAGTTTCCCCTCAACAAACTCTTCATCATCAGGGTTAATGTTACCCTTATTATCAGTTTGGGGAAGGGTGTCAGGGACGTAGTATGCAACCATCCGCCCCAAGTCAGTCCCCAATAAAACATCAGTGGGCAGGTTTTCAGACACTCCCACCTCCCTCAACCCGCTCCCGGCACCCCAGTCAAGAAAAACTCGTGCCACTGGCAAGGGACAATGGGTGCCTCCAATCCCGGTGACAGTCAGGGTTTTCCCCTCAACAAACTCTTCAGGGGCCGCCAGTCGAGGACGGATGAGGGTTCGTTCAGCCCCGGTGTCCTTGAGGCCTGTAGCAAGACGGGCCCCCACCTGAACAAGTTGAACGTTGTCGTCAGCCCTCCCAACCACACCTCCCACCAAAAGAACAGAGGCGTTGGGCCCGGGGGCCTTGGCTGGGGGGTTCTTCGGCCTATTCGGACAGGCGTAAAAGAAGTGACCAGGCCGCTGGCAGTGGTGACACAGGTGACTGTCAGTAGCCGGCCTGTTGTTGGCAACAGGGACAGGGCCTCCGGAGGGACGGCTAGCTGGGGCATTGGGGTTGGTTGCTGGCTTACCCCCTTTCCAGCTGGTGGCGACTGGCCTCCGCGTCTCGGGCTTCCGGTTGGCCTCGTAGTTGTCGGCGATCTGCGCCGCTTTGTCCGCGTTTGTTGGTTCGCGGTCCAGGATGAACTGTCGGACCTCAGCTGGGCAGAGATGCAGGAACTGGTCTTTGATCATCAGGTCCCGTAGCTGCTCAAAGGTTTCAACGGACAGTCCATGGATCCACTGGTCAAAGTGGGTCCTGAGTCCTTGCACCACATCACTGTAGCTATCATGTGGGCCACGTTGGAGGTGCCGGAACTTCTTTCGGTATACCTCAGGTGTCAGCCGATATTTGGCGATCAGCGCCTCCTTTATGGCGCGATAGTCATCATCATGCGCTTGCGGAAGAGAAGCAAATGCCTCCAGAGCTTTGCCTTTTAGCCCTGGGGTCAAGTACCTGGCCCATTGGTCTTCGGGCAGTCGGTACTGTCTGCAGGCTTTCTCAAAGGCTCGCAGAAACGTGTCCAAGTCCCCATCCTTTTCCATCACGGGAAAATGCTCTGGCCGGGGTTTAGGAGTCTGGACGCTGCTGGGCTCACTGCGTCGAGCTGTGGGGGCATTCCACCCCCCTCGGAGCATCTCCAGCTCATGGGCTCTCTGAGCTTCTGCTTGGCGCTCGGCTCTCTCCTGAGCTTGCTGGATCAGCTGCAGACGTCCAACATGGTCTTCGGCAGGGAGTTGCTGTAGAGCCAATTGCAGATAGGGGTCCAGGACTTCCCGGCTGGCGGTCTGCACCATCTGGACCCCTGCGGCTGCACCATCGGCATTGGTGCTGCCTTCTGTGCCCTGGCTCTCTTCCCATTGCACTAGAGCCGCGACCAACTGGGCTTTGGTCTTGTCGGCGACATCAATCTGCTTTGACGTGCACAGGGACCTCAGGATGTCCTTATTAAGCTGCTTATAATAAGATTCTCCCCACGTAGCCATGGTTGCCAAATAAAAGATAGAAAAGAAAAACGAAGAAATGGGAGGGAATACTTGTACGTACACACAAATGTCTCAGAACTAGTAACCACTGAGTCTGTTCTCCAAAACCTATGATGCAGGATTCCCGCAGGAACCGTGCAGGTTTTTAGTGAGAGGAATGATTGCTCAAACCAAATCACTAATGCTCTAGGATTATCCCACCGCTCTGCCACCAATATGTGACGAACGGCCCACCGCCGTTCGTCCACTTATGGGGCGACTAACGGGGGTCCCGATGCCACCAAAACTCGACGGACAGCGGACCCTGTGTCACCACTATGTTACAGTCCCACCACTGACACGGGTGTATCAGCGGACGGAGGGACGAGACACACTGCTGGCACACGGCTATCACAGGCACCGTTGGGGCTTATCTTAGTTATCCCACCACTGGCACCATGTGACCAAAAATATCCAGCAAGCTAATCTCGCTCTACAATTTGCCGCAGGGGGAGTTTAATTTGGATGCCCCACCACTGCTATCAATCTTCCAAGTACTGCGGGGATTTATGTATATCCCACTTTCTCAGTTCCACTTTGGAACTCGCAGCTCTCCGGCGCCCCCCTTACCCTCAGGTCAGTCAGGGAACTGCACCTAGGATAATTAGTCGCCGGACGGGCTGCCTGTTGTGAACCGGCAATCAGGCTTCTGCAGTAAGGGAATTATCAATGCCGTGGCCGCAGCCCCTCATTCAGCAATATAAGACCCTTCTAGACTGCCAGCAAGCCGCAATAGCCGTACACAACGCGCTGCCACCAGTCACAGTTATTTAATTCACAGTGTTAAATTAAGAGGGTCCGTGGCAAACCCCTTGAATTAGTAGCGATTATCAAACAAAGGCGTATAGTTCGATTCTTAGAGCATGGAGACAGATCTAAATAATTATTTCATTTATTTTCCGAAAGAGGACAGTGATTACAGATAAAAGTTGCTATAAAATTGAGACATAAAATATGTACAGTACAGGTATAAAATAAAAGTGGAGAAAACAAAGAGATTACACTCACAGTTCCATATTGTTGTTAGGCATCCCATGTGGCTTTACGGCGGGTGGAGGCGGAGCTGCGCGTCTCCACTCATCTGAGTTCTTGTCAGCCCGGACTCTGCAGCTGTTCTGAGCTGGTTCTGCCAGGGAATGCCTTATAGACTTTCCTATGTGACATCACAGAGAGGTGCATTCTGGGTTGATCCCACCTCTCTTATCCAAGTTATGTTTTGGCTACAAAACTTAGAATAGATATAATTTTATGGGAGAAGCTGGTATGGACTCATCAGTGGTTTCATGTTTCCCAGCGTAATGAGCCTATCAAGAAAACATCAAACATCTATGCGATATGACCGTCCATTTGGGCGCAAATCCTATCTCATGTTCTGGACAGGGTAGAACTTCGAAAGATACGCGGTATCGAAGCTGGGACCGCTCAGGTTACAAAAATATGATTTTCATATCTCTACTTGGTACGGTTTTCGCAGGGCAGGCTCTTAAAGGTTTACCTCTAACCTTTATTTCAAACAAAGAGTTTTCCTTTCCCGCACTTTTTTTTCCTCTTTCAGCTGAGGCTGAGAGAAGCCAAATGGGGTGACAGGAAATTGGTTTATGGCACTCGGGGGAAGGGAAGCTGCTGTAGTGTGCAATGTAACTGAGACACTGGCAGGCAGCTTCTCAAAGAAAATGGAGGATTTGTTAGCACATTGCAACAGAAAACATATCTTGCAGACATTGTACATCACAAACAGTGCGGCCATAGTGTCCTAATAACAGTGCCGGCCATAGTGTCCTAATAACAGCGCCATTTATAGTGTCCTAATAACAGTGCGGCCATAGTGTCCTAATAACAGTGCCGGCCATAGTGTCCTAATAACAGTGCCATCCATTGTGTCCTAATAACAGTGCCGGCCATAGGGTCCTAATAACAGTGCCATCCATTGTGTCCTAATAACAGTGCCATCCATAGTGTCCTAATAACAGCGCCGGGCATAGTGACCTAATAACAGTGCCGGCCATAGTGTCCTAATAACAGCGCCGGCCATAGTGTCCTAATAACAGCGCCGGCCATAGTGTCCTAATAACAGCGCCGGCCATAGTGTCCTAATAACAGTGCCGGCCATAGTGTCCTAATAACAGTGCCGGCCATGGTGTCCTAATAACAGCGCCGGCCATAGTGTCCTAATAACAGCGCCGGCCATAGTGTCCTAATAACAGCGCCGGCCATAGTGTCCTAATAACAGCGCCATCCATAGTGTCCTAATAACAGTGCCATCCATAGTGTCCTAATAACAGCGCCGGCCATAGTGTCCTAATAACAGCGCCGGCCATAGTGTCCTAATAACAGTGCCGGCCATAGTGTCCTAATAACAGTGCGGCCATAGTGTCCTAATAACAGCGCCGGCCATAGTGTCCTAATAACAGCGCCGGCCATAGTGTCCTAATAACAGTGCCATCCATAGTGTCCTAATAACAGTGCCATCCATAGTGTCCTAATAACAGCGCCGGGCATAGTGACCTAATAACAGTGCCGGCCATAGAGTCCTAATAACAGTGCCGGCCATAGTGTCCTAATAACAGCGCCGGGCATAGTGACCTAATAACAGTGCCGGCCATAGTGTCCTAATAACAGTGCCATCCATAGTGTCCTAATAACAGCGCCGGCCATAGTGACCTAATAACAGTGTCGGCCATAGTGACCTAATAACAGTGCCATCCATAGTGTCCTAATAACAGCGCCGGCCATAGTGTCCTAATAACAGTGCCGGCCATAGTGTCCTAATAACAGTGCCATCCATAGTGTCCTAATAACAGCGCCGGCCATAGTGACCTAATAACAGTGTCGGCCATAGTGACCTAATAACAGTGCCATCCATAGTGTCCTAATAACAGCGCCGGCCATAGTGACCTAATAACAGTGTCGGCCATAGTGACCTAATAACAGTGCCATCCATAGTGTCCTAATAACAGTGCCATCCATAGTGTCCTAATAACAGCGCCGGCCATAGTGACCTAATAACAGTGCCGGCCATAGTGACCTAATAACAGTGTCGGCCATAGTGTCCTAATAACAGTGCCGGCCATAGAGTCCTAATAACAGTGCCGGCCATAGTGTCCTAATAACAGTGCCGGCCATAGTGTCCTAATAACAGTGCCGGCCATAGTGTCCTAATAACAGTGCCGGCCATAGTGTCCTAATAACAGCGCCGGCCATAGTGTCCTAATAACAGCGCCTGCCATAGTGTCGTAATAACAGCGCCGGCCATAGAGTCCTAATAACAGCGCCGGCCATAGTGTCCTAATAACAGTGCCGGCCATAGTGACCTAATAACAGTGCCGGCCATAGTGTCCTAATAACAGCGCCGGCCATAGTGTCCTAATAACAGTGCCGGCCATAGTGTTCTAATAACAGTGCCGCCCATAGTGTCCTAATAACAGCGCCAGCCATAGTGTCCTAATAACAGCGCCGGCCATAGTGTCCTAATAACAGTGCCGGCCATAGTGTCCTAATAACAGTGCCGGCCATAGAGTCCTAATAACAGCGCCGGCCATAGTGTCCTAATAACAGCGCCATCCATAGTGTCCTAATAACAGTGCCGGCCATAGTGTCCTAATAACAGTGCCGGCCATAGTGTCCTAATAACAGTGCCGGCCATAGTGTCCTAATAACAGCGCCATCCATAGTGTCCTAATAACAGTGCGACCATAGTGTCCTAATAACAGTGCGGCCATAGTGTCCTAATAACAGCGCCGGCCATAGTGTCCTAATAACAGTGCCGGCCATAGTGTCCTAATAACAGTGCCGGCCATAGTGTCCTAATAACAGCGCCATCCATAGTGTCCTAATAACAGTGCGACCATAGTGTCCTAATAACAGTGCGACCATAGTGTCCTAATAACAGTGCGGCCATAGTGTCCTAATAACAGTGCCGGCCAAAGTGTCCTAATAACAGTGCCGGCCATAGTGTCCTAATAACAGCGCCGGCCATAGTGTCCTAATAACAGTGCCGGCCATAGTGTCCTAATAACAGCGCCATCCATAGTGTCCTAATAACAGTGCGGCCATAGTGTCCTAATAACAGTGCCGGCCATAGTGTCCTAATAACAGTGCCGGCCATAGTGTCCTAATAACAGCGCCGGCCATAGTGTCCTAATAACAGCGCCGGCCATAGTGTCCTAATAACAGTGCCGGCCATAGTGACCTAATAACAGTGCCGGCCATAGTGTCCTAATAACAGCGCTGGCCATAGTGACCTAATAACAGTGCCGGCCATAGTGTCCTAATAACAGCGCCGGCCATAGTGTCCTAATAACAGCACTGGCCATAGTGACCTAATAACAGTGCCGGCCATAGTGACCTAATAACAGCGCCGGCCATAGTGTCCTAATAACAGTGCCGGCCATAGTGTCCTAATAACAGTGCCGGCCATAGTGTCCTAATAACAGCGCTGGCCATAGTGACCTAATAACAGTGCCGGCCATAGTGTCCTAATAACAGCGCCGGCCATAGTGTCCTAATAACAGCGCTGGCCATAGTGACCTAATAACAGTGCCGGCCATAGTGTCCTAATAACAGTGCCGGCCATAGTGTCCTAATAACAGCGCCGGCCATAGTGTCCTAATAACAGCGCTGGCCATAGTGACCTAATAACAGTGCCGGCCATAGTGACCTAATAACAGCGCCGGCCATAGTGTCCTAATAACAGTGCCGGCCATAGTGTCCTAATAACAGTGCCGGCCATAGTGTCCTAATAACAGCGCTGGCCATAGTGACCTAATAACAGTGCCGGCCATAGTGTCCTAATAACAGCGCCGGCCATAGTGTCCTAATAACAGCGCTGGCCATAGTGACCTAATAACAGTGCCGGCCATAGTGTCCTAATAACAGCGCCGGCCATAGTGTCCTAATAACAGTGCCGGCCATAGTGTCCTAATAACAGTACCGGTCATAGTGTCCTAATAACAGTGCCGGCCATAGTGTCCTAATAACAGTGCCGGCCATAGAGTCCTAATAACAGTGCCGGCCATAGTGTCCTAATAACAGTACCGGTCATAGTGTCCTAATAACAGTGCCGGCCATAGTGTCCTAATAACAGCGCCGGCCATAGTGTCCTAATAACAGTGCCGGCCATAGTGTCCTAATAACAGTACCGGTCATAGTGTCCTAATAACAGTGCCGGCCATAGTGTCCTAATAACAGTGCCGGCCATAGAGTCCTAATAACAGTGCCGGCCATAGTGTCCTAATAACAGTACCGGTCATAGTGTCCTAATAACAGCGCCGGCCATAGTGTCCTAATAACAGTGCCGGCCATAGAGTCCTAATAACAGTGCCGGCCATAGAGTCCTAATAACAGTGCCGGCCATAGTGTCCTAATAACAGCGCCGGCCATAGTGTCCTAATAACAGTGCCGGCCATAGTGTCCTAATAACAGCGCCGGCCATAGAGTCCTAATAACAGCGCCGGCCATAGTGTCCTAATAACAGTGCCGGCCATAGTGTCCTAATAACAGCGCCGTTCATAGTGTCCTAATAACAGTGCCGGCCATAGTGTCCTAATAACAGCGCCGGTCATAGTTTCCTAATAACAGTGCCGGTCATAGTGTCCTAATAACAGTGCCATCCATAGTGTCCTAATAACAGTGCCGGCCATGGTGTCCTAATAACAGTGCCGGCCATAGTGTCCTAATAACAGTGCCGGCCATAGTGTCCTAATAACAGCGCCATCCATAGTGTCCTAATAACAGCGCCGGCCATAGTGTCCTAATAACAGCGCCGGTCATAGTGTCCTAATAACAGTGCCGGTCATAGTGTCCTAATAACAGTGCCATCCATAGTGTCCTAATAACAGCGCCATCCATAGTGTCCTAATAACAGCGCCGGTCATAGTGTCCTAATAACAGCGCCGGTCATAGTGTCCTAATAACAGTACCGGTCATAGTGTCCTAATAACTGTGCCATCCATAGTGTCCTAATAACAGTGCCATCCATAGTGTCCTAATAACAGCGCCATCCATAGTGTCCTAATAACAGTGCTATCCATAGTGTCCTAATAACAGCGCCGGCCATAGTGTCCTAATAACAGTGCCATCCATAGTGTCCTAATAACAGCGCCATCCATAGTGTCCTAATAACAGCGCCGGCCATAGTGTCCTAATAACAGTGCCATCCATAGTGTCCTAATAACAGTGCCATCCATAGTGTCCTATAACAGTGCCATCCATAGTGTCCTAATAACAGCGCCGGCCATAGTGTCCTAATAACAGTGCCGGCCATAGAGTCCTAATAACAGTGCCAGCCATAGAGTCCTAATAACAGTGCCATTCATAGTGTCCTAATAACAGTGCCATCCATAGTGTCCTAATAACAGTGCCATCCATAGTGTCCTATAACAGTGCCATCCATAGTGTCCTAATAACAGCGCCATCCATAGTTCCTAATAACAGAGCCGGCCATAGTGTCCTAATAACAGTGCCGGCCATAGAGTCCTAATAACTGTGCCGGCCATAGTGTCCTAATAACAGCGCCATCCATAGTGTCCTAATAACAGCGCCGGCCATAGTGTCCTAATAACAGCGCCGGCCATAGTGTCCTAATAACAGCGCCGGCCATAGAGTCCTAATAACAGTGCCGGCCATAGTGTCCTAATAACAGCGCCGGCCATAGTGTCCTAATAACAGTGCCGGCCATAGTGACCTAATAACAGTGCCATCCATAGTGTTCTAATAACAGCGCCATCCATAGTGTCCTAATAACTGCACCGGCCATATTGTCCTAATAACAGCGCCGGCCATAGTGTCCTAATAACAGCGCCGGCCATAGAGTCCTAATAACAGTGCCGGCCATAGTGTCCTAATAACAGCGGCGGCCATAGTGTCCTAATAACAGTGCCGGCCATAGTGACCTAATAACAGCGCCATCCATAGTGTCCTAATAACAGTGCCGGCCATAGTGTCCTAATAACAGCGGCGGCCATAGTGTCCTAATAACAGTGCCGGCCATAGTGACCTAATAACAGCACCGGCCATAGTGTCCTAATAACAGTGCCGGCCATAGTGACCTAATAACAGCGCCATCCATAGTGTCCTAATAACAGTGCCGGCCATAGTGACCTAATAACAGTGCCATCCATAGTGTCCTAATAACAGTGCCGGCCATAGTGACCTAATAACAGCACCGGCCATAGAGTCCTAATAACAGTGCCGGCCATAGTGACCTAATAACAGTGCCATCCATAGTGTCCTAATAACAGTGCCGGCCATAGTGTCCTAATAACAGTGCCGGCCATAGTGTCCTAATAACAGCGGCGGCCATAGTGTCCTGATAACAGTGCCGTCCATAGTGTCCTAATAACAGCGCCGGCCATAGTGTCCTAATAACAGTGCCGGCCATAGTGACCTAATAACAGTGCCGTCCATAGAGTCCTAATAACAGCGCCATCCATAGTGTCCTAATAACAGTGCCGGAGATAGTGTCCTAATAACAGTGCCGGCCATAGTGTCCTAATAACAGTGCCGGAGATAGTGTCCTAATAAGGCTGGAGTCACACTTGCGAGTGTAATGCGAGAAGCTCACGCGAGTCTCTCACATCAATACCTGGCACTGCCGCCGGCACTCGGACTGGAGTGTACGGCTGCATAGAAATTCTTGCAGCACATCCATCAGACTTTATGCATTATTGTATTCTGAAAGAACACGTCCAATATTCATTCATACAGTACCTCCAAAAGCAGGAGCTGTACATCTACTGCTCATTAATATAAGGCATAAGGTCTTCTGGAGCAGCAAATACTTATGCAACCTTTTTAACAATGACGGCAAGTTCCAAAAAAGTCTACAGTCATGGCCAAAAGTTTAGAGAATGACACAAATATTAATTTTTACAAAGTCTACTGCTTCATTTTTTATAATGGCAATTTGCATATACTCCAGAATGTTATAAAGAGTGATCAGCTTAACAGCAATAACTTGCAAAGTCAATATTTGCCTAGAAAATGAACTTTATCCCCCAAAACACATTTCCACATCATTGCAGCCCTGCCTTAAAAGGACCAGCTAACATTGTTTCAGTGATTGCTCCATTAACACAGGTGTGGGTGTTGATGAGGACAGGGCTGGAGATCAATCTGTCATGATTAAGTAAGAATGACACCACTGGACACTTTTAAAGGAGGCTGGTGCTTGTCATCATTGTTTCGGGTCTGTTAACCATGGTTATCTTGAAAGAAACACGTGCAGTCATCATTGCACTGCACAAAAATGGCCTAACAGGGAAGAGTATCGCAGCTAGAAAGATTGTACCTCAGTCAACAATCTATCGCATCATCAAGAACTTCAAGGAGAGAGGTTCCCTTGTTGCCAAAAAGGCTCCAGGGCGCCCAAGAAAGACCAGCAAGCGCCAGGACCGTCTCTTAAAAGTGTTTCAGCTGCGGGATCGGGCTACCAGCAGTGCAGAGCTTGCTCAGGAATGGCAGCAGGCAGGTGCGAGTGCATCTGCATGCACTGTGAGGCGGAGACTCTTGGAGCAAGGCCTGGTCTCAAGCAGGGCAGCAAAGAAGCCACTTCTCTCCAGAAAAAACATCATGGACAGACTGATGTTCTGCAAGAGGTACAGGGAGTGGACTGCTGAGGACTGGGGTAAAGTCATTTTCTCTGATGAATCCCCTTTTCGATTGTTTGGGACATCTGGAAAACGGCTTATTCGGAGAAGACCAGGTGAGCGCTACCACCAGTCTTGTCTCATGCCAACTGTCAAGCATCCTGAAACCATTCATGTGTGGGGTGGTTTCTCAGCCAAGTGAATGGGCTCTCTCTCAGTCTTGCCTAAAAACACAGCCATGAATAAAGAATGGTACCAGAATGTCCTCCGAGAGCAACTTCTCCCAACCGTCCAAGAGCAGTTTGGCGATCAACAATGCCTTTTTCAACATGATGGAGCACCTTGCCATAAAGCAAAGGTGATAACTAAATGGCTCAGGGAACAAAACATAGAGATTTTGGGACCATGGCCTGGAAACTCCCCAGATCTTAATCCCATTGAGAACTTGTCAATCATCAAGAGACGGGTGGACAAACAAAAACCTTCAAATTCAGACAAAATAAAAGCATTGATTTTTCAAGAATGGACTGCTATCAGTCAGGATTTGATCCAGAAGTTGATTGAGAGCATGCCTGGGAGAATTGCTGAGGTCCTGAAGAAGAAGGATCAACACTGCAAATATTTACTTGCTGCATTAACTCATTCTAACTGTCAATATAACCTTTTGCTACTCATAATATGATTGCAATTATTTTTCTGTATGTGATAAAAACATCTGACAAACACATAAAAACCAGAGGCCAGCAGATCATGTGAAAATATAATATTTGTGTCATTCTCTAAACTTTTGGCCATGACTGTATATGTCCAGATGGGAAACAGCCCTGCAGATCTGGGCATGTCTGGAACAGTGGGAAGATGCTATAAAATACACATACTCCTCCAACATATCCCTCATGAATCTTTTTATAAGATGCTAACTAGATGGTACGTCACTCCAGCAAGACTATCATGCATCAACAGCGACTATTCACTCTTATGTTGTAGAGGGTATGGATCCAAAGGAGACCTGCTTCACATTTTCTGGACATGCCCAAAGATTGCACAGTTATTGAATCAGGTTTCCCTATCTATAATAATAAATGCCCTAAGCAGCTTCCGGTTGTAACAACTTCCGTCCAGTTGTAACCGGTGACGTCACCGCACACCTCTTTCCATGTTAACCCTCAACACACCACTCCTCAAAACACACACTCCTCTCACCTTTCACCATCTCCACTCACGTCCACTCACTATTTCACTCCACATACGACCCTTTCTCTCACTCCGTCTCTCATACTCACGACGTCATCGCCGCTGATCCACGATCCCCGACATCTTCTTTCGCCGGCGCCATCCTGGATCCAGACGTCCTCCACGCCGGCGACATGTTCTTGCGGCGACGCCATTTTGGATCGGCGAAATCCCGCGATACTCAAGATGGCGTCGCCGCAAGAACATGTCGCCAGCGTAGAGGACGTCGGGATCCAAAATGGCGTCGGCGAAATCTCGCGAGATTTCGCCGACGCCATTTTGGATCCCGACAGCATCCACGCCGGCGACATGTTCCTGCGGCGACGCTATTTTGGATCGGCAAAATCCCGTGATACTCAAGATGGCGTCGCCGCAAGAACATGTCGCCGGCGAGGACGATGTCGGGATCCAAAATGGCGTCGGCGAAAACTCGTGAGATTTCGCCGATGCCATTTTGGATCCCAACATCGTCCACGCCGGCGACATGTTCTTCCGGCGACGCCATCTTGAGTATCGCAGGATTTCACAATACTCAAGATGGCGTCGCCGCAAGAACATGTCGCCGGCGTGGACAACGTCTGGATCCAGGATGGCGCCGGCGGAAGAAGATGGGGATCGTGGAGCAGCGGCGATGACGGCGTGAGTATGAGAGACGGAGTGAGAGAAGGGGTCGTATGTGGAGTGAAAGAGTGAGTGGAGATGGTGAAAGGTGAGAGGAGTGTGTGTGTTGAGGGTTAACATGGCAAGAGGTGTGATGCTATCGCATCCTCCCGATGCGATAGCATCGGGCCATAATCTAGTTTATCAATAATCTCCTTAACAAAGTCTACCCTCTCAGCCCACAAACAGCCTTGCTTTCCATAGGATTAGAAAACATTCATCCTTCACAGAGATAAGTTATAACACATATCATTCTGATAGTCAAAAACATGATCGCCTTCCACTGGAAACAATGAGACACCCCACGAATCTCTGACGTTGTCAACAGTCTACACATTCATAACTCATTGGATCTCAAATTCGCTATGATCAGTGGCTGCATTAATAAATACGAGAAGAAATGAAACCATTGGAACTCAATATTTTCCAAACATTGAACAAAAGCCTAATCCTTTCTAGAGGCTCCAAGTACCTCAGGACCTAATAATCAATTTTATTTTACGTTTAATTAATTATGGATAGGTTAGTCGCATTAGCTAAGCATCCAGCAAAAGGCAGTTACTCCATGGCAGTTAGTCAGGTAAATCACACTTTGCTCTCCCTTTTAACTATGTGCTTTTTTTCTATCCTCCTGTGTTCCCTTGCCATCCACATTCACTGACCCATCCCCCCTCCATCACGACTCATACACATCAGCCCCTCTATACTTCCCTCTCCCATGTACAGCTCCCATGCACTTCTCACCTTCCTGAAAAACAGCCCATCTTGCCCAAACATATCGCACAAAAAACTTCTTACATTTCAAAGAACTACTTGCTCTTTAGGTTCCTACTTCTATTGATTTCAGAGGACATCTCCCCCAACCCCGGTCCACCATCCCCATCGCTGGTGCATCGCTAAGTGTAACGGTACCCTTACAGCTCTCAACCTCTGAGACACACAAAGACAGTAACATCCTTGACCTGGTCTTTGTCCGGCTCTGCTCAATTTCCTACCTAAATAACTCACCGATTCCCCTCTGACCACAACATTCTCTCCTTCACGCTCACAAATCCTCGTCCACCCCAGCTCACTCCTACCTACCACACATTCAGAAATCTACATGCCATTAACCCTCATACACTTTTAGACTCCCTACACTCATCACTGTCCCCAATCTCCTCTTTTTCCTGTCCTGATCTGGCTGTTCATCACTACATCGACACTCTTAGAAGCACCCTTGACCAAGTAGCAACCCTCACCTTCAGAACCTCCAAACACAGAGTAAAACAGTCCTGGCTCACATCGCAAACTCGACTTCTCCAGCGATGCTCTAGCAGTGCTGAACGCCTATGGAGAAAAACCCGCACACCAGAAGACTTAATCCACTTCAAATTTATGTTAAGAACCTATAACGCTGCCCTTCACCTCGCCAAACAGACCTACTTCACCACCCTGATCTCCTCACTAGCCAACAACCCCAAGAAATTTTTTGACACCTTTCACTCCCTCCTCAGGCCAAAAGCACAAGCCCCTACCACAGTCATTTGTGCCGATGACCTGGCCTCCCACCTTATAGAGAAAATAGATAATATCCGTCAGGAAATCCACTCCCAACCACCTAGTGCCGTGACTCCCATCCCTCCCTGCATTTCCCCTGGCTCATTTTCCACATTTGATCCCATCACAGAAGAAGTCATCTCCAGACTCCTCTCTTCATCTCGTCCGACTACATGCACTACCGACCCCATTCCCTCACATCTCCTCCAGTCTCTCCAGTTGTCACAACTCCAGTGACTGTCTGTCCGCAGTCTCCAACATCATGTCCACTCTCTATCTGAAACTTAACCTCTCAAAAGCTGAACTTCTGCTCCCGCCGTCTCCTAACCTCCCTAAATCTGACATTTCCTTCTCCATAGGTGGCACCATAATAAAATCCCGGCAGCAGGTGCGCTGCCTGGGTGTTATATTTGACACCAATCTCTCCTTCACATCCCATATACAATCTCTTGTCTGCTCTTGCCGCTTACACCTAAAGAACATCTCTAGAATCCGCCCTTTTCTCTCCATGGAAACAACAAAAACCCTCACTGTCGCATTGATCCTCTCTCACCTGGACTACTGAAATGCTCTATTATTTGGTCTCACCGTTATTCAACTTTCCCCTCTCCAGTCCATACTTAATTCAGCAGCCAGGGTCATCCATCTGGCTAATCGGTACTCGGATGCTTCCGCTCTTCGCCATTCCTTACATTGGCTGCCCATTCTTTATAGGATCCAATTCAAAGTACTTGTTCTCACCCACAAAGCTCTCCACAGTGCAGCACCCCCTACATCTCCTCCCTTATTTCTGTTTATCGGCCTAACCGACCGCTGCGCTCTGCAAACGACTTTCGACTAACCTCTGCACTAATCCGTACCTCCCACTCCTGGCTCCAAGACTTCTCCCGCGCTGCGCCAATCCTCTGGAATGCTCTACCCCAAGAAATTAGGACTAATCACTTCAGAGTACAAATGTAAAGAGAAACGTCAATATGCTCTGTTAAAGTTAATTTGCTACCTGTTAAAATATACAAAATATTAATAAAATTATTGGTAAAAGAAATATATGCAGCAGCACACTTCAATCCCGAGTGCCAGGTATTGATGCGAGAGACTCGCGCGAGTTTCTCGCATCACACTTGCAAGTGTGATCCCAGCCAAACAGTGCCAGTCATAGTGTTCTACTAATTGTGCCAGCCATTTTTGCCCCATGACCAACGAGCCAATGGACTGCAGTATAGGACAACACTGCTCGTTTTTTGCATATCTCATCTGCAGAGCTGTCTCTTAACCAGGCAAGGGGCCGCAGGCATGTCCCATATCAGTGAACAGAGTGCAAATGACTAGTCTGTTGGACTCTGGTAGTTTGGTAACCTTAGTAAGGGCCACAATTCCTCATCAGCTTATTCCTGGGAAGATGGTGAGTGTCCACAGGATCCATGTGGACGATAAAGACTACCCTGTGGCTTGAGTGGTCATAAACAGAAACTGTGGCAAAGAGTCCCATGAGGTGGGCATAGTCAAGGACTTATTTCACCCTGTTATAATAGGGCGGGACTTTGCATTGTTTTGGGGACTTGTGCAGGAAAGGGAGGACATCTGGTTGGCCAGAAAACAGCCGGATCGCTCCTAAAGAAACCTTGTTGCAGGCCGCAGCTGACAAGTTTCTCTTTTGTGTGCTTGTTGGCGATGAGGATGAGGCAGCGTCCCCGGAGGCCAACGTCCCTGAACTGTAGGTGTCCGGGGGAAACTTTGCAACTGCCTAACTCAAGGATTTAACTCCAAAAGGGGCATTTAATAATGTGACAGTACTTCATGGTATTGCTCAAGAGTCGGATGCTGACACACAATACCTGTATTTTGCCATTAATGGGGAGTTACTATATCGAAGGAGACCTGGAAGACGGAGTATACACCCTACAGGAGTATAAGTGAACATGTGGCCCAGATGCAAGAGAGAATTGCTGAGGTGATGCCCATCATGAAAGTCGAGGGTGTACAATAGATCAGCGTGGGTGAGACACTTCAACCATGGGTTATCAGGTACTGGTACCTACGGTGGAGGGCAAATTTCTGGCCAAGTGACAGGACCCCTATGAAGTAGTTGGCGATGTCAACTATAAAATCTAACAACCAGGGAGATGGAAGCCCTACCAGGTGTACCACTTCAACCAGATTTAGCCATGGCGAGATAGAGAGCCCTTGGAAGCTCCATGCTTGGTGGCTAATTCTGAAGCATGAAAGAGGTCAAGGTGGCAGAGTTGCTGTCACATGCCCAAAAGCAGCAGTGCTGAGAGTTGCTGCATCATACCAGAGACCTGTTCTCAGATTTACCAAGTTGTACTCATAGTAACATAGTTAGCAAGGCCGAAAAAAGACATTTGTCCATCCAGTTCAGCCTTATTCCGTCAGAATAAATCCCCAGATCTGTGTCTGTCTAAAGAACCTAATAATTGTAAGATACAATATTGTTACAGTCCAGGAAGACATCCAGGCCTCTCTTGAAACCCTCGACTGAGTTCGCCATCACCACCTCCTCAGACAAGGAATTCCAGATTCTCACTGCCCTAACAGTAAAGAATCCTCTTTTATGTTGGTGGAAAAACCTTTTCTCCTCCAGACGCAGAGAATGCCCCTTGTGACCGTCACCTTCCTTGGTATAAACAAATCCTCAGAGAGATATTTGTATTGTCCCCTTATATCCTTATACATGGTTATTAGATCGCCCCGCCCTCAGTCCTCTTTTTTCTAGACTAAATAATCCTAATTTTGCTAATCTCTCTGGGTATTGTAGTTCCCCCATCCCCTTTATTAATTTTGTTGCCCTCCTTTGTACTCGCTCTAGTTCCATTATATCCTTCCTGAGCACCGCTGCTCAAAACTGTACACAATGCTCCATGTGCGGTCTAACCAGAGATTTGTACAGAGGCAGTATAATGCTCTCATCATGTGTATCCAGACCTCTTTTAATGCACCCCATGATCCTGTTTGCCTTGGCAGCTGCTACCTGGCACTGGCTGCTCCAGGTAAGTTTATCATTAACTAGGATCCCCAAGTCCTCCATGTCAGATTTACCCAGTGGTTTCCCGTTCAGTGTGTAATGGTGATATTGATTCCTTCTTCCCATGTGTATAACCTTACATTTATCATTGTTAAACCGCATCTGCCACCTTTCAGCCCAAGTTTCCAACTTATCCAGATCCATCTGTAGCAGAATACTATCTTCTCTTGTATTGACTGCTTTACATAGTTTTGTATCATCTGCAAATATCGATATTTTACTGTGCAAACCTTCTACCAGATCGTTAATAAATATGTTGGAGAGAATAGGTCCCAACACCGACCCCTGCGGACCCCACTGGTCACAGCGACCCAGTTAGAGAATATACCATTTATAACCACCCTCTGCTTTCTATCACTAAGCCAGTTACTCACCCATTTACACACATTTCCCCAGACCCAGCATTCTCATTCTGTGTATCAACCTCTTGTGCGGCACGGCATCAAATGCTTTGTAAAAATCAGGATATACCACATCCAATGACTTACCTTGGTCCAATCTATAGTTTACCTCATCAAAACTGATTAGATTGGTGTGACAGGAGCGATTCCTCATAAACCCATGCTGATATGGAGTTACACAGTTATTCTCATTGAGATAATCCAGAATAACATCCCTCAGAAACCCTTCACATACTTTACCAACAATAGAGGTTAGACTTACTGGCCTATAACTTCCAGGGTCACGTTTAGAGCCCTTTTTGAATATTGGTACCACATTTGCTGTGCGCCAGTCCTGTGGAACAGACCCCGTCGCTATAGAGTCCCTAAATATAAGAAATAATGTTTTGTCTATTACATTACTTAGTTCTCTTAGTACTCGCGGGTGTATGCCATCCGGACCTGGAGATTTAGACAAGACTTTACATAAAGACAAACCCCTCCTCCTCTCTGATTTTTACTATCTTTCTATACAGACTGTAACCCTGTAAGTTATCTGTCCAGTCATAGCTTTCATCTAACCATGTCTCGGTTATTCCCACTATGTCTTAGTTACCTGTAGGTATTTCTGCTTGGTATTGGTGTCTCAGTTGTGTGGTTGGTGATGTCTCCTTGGTTTTCTTGCTTCTTTTGGTCACATGCTTCCACTCATCTGATTTTGGAGGTTCTCTGACACTTTCTTCACCTTCTGTGACCAGTAGAGATGTTTCTGTTCTGTCTAAGAAGTCTACATTTTTTTCATGAGTTTCAAAGTTGCAATTCTTGATTGGCATGTGTCCTTATATTGGGAGTTGATTGGCATGTGCCTGTATAATGGGGGTGATTGGCATGTGCTGGTATATTAGGGAGTGATTGGCATGTGCCTGTATAATGGGGGTGATTGGCATGTGCTGGTATATTGGGGAGTGATTGGCATGTGCTGGTATATTGGGGAGTGATTGGCATGTGCCGGTATATTGGGGAGTGATTGGCATGTGCCGGTATAATGGGGGTGATTGGCATGTGCTGGTATATTGGGGAGTTATTGGCATGTGCCTGTATAATGGGGGTGATTGGCATGTGCTGGTATATTGGGAAGTGATTGGCATGTGCCGGTATAATGGGGGTGATTGGCATGTGCCGGTATATTGGGGAGTGATTGGCATGTGCCTGTATAATGGGGGTGATTGGCATGTGCTGGTATATTGGGGAGTGATTGGCATGTGCCGGTATATTGGGGGTTGATTAGCATGTGCCGGAATAATGGGGATGATTGGCATGTGCCGGTATATTGGGAGTTGATTGGCATGTGCCGGTATATTGGGAGTTGATTGGCATGTGCTGGTATAATGGGGGTGATTGGCATGTGCCGGTATAATGGGGGTGATTGGCATGTGCCGGTATATTGGGGGTTGATTGGCATGTGCCGGTATAATGGGGGTGATTGGCATGTGCCGGTATATTGGGGGTTGATTGGCATGTGCCGGTATAATGGGGTTGATTGGCATGTGCCTGTATATTGAGGGTGATTGGCATGTGTCGGTATATTGGGGGTTAATTAGCATGTGTTGGTATAGTGGGGGATGATTGACATGTGCCAGGATAATGGGGGTTGATTGGCATAACTGGTATAGTGGGGGTGATTGGCACATACCTGTCTACATTTTTTTTGATGAGTTTCAAAGTTGCAATTCTTGATTGGCATGTGTCCTTATATTGGGAGTTGATTGGCATGTGCCTGTATAATGGGGGTGATTGGCATGTGCTGGTATATTGGGGAGTGATTGGCATGTGCCTGTATAATGGGAGTGATTGGCATGTGCCGGTATATTGGGGAGTGATTGGCATGTGCCGGTAAAATGGGGGTGATTGGCATGTGCTGGTATATTGGGGAGTGATTGGCATGTGCCGGTATAATGGGGGTGATTGGCATGTGCTGGTATATTGGGGAGTGATTGGCATGTGCCGGTATATTGGGGGTTGATTAGCATGTGCTGGAATAATGGGGGTGATTGGCATGTGCCGGTATATTGGGAGTTGATTGGCATGTGCCGGTATATTGGGAGTTGATTGGCATGTGCCGGTATATTGGGAGTTGATTGGCATGTGCTGGTATAATGGGGGTGATTGGCATGTGCCGGTATAATGGGGGTGATTGGCATGTGCCGGTATATTGGGGGTTAACCACCCTCTGCTTTCTATCACTAAGCCAGTTACTTACCCCTTTACACACATTTCCCCAGACCCAGCATTCTCATTCTGTGTATCAACCTCTTGTGTGGCACGGCATCAAATGCTTTGTAAAAATCAGGATATACCACGTCCAATGACTCACCTTGGTCCAGTCTATAGCATACCTCATAAAAGCTGATTAGATTGGTTTGACAGGAGCGATTCCTCATAAACCCATGCTGATATGGAGTTACACAGTTATTCTCATTGAGATAATCCAGAATAACATCCCTCAGAAACCCTTCACATATCTCACCAACAATAGAGGTTAGACTTACTGGCCTATAATTTCCAGGGTCACGTTTAGAGCCCTTTTTGAATATTGGTACCACATTTGCTATGCGCCAGTCCTGTGAAACAGACCCCGTCGCTATAGAGTCCCTAAATATAAGAAATAATGTTTTGTCTATTACATTACTTAGTTCTCTTAGTACTCGCGGGTGTATGCCATCCGGACCTGGAGATTTAGACAAGACTTTACATAAAGACACACTCCTCCTCTCTGATTTTTACTATCCTTTCTATACAGACTGTAACCCTGTAGGTTATCTGTCCAGTCATAGCTTTCATCTAACCATGTCTCGGTTATTCCCACTATGTCTTAGTTACCTGTAGGTATTTCTGCTTGGTATTGGTGTCTCAGTTGTGTGGTTGGTGATGTCTCCTTGGTTTTCTTGCTTCTTTTGGTCACATGCTTCCACTCATCTGATTTTGGAGGTTCTCTGACACTTTCTTCACCTTCTGTGACCAGTAGAGATGTTTCTGTTCTGTCTAAGAAGTCTACATTTTTTTTGATGAGTTTCAAAGTTGCAGTTCTTGATTGGCATGTGTCCTTATATTGGGAGTTGATTGGCATGTGCCTGTATAATGGGGGTGATTGGCATGTTCTGGTATATTGGGGAGTGATTGGCATGTGCCGGTATATTGGGGAGTGATTGGCATGTGCCGGTATATTGGGGAGTGATTGGCATGTGCCGGTATAATGGGGGTGATTGGCATGTGCTGGTATATTGGGGAGTGATTGGCATGTGCCTGTATAATGGGGTGATTGGCATGTGCTGGTATATTGGGAAGTGATTGGCATGTGCCAGTATAATGGGGGTGATTGGCATGTGCCGGTATATTGGGGAGTGATTGGCATGTGCCTGTATAATGGGGGTGATTGGCATGTGCTGGTATATTGGGAAGTGATTGGCATGTGCCGGTATAATGGGGGTGATTGGCATGTGCCGGTATATTGGGGAGTGATTGGCATGTGCAGGTATATTGGGGGTTGATTGGCATGTGCTGGTATATTGGGAGTTGATTGGCATGTGCTGGTATAATGGGGGTGATTGGCATGTGCCGGTATAATGGGGGTGATTGGCATGTGCCGGTATAATGGGGGTGATTGGCATGTGCCGGTATAATGGGGGTGATTGGCATGTGCCTGTATATTGAGGGTGATTGGCATGTGTCGGTATATTGGGGGATAATTAGCATGTGTCGGTATAGTGGGGGCTGATTGGCATGTGCCAGGATAATGGGTTGATTGGCATAACTGGTATAGTGGGGGTGATTGGCACATACCGGTATAATGGGGGGTGATTGGTATATCCTGGTATAATGGGGGTGACTGGCAGGTCCTGGTATAGTGGAGGGTGACTGGTATGTGCCGATATAGTGGTGGGTGATTGGCATGTGTCAGTATAATGGGGTGTGATTGGCATGTGCTGATATAGTGGGGGGTGATTGGTATGTGCCGGTATAGTAGAGGGTGATTGGCAGGTGCCGGTATAATGGGGGTTTATGTGCCGCTATAATGGGGTGTGACTGGCACGTACCAGTGTAGTGGGCGGTGATTGGCACCTGCTAGTTTAATGGGGGGTGATTGTCATGTGCCGGTATAGTGGGGGGTGATTGGCATGTGGCGGTATAGTGGGGGATGATTGTCATGTGTCGGAATAGTGGGGGGTGATTGGCATATGCTGGTATAATGGGGGGTGACTAGCATGGCCTGTATAATGGGGGTGATTGGCATGTGCCGGTGTAATGGGAGATGATTGGCATGTGCTGTATAATGGAGGATGATTGGCATGTGTTGGTATAATGGGGGATGACTGGCAGGTGCCGGTATAATAGGGGATGATTGGTATGTGCTGGTATAATGGAGGATGATTGGCATGTGTCGATATAATGGCGGATGATTGGCACAGGTTGGTAAAATGGGGTGATTGGCAGGTACCGGTATAATGGGGGTTGATTGGAATGTGCTGCTATAATGGAGCATGATTGGCACGTGCCGGTATAGTGGGGAGTAATTGGCATGTGTCAGTGTAATGGGGGGTGATTGGCATGTGCTGCTATAATGGAGCATGATTGGCATGTGCCGGTATATTGGGGAGTAATTGGCATGTGTCAGTGTAATGGGGGGTGATTGGCATGTGTTGGTATTATGGGGGTGATTGGCATGTATCAGTATAATGGGGGGTGATTGCCATGTGTCAGTATAATGGAGGATGATTGGCACGTGTCGGTATAGTGGGGGGTGATTGGCATGTGTCGGTATAGTGGGGGGTGATTGGCACATGTCTGTATAATGAAGGATGATTAGCATGTGTCAATATAATGGGGTTGATGTCCCAGTGTAATGGGGGATGATTGGCATGTGCCGGTGTAATGGAAGATGATTGGCACATGTTGGTGTAATGGGGGGTGATGTGCCGGTATAATGTGGGGTGTCTGGCATGTGTCAGTATAATGGGGTTGATTTGCCAGTGTAATGGGGGGTGATTGGCATGTGCCGGTGTAATGGGGGGTAATTGGCAGGTGCCGGTATAATGGGGGATGATTGGCACGTGTTGGTATAATGGAGGATGATTGGTACGTGCCGGTATAATGGGGGGGTGACTGTCATGTGTCGGTATAATAGGGTGATGTCCCGGTATTATGGGGGTTGATGTGTCGGTATAATGGGGGGTGATTGGCATGTGTCAATATAATGGTTGTTGTTGTGTCGGTATAATGAGGGGTGACTGGCACGTGCCAGTATAAAAGGGGGGTGACTGACATGTGTTGGTATAGTGGGGCTTGATGTGCCAGTATTTTGGGTGGGGGTGATTGACAGGTGCCGGTATAATGGGGGTGACTGGCATGTGTCAGTATAATCGGGTGATGTCCCGGTATTATGGGGGTTGATGTGGCATGTGTCAATATAATGGTTGTTGTTGTGTCGGTATAATGGGGGTGACTGGCACATGCGGGTATAATGGGGGGATGACTGGCATGTGTCAGTATAGTGGGGGTTGATGTGCCGGTATAATGGGGGGTGATTGGCAGGTGCCGGTATAATGGGGGGTGACTAGCTTGTGTCAGTATAATGGGGTGATGTCCCGGTATAATGGGGGAAGATGTGCCGCTATAATGGGGTGTGACTGGCTTGTGTTGGTATAGTGGGAGGTGACTGGCATGTGTCATTATAGTGGGGGTTGATGTGCCGGTATAATGGGGGGTGATTGGCAGGTGCCGGTATAATGGGGGGTGACTCGCATGTGTCAGTATAGTGGGGGTTAATGTGCCGGTATAATGGCGGGTGATTGGCACATCCCGGTATAGTGGGGGGGTGACTGGCTTGTGTCGGTATAATGGGGGTGATTGGCATGTGTCAGTATAATGGAGGATGATTGGCACGTGTCGGTATAGTGGGGGGGTGATTGGCATGTGTCAGTGTAATGGGGGTGATTGGCATGTATCAGTATAATGGGGGGTGATTGGCATGTGTCAGTATAATGGGGGTGATTGCCATGTGTCAGTATAATGGAGGATGATTGGCACGTGTCGGTATAGTGGGGGGTGATTGGCACGTGTCGGTATAATGAAGGATGATTAGCACATGTCAGTATAATGGGCTTGATGTCCCAGTGTAATGGGGGGTGATTGGCAGGTGCCGGTATAATGGGGGATGATTGGCACGTGTTGGTATAATGGGGGGTGACTGTCATGTGTCGGTATAATAGGGTGATGTCCCAGTATTATGGGGGTTGATGGGTCGGTATAATGGGGGGTGATTGGCATGTGTCAATATTATGGTTGTTGTGTCGGTATAATGAGGGGTGACTGGCACGTGCCGTTATAATGGGGGGTGACTGGCATGTGTCGGTATAGTGGGGCTTGATGTGCCAGTATAGTGAGGGGTGATTGGCAGGTGCCGGTATAATGGGGGTGACTGGCATGTGTCAGTATAATCGGGTGATGTTCCGGTATAATGGGGGTTGATGTGCCGGTATAATGGGGGGTGACTGGCACATGCGGGTATAATGGGGGGGTGACTGGCATGTGTCAGTATAGTGGGGGTTGATGTGCCGGTATAATGGGGGGTGACTGGCACGTGTGGGTATAATGGGGGGTGACTGGCATGTGTCGGTATAATGGGGGGGTGACTGGCATGTGTCAGTATAGTGGGGGTTGATGTGCCGGTATAGTGGGGGATGATTGGCATGTGTCATAGTGGGGGTTGATGTGCCGGTATAATGGCGGGTGACTGGCATGTCTCGGTATCATGGGGGCTGACCGGCATGTGTCAGTATAGTGGGGGTTGAGGTGCCTGCATAGTGGGGGGGTGATTGGCATGTCCTGGTATAGTGGGAGGTGACTGGCACGTGTCAGTATAGTGGGGGTTGATGTGCCGGTATAATGGTGGGTGATTGGCACATCTTGGTATAGTGGGGGGTGTCTGGCACATCTCGGTATAGTCAGGGGTGACTGGCACGTCTCGGTATAGTCGGGGGTGTCTGGCATGTCTCGGTATAATGGGAGGTGACTGGCACGTCTCGGTATAGTGGGAGGTGACTGGCACGTCTCCGTATAGTGGGAGGTGACTGGCACGTCTCTGTATAGTGGGGGATGATTGGCATTGGTATGTGTCAGTATGGGGGGTGATTGGCATGTGTCAGTATGGTGGGGGTTGATGTGACGGTATAATGGTGGGTGATTGGCATGTCTCGGTATAGTGGGGGGTGACTGGCACGTCTCGGTATAGTGGGGGGTGACTGGCATGTGTCAGTATAGTGGGGGGGTGATTGGCTCGTGTCAGTATAGTGGGGGGTGATTGGCAGGTGCCAGTATAATGGGGTGATGTCCCGGTATAAAGGGGGGATGATGTGCCGCTATAATGGGGTGTGACTGGCTTGTGTCGGTATGGTGGGGGTTGATGTGCCGGTATAATGGCGGGTGATTGGCACGTCCCGGTATAGTGGGGGGTGACTGGCTTGTGTCGGTATAATGGGGGGTGATTGGCATGTGTCAGTGTAGTTTGGGTTGATGTGTCAGTATAGTGGGGGTGATTGACATGTGTCAGTATAGTGGTGGTTGATGTGCCGGTACAATGGTGGGTGATTGGCACGTGTCAGTATAGTGGGGGTTGATGTGCCGGTATAATGGTGGGTGATTGGCACGTCTCGGTATAGTGGGGGGTGACTGGCACTTCTTGGTACAGTGGGGGATGATTGGCACGTGTCAGTATAGTGGGGGTTGATGTGCCGGTATAATGGTGGGTGATTGGCACGTCTCGGTATAGTGGAGGGTGACTGGCATGTGTCAGTAGAGTGGGGGGTGATTTGCACGTGTCAGTATAGTGGGGGGGGTGATTGGCATGTGTCGGTATAATGGGGGGTGATTGGCACGTCCTGGTATAATAGGGGATGATGTGTCGGTATAGTGGGGGGTGACTCGCACGTGTCAGTGTAGTGGGGGTTGATGTGTCGGTATAATGGGGGGTGACTGGCACGTGTCATTATAGTGGGGGCTGATGTGCCGGTCTGCGGGGATCCTGTTTCGCTCGCTCAGTGCTTCCTGGGACGTCCTGGCTGCGGACCCTCGGATCATGCTGCTGGATAAGCCCTGGTTATAAATAGAGAGTAAACAGGGCGAGCACAGGACACGATGTGACCGTGGACCGGGGCAGAACGCTGTGGGGACTCCTAGTACAAGACGTGTGAAGATTGGGGAATAGGAGGGGTGCGCGGACCACGGCCGCTCTATACTGCACTGATACATTGTGACAAACCCTCTGCTGTGCTGGACGGTTAGCTCAACCTTCACACTTGGGTTCAGCCTCCAGAACGTCTCCATTCACTGTGAGCATGCAGAGATATCGACAGTGAGTCCACTTTAATGTCAGCGGAGGCTTCTTTATCTGTGGATTAAGCTTTATTCCTATAAAACTGGACGACGCATCACATGACCTTCATGTATAGCCAGCAGGGGGCGCTATGGCTTCTTCACACGGAGTTGTGCTGAAATAAACTGTGCTGCTGTTGGCTAGACCCCTTACACGAAAGCTCAGTGACATGTTCTGCTCATTTAGGACTGGTCATATACGGTACTCTGTTGCTCCCTGTTATCAGCCATTTTTCAGACTGGTGGCAGACTGACAGTAGGACTAGTCAATATAGTTTATTGCTCCCTGTTATCAGCCATTTGTTGGCCTATTGAATACATTCTGTCGTATATGTGACTGATATCGGCCGCCCCTCTTATAATGCCATTGCATTATTATATAATGGCCCCATGGAAAGGAAGCCAGTCTCATCACTGCACTTTTATTCTGTGGACTCATGGGCAGATACATAGTGACCCCATAACAACATCATATGGGACCCCCATCCCTGGTGATGGTTTATGCCACCAAGCCAGGCAGTGTAGCATCAAACCCATCTCTTGTAGAAGATAGTGGAATTTAGGCTCTATAGATACCAGTATCTCGTAGAGTAGAGCCACTCTTCCAAAATGTCAAGAAGACTACTAGAGTAAGAGAAGACCTCTCGGATTCACAGAAGAGATGGCAAATCTTTGCAATACCTCCCAGAAACATGGGCTCATGGAAGGTTTCTTGTGCATGACACCAATCCATCCTGAGATTCACAGAGTGGGTTATGGGGTGTGGATGGTAGGACCATCAGCTACATAAGATGGCAAATCTGGTTTATTTACTTTAGAGTCTCCTGCCTGGAGACTTCCCCCATTAAAACCATCATGTCCATGGAGTTTTACCACATTCATTGGATAGAATGAGGGTGAAGAACCATAGATCCCATGAACAGGAGTATCCAGCCCTCCAACGTCACCATCATCTACAGTGAGGCAAGGACAGTAACCCCAGCCCCCCAATCAATATAATGGAGACTGAGTGAGCTTACACCTCTTGCATGGAAACCCACCTCACCGTTCATAACCATAATCAGGGTACTAGATCCCGTGATTGGATGTTGATCCATGGAACTGATCTGTTTGCCCTGTGAAGATGCGAAAAGGACTTTTTTTCTTAGTATGGAGCAATCAGCTTCTACCTTTTGCGGGTTTTGCCTTTCTCTAGATCATTAGGTTATAGTTTGAGCTCGACAGACTTATATTTACTTTCAACCTGAAAAACTAGGCAACTTTGCGATGTGTCCAAAGAAGAAACCATCAACCATCTTAATCTACATGTTGGATGGGCTCATCACCTGTACTGGAGCCCCTTAAGTCTACATACTGCTGAGTCAAATCAAAGGTGTCAACATGTCTGTCATCTTCCAGATATTCATCTTTTCCTCTAAGAGTCTGGCTATTGACCTTCTCTCAAGGTAGATCCAACATGTGGTTTTCTGTATACAGTTCTTGAGTAAGGTTGTAGACCTTCACAATAGCATCTACAGTGGTCAGGAGGACTACTCTCGCTTCCGTATAGTCCCGCACACAGACCACCTTATACATTTCTTCTATAGGAGGAAGAGCCAGGAAAGCCACCTCAGCCACCTGCCGGATGAACCAGCTGTGATGGTGGGCCAGGGTTTTGTGGTAGGCCTCGGCACACATTTCAGAGGTTTTGTCTTCACCAGGATTGGTGCCGAGATTGTAAAGGAAAACCTCCAACCACTTCAGGGCTCGGTGCAAGCGTAACAGCGTCCGACAACCAGAAGGAACCCTGTTGGGAGGAAGTTCTTTGAAGTTAACCACACCGTTCTCCAGCTCATATGTTATCATGGACCTGATGGTCCTGTAGCTTTTCCCGTTCTCTCCATTTAGGTAGTTTTGGAGGATGTTTATTTTCGTGAACGTTTCATGAGATATAAAGCTGAAGACGGTCCCCATAGAATCCATGAACCTGAAGGACAGAATGAAAAGTGGCAGATTATAATTCATACAGGAGGTGCAGAAGACTCAGAACTCCTCGCGTCTGTATCACCCTGCAGGGGGAGGAGACTCAAAACTTCTATCTGTATCACCCTGCAGGGGGAGGAGTCTCATAACTCCTCCTATCTGTATCACACAGCAGGGCAGAAGTCTCAGAACTCCTCCCATCGGTATCACCCTGCGGGGGAGGAGACATAACTCCTATCTGTATCACTGCAGGAGGAGACTCCTAGCTCCTCCTATCTATATCACCCTGAAGGGAAAAGAGACTCATAGCTCCTCCTATCTGCATCACCCTGCAGGGGGAGGAGACTCACAGCTCCTCCTATCTGTATCACCCTGCAAGAGGAGGAGACTCACAGCTCCTCCTATCTGTATCACCTTACAGGGGGAGAAGACTCAGCTCCTTCTGTCTTGATCACCCTGCAGGGGGAGGAGACACAGATCACTTTTTTAGAAGTTTTACATAAACCTCAAACCTTGCTGAAGGTGAGAAACACAAATTGTGGTTTCATGAAACCTGGGACTGTTTGCAGTTCTACTCCTAGCTTCTTCTGTGTGTCACCGCACAGGAGGAGGGCTACACTCATAACTCCCATATTTCCAAGGACAAGAGGGTAAACTCACTTTATCAGCTCCCTCCAAGCTTCTAAGTAATGCTCCAGTAGAATCTCTTGCTCGATGATTGCACAGGAGTGAAATGATTGCAGCATTTTTCCTATTTGAAAATTCTTCCCTTTGCAGTTTTTCAGTGAACTCTCAACTACCTGCAGGTAGGAGGCATCATCCTTCAGGGCGCCGGCGCCCCCTGCCTGCTGGGAGAGATCACACAATGAAGGAATTATCTGTATCACGATATACAAGAAGATATAGACGTGATATCAGCAGTACATCTGTAATTATAGAGTGGCTTGCAAAAGTATTCACCCCTTGGCTTTTTACCTATTTTGTTACATTACAACCTGTGTGTAAATATTTTTGGAATTCGATTTATGTGTGATGAATTAGGAAATGTGAAGTGAGAAAAATATAGGCATAAATTATAAATAAATTTATGGGATCAAATAACTAAAAATTGGCATGCGCATATGTATTCACCCCTTTTGCTATGAAGCCCCTAAAATTTTCTGGCGCAAGCAATCAATTCCCTTCATAAGTCACACGCTTAGGCCTCTTTCAGACATCCGGTGTCAGGGGTCCGGCTGCCTGCGGCGAATAGCCGGGCCGCCGGATCCGGCCTGCAGCCGTGACACCGGATGTACATGCGGCCCCTGATGCGGCTTGGAGGACATTTAAAGGAGCCGCAGCACCGGGGGTCGAGAGAGCCAGCCGGAGAGAGATCGGGAGGCGAGAGAGCAGCCAGAGAGACAGCGGGGGACAAGAGAGCAGCCAAAGAGACAGCGGGGGACGAGAGAGCAGCCAAAGAGAGAGCGGGGGACCAGAGAACAGCCGAAGAGAGAGCGGGGGACGAGAGAGCAGCCAGAGAGACAGCGGGGGACGAGAGAGCAGCCAGAGAGACAGAGGGGGACGAGAGAGCCAGCCAAAGAAAGGTATGGAGCGTATGGAGAGAGAGAGAGAGAGAGAGAAGGGGAGGGGGAGAGAGAGAGAGAGATGCGCGCCGGGCACTTGTGGGGTTAAAACTCATAGTGCCCGGGCATGCGCAGTTGAAAAAGCCGGTGCGGCGCTGCAAAAAAACGTTGCAGCCAACGTTTTTTTGCAGACGCCGGACGGCGCATGTTTGCCGTATCCGGCAAAACCCGGAGGCGCCGCATGTCCATCCGGCATGATGCGGCGATCATTACATTCTATGTGAAAAAACCGGATCCAATTCCGGATCCGGTTTACACAAATTTCGCCGCATCATGCCGGATTTAAAAAAACGGATGTGTGAAAGTAGCCTTAGGCCTCTTTCACACATCAGGTTTTCGCCGTCAGGCGCGATCCGGCGCTTTTGACAGAAACCGGATCCGGCAAAATGCAATGCCGGATCCGGTTTCCCCCCCATTGACTTGCATTTGCGCCGGATCGCCATGCGTTTCATCCGGTTTTCGCCGGATCCGGCAATGTGTCGCGATCCGGCGTCTGGAAAAAACGGCTACTGTAACGTTTTTTGTCTCCGGCGAAAAAGCCGGACACGCCGGATCCGGCGCGTCCGGCTTTTTCACACAATGAAAGCCTATGAGCGCCGCAATGCGCCGGATCCGGTTTTTTGGTCTGAGCATGCTCAGTAGCTCTGCCCACAGGAGATATATAAAAGCAAGACAGTGGGACCCACAGCCACACCCAACATGCCACCCAAGCCAAGAACCAGGAGCAGGAGAAGGCAGCAGACATCTGCAGCAGCAGCACCATCAGCACCACCCCAAATGGAGCAGCAAATGGAACATGCTGAGGAGGGGAGGCCAGCAGCAGATGAGAGACGGTAATTATCAAATCCCCCATTCCTCCAAACTAGGGCCATGGAATATCAAGATATTCATTGGCCCTTTGTTTCTCTTATTCAACAGCTGCCAAAGAGATGCAGCAGCAGCAGCAGAAATGGCATCACTGGCAGCAGCAATACCCACAGCCATGGAGTCTGGCCATCAACAGGACAGCACATCTTCTTCTGGGAGCCCTCCCTCGCATCGTCAGCGTTTGACGGTAAGTTTTTATTTCCAAAATCCATCATCTCTGTAATATATGTCTATTCATTGCCTTTTATTTCAAAACAGGAATCACAAGATGAAGAGGAGCTCCCAGAAGAAGAAGGAAGGGGTGGACAGACACTTGGAGTGGGCTCACAATTGGTAAGTTTTTTGCATCAAACGCAGAAACACAACATCACACTACACACAACACATAGAAAACAATGTTCTGCAGACCACACACAGCAAACAAATGCCTACATCCAAAGACATAACATTTTTTGTTTTCTTCTCTAGTCTTCCCAATCTGGTGCTCGGCCAAGAGGTCCTCGCAGTGCCTCCCAGGGTCGTCGGCGACAGCAACGCGGCGGTCACCAGCGTGTAAGTATAAATATTTTTGCTTTGTTTTTTTGCACTTTTTATTTCATTTCTTTTGTGGAGGCTAATTATGTTATTTTTGTCTTTTTCTTTAACAGCCTTCACAGCGTGCTCCCGACTCTGACGGTGAGGATGGAGGGATTGATGTGGACCGCCTCATCGATCTCGTCAGAGAAAGGGAGCCGCTCTGGAATATGGCTGACCGCCGCCACGCTGACCTTATCGTTACCCGACGACTCTGGGAGGAAATCTGTTCGCTCCTTGTGGGCCGCTGGGAGGACCTCGATGTTCGGGCCCAGATTAAAGAGCGTAAGTATATACAGTACCGGTTGCTTGATGTAAACCAGTGTTTCCCGAACTCCAGTCCTCGTGGTCCCCACGGATCATGTGTTCAGGATTTCTATTTACTATGGAAATCCAGAAAACATGACCCCTGGGGACCATGAGGACTGGAGTTTGTGAAACACTGATGTTTTATACTAACCACTTTGTCCTTTCTCGTTTCAGGGAACAGAATTGTGAATCGGTGGCGGTCTGTGAGGGATCGTTTCAAGAAGGAGTTCAATAAAGAGATGCGGGCCCCGAGTGGATCTGGAGGACGCAGGAGCAAGTACAAGTACGCACAAGCCCTGTCGTTCCTCCGGGAAACAATGGTCACCAGAAGGTAAATATTACACACCACATGTGAAAAAAATGTTAGATGTAACTTTTTTTTTTCAGCCAGGGCCATACCATGTCAGTATTTTAATTGTTTTTTTTTCTCTTTATTCCACAGCACGGTGAGCAGCACTCGGGAGCCTGCACGATTGGACCCTTCTGAGGCGATCCCTGAGGAGACCGGCACCGAGGGACACTTCGACCACCCCGGTACATCTGCACCTTCCCAGCCTTCCCACACATTTGACCCATCTGTCCCATCCAGCAGCACAGGAGCATCGTGGCCGCCTACATTACATGAAGCTGCTGGTGAGGGGATCGCTTTCCCTTTACCCCACCCTTCTGCCCCTGCCGCCTCTAGTACACCTGCGGGTACTGGGCGGCAGCGGCAGAGGGGTCAGGAAAAGAGTTATGCGCAAGAGTTCTTGCATCTGAATGCATCTTTCCAGAACTGTCTAAAAGTCTTGTCAGAGCAAATCTCCGCAGGCTTTCAGCAGATCAACTCCAGCATTCTGGAGGTGAAGACACTTCTGCAAACCATGCATTCAGAAGCAAGATCTTCGCCAAACCACACCTTTTTCAGGTCTGTTGTGGAGCGCATGGCAACACTATCTCCTACCCAGCAGATGCATGTAATGCATTCGTGCCACGGTGCTCTACAGCAGGTTACCTCCCAACCTCCACCTCCCACCACTGTAGTTCCTCCACCTGCACCCCCTCCAGCCACTTTCCATCCTCCCCCTCCTATTACATCTGCACCCCCTCCAGCCACTTTCCATCCTCCCCCTCCTATTACATCTGCACCCCCTCCAGCCACTTTCCATCCTCCCCCTCCTATTACATACCAGCAACCTCACCAGTACCAGCAACCTCCCCAGTACCAGACATCTCCCCACTTCCAGCAACCTGCCCCGTACCAAACTCCTTCCCCGTACCAAACTCCTTCCCCATACAACTTTCCATCAACATCATCTGCTCCTACAGTCCCTGCCCAACCCTCCACTCCACCGCCCACCACCTCTTCTGCCTCCAACATGTCCACCCATTCTGTAGCTTTTTCCACACCTTCACCTCTAACTGTTCCTTCCCCACCACGATCCCAGTCCTCTCTCCACACACCCAGTGTCGAAGTGTCCCGCAGCCCCTCCAGCAGTATTTCCACCCCACACTACACAGATTTGTAATGTGTGTTTTTTAATAAAAATGCCCATTGGGTTTAAAACCTTTATTAAAAAAGTTTTTTGCACTTTAAAAACATTTTACAAAAAAAAAAATTTTTAAATAAAAGTTAAATTATCGTTTCACAATGGTTGTCTGTCTTTTCTTTCTGCGGCGAACTAGGTTTAAAAAAAAGGTTAAATACAGGGTATTTCAAAGGTAAAAAGGTATTCAAAACCAGGTATATAACTGTGGGTAAATTTTAGCTTTTTGCCACAGTTGTGTTCCTGGTTGTGTTTGAAGCAAAGTATTTCACCTAAAAAGTTGTGTTTATTGTTGGTGATTTCCTAACAATGTACACAACTTTTGTTAAAAGGTGAAATACTTTGCATAAAACACAACCAGGTACACACCTGTGGCCTAAAGCTAAAAATAGTAAGACCATGACAAGATAGCCAACTTTGGTTGGCAAAGGTATATACTGTTGGTCCAGAAGGTACACAAGTTTAGGGCACAAATCTTTCACACTCTGTCATCCTGCCAGTGTACTCTGCCTTGAGGGTCAATTTTAAAAACCGGATCCGGCGTAATCCGTCGAAAACAGATAGAAAAACGGATGAACCGGATGAGACGGATCCGGTTTTGTCTGTCAAGAACAAGACGGACCCGGCAGAAAACCGGATCCGGCACATCAGGTTTTACAAAACAATTGCCGGATCCGGCATTCCGGCACGACGCCGGATCGCGCCTGACGCCGAAAACCTGATGTGTGAAAGTAGCCTTAGTGAAAGGAAGTCCCCCTGTGTGCAGCTACTTTCACAATACCGTTTTTTTGCGCTGAGCTTCGTGCGCAATAGAAACGCATGCAAAAACCGCATCATGCGTTTTGCATGCGTTTGCGTTTTTTAGGCGCATGCGTTTTAACCAGTTTCTAGCCATGTTAACTCTTAAAACGCATGCGTTTTGTAATGCCTATGTTCCCATAGACTGTAATGCGTTATTTTGTCGCATTCTGTGCGCATGCGTTTTTTTATGCCTTTGGACGGACCCAAAAATGCAACAGGTTGCGTCTGGCGCGCCTAGGAGCACACATTAAAAAACGCCTGTGCATGAAAACGCATATGAACGCATGCAAACGCTAGACCATGCGCACGCATGTTAAACATAGGTGCGCATGACGCACACGATGCGCTGCGCTAAAAAACGCTAATGTGAATCCAGCCTTAGTGTCACATTTCTGAAAGATCACAGGGGCTACAATACCATTAAGCAGGAGGCACCACTAACCAAACAACACCATGAAGACCCAGGAGATCGCCAATCAAGTCAGGGACAAAGTTGCTGAGAAGTAAAAGTGAAGGTTGGGTTATGAAAATGTGATCCCCCGGAGCACCATCAAATCCATTATCATCAAATGGAAAGATTATGATACCAGAACAAACCTGCCAAGAGAGGGCCAACCACCAAAAGTCTCAGCACAGGCAATCAATCAGAGAGGCAGTATAGAGACCAATGGTAACCCTGAAGGAATTGCAGAGTTCCCAAGCAGAGACCGGAGTATCTGTCCATACAACCACAATAAGCCGTAAACTCCGTAGAGGTGGCCTTTGTGGAAGAGTGGGCAGAAAAAAACCCTTTACTTGCACACAAAAATTGTAAGGCTTGTTTTGAGTTTGCCAAAAGACATGTTAGAGACTCCCAAAATGTATGGAGGAAGGTTCTGTGGTCAAATGAGACCAAAATTGAACTTTGCTATGTCTGATGCCAAAATAACACAGCTTTCCACCCCAAGAACACCATCCCCACAGTAAAACATGGTGGTGGCAGCATCATACTGTGGGAAGGTGTTTTTGGCAGTAGGGACAAGGAAAAACGTCAGAGTCAAGGAGAGGATGGATGGTGCAACATACAGGGATGTTCTTGAGCAAAACCTACTTCAATCTGTCAGTGATTTGAGACTGGGATGGAGGTTCATCTTCCAACAAGACAATGACCCAAAGCTTACCGCTAAAGCAACACTCAAAGGGTTTAAGGGGAAATGTGTAAATTTTTTTTTAGAGTCAAAACCCAGACCTTAATCCAAATGAGAATCTGTGGTCAGACGTAAAGATCGCTGTTCACCTGAGGAAACCATGTAATGTGAAGGAGCTGGAGCAGTTTTGCCTTGAGGAACGGGCAAAACAATTCAGTGACAAGATGTGGAAAGCTGACAGAGAATTATTCAAAGCAACCTGCAGCTGTAATTGCTGGAAAAAGAGGCTCACACACATACACTATATACAGGAAGATGTGTAACGTCAACCAGCTGTAAATATACAGTGAGGTCCAGAAATATTTGGCCAGTGACCGTATCTTTGTGATTTCAGCTCTGCAGGCTGTTATTTTACTATTTTGTGTTTAAAATTAATCAAGATGCAATTGAAGTGGAGACTTTCAGGTTTTATTTAAAGGGGTTGAATAAAAACATACTGTCAAAAGTTTAGGAATTGCAGCCATTTTTCTACAAATCCTCCTCATTTCAGGGGCTCAAAAGTAATTGGACAAATTCACTTTACCATAAATAAAATGTTCATGTTTAACCCTTTGCAGAGAAGCCGGTGTGAGGCTTTGCTGCCTTTACTGCAGTCACTTCAGTTGTTTGTTTGTGGCTCTTTCTGCCTTCGGTTTTGTCTTCAGCATATGAAATGTGGCTCAATGGCGCTGAGATCTGGTGATGGTGCGGCCATTGCAGAATATTCCATTCCTTTTGCTTTCGCAGGATGTTTTAGGTCATTGTCCATCTGTCCTGTGAAGCGATGTCCAAGTCAACATTGCTACATTTGGTTGATTCTCAGCAGAAAGCATCACCCTGTACACACAGGATTCATCCGGCCACTTCTGTCTTCAGTCACATCATCAATAACCACTACTGACCCAGTGCCATTGGAAGCCATGCATCCCCGCACCGTCACATAGCCTCCACCATGTGTTACAGAGGATGTGCTGTGTCAGTGATCAGGAGCTGTGCCAAGGCAAGTCTTCTCCAAACCTTCTTCCCATCATTGTGGTACAGGTTGATCTTAGTTTCATCTGTCCAAAATACTTTTTTTTTGCAGAATCTACAGAATCTACCAAATTGTTAATTTGGCCTCTCCTGATATTTCTTCTGTTACTCTGATGGATTTCTTCTTTTCTTCAGCCTAATGATGTTCTCTTTCTCTTCCATTGACAGCTCCATGTTGTGGGTTCACAGCAACAGCTTCCAAATGCAAATGCCACACCTGGAATCAGCTCCAGACCTTTAACCTGCTTATTTGATGATGGATTAATAAGGGAATAGCCCATGCAGCCCACTAAAGAGCTTTTGAGATAATTGTCAAATTGCTTTTGGTCCCTTTAGAGGCAACTATAAAGAGGCAGAGATGTAATTCCTATACCCTTACTCCAATTAGGATGACAATACTTTCAAATTAACCCCTTCCCAAAATTTACAGTATATAAAAATATAAATATACAGTATATTGTACCCATAAATACATTTTTATGTAAAAAAACAAAAAAAAGACACATAAAATTTGGTCTGGATTGACTTGAACGTAAAAAATCTATATATATAAAATTGAATGTATGTGTATGTGTGTATCACCAATCAATCACGAAGCATCTTTCATTTCACCAGAGCTGTTTAAAAGAAGATGATCTGTGATTGGTTGCTATGAGCAACAGTTTTCCTTGCAACCAATCGCTAAGCATCTTTCATTTCACCAGAGCTGTTTAATAGATGAAAGCTGAGCTGTGATTGGTTGCTATTAGCAACAGTTTTCCCACTCCACGACAACACCTCAGCAGATACTGACCGGGTGGGAAAAGTCTAGCATCCCCGGAAACATAAGCTGCCCGCCATTGTCTGCCCCCCAGAAAGGAGCAGAGAGCACAAGACAGAAATGGATCACCCCCTCCCTGCCCATATCCCCATCACAAATCCTCCATCCCATAGGCACATCTTCCCTCTTAAAGGGATCTCCGGTATGAAAGTCAGGGCAATTCCACTCCGCACTCTGATTCTGACCCCAGGCCTCTCTTAAAGGGATCCCCGGTATGGAAGTCAGGGCAAATCCACTCGGCGCCCTGGTTCTGACCCCAGGCTGACGGGATGATGTGGGATATTAGGGGTAGTAGTCCGGTGTCTCTGGCTGACGGGATGATGTGGGATATTAGGGGTATTAGTCCGGTGGCTCTGGCTGACGGGATGATGTGGGATATTAGGGGTAGTAGTCCGGTGGCTCTGGCTGACGGGATGATGTGGGATATTAGGGATAGTAGTCCGGTGTCTCTGGCTGACGGGATGATGTGGGATATTAGGGGTAGTAGTCCGGTGGCTCTGGCTGACGGGATGATGTGGGATATTAGGGGTAGTAGTCCGGTGTCTCTGACTGACGGGATGATGTGGGATATTAGGGGTAGTAGTCCGGTGGCTTTGATGGGATGATGTGTGATATTAGGGGAAGTAGTCCAGTGGCTCTGACGGGATGATGCGGGATATTAGGGGATGTAGTCCGGTAACTCTGGCTGACGGGATGATGTGGGATATTAGGGGGAGTAGTCCGGTGGCTCTGGCTGACGCGATGATGTGGGGATATTAAGGGTAGTAGTCCGGTGGCTTCGACGGGATGATGTGGGATATTAGGGGTAGTAGCCCGGTGGCTCTGGCTGACGGGGTGATGTGGGATATTAGGGGTAGTAGTCCGGTGGCTTCGACTGGATGATGTGGGATATTAGGAGTAGTAGTCCGGTGGCTCTGACTGATGGGATGATGTGGGATATTAGGGGTAGTAGTCCGGTGGCTCTGGCTGACGGGATGATGTGGGATATTAGAGGTAGTAGTCCGGTAGCTCTGGCTGACGGGATGATGTGGGATATTAGGGGTAGTAGTCCGCTGGCTCTGGCTGATGGGATGATGTGGGATATTAGGGGTAGTAGTCCGCTGGCTCTGGCTGACGGGATGATGTGGGATATTCGGGGTAGTAGTCCGGTGGCTCTGGCTGATGGGATGATGTGGGATATTAGGGGTAGTAGTCCGCTGGCTCTGGCTGATGGGATGATGTGGGATATTAGGGGTAGTAGTCCGCTGGCTCTGGCTGACGGGATGATGTGGGATATTCGGGGTAGTAGTCCGGTGGCTCTGGCTGACGGGGTGATGTGGGATATTAGGGGTAGTAGTCCGGTGGCTTCGACGGGATGATGTGGGATATTAGGGGTAGTAGTCCGTTGGCTCTGGCTGACGGGGTGATGTGGGATATTAGGGGTAGTAGTCCGGTGGCTTCGACGGGATGATGTGGGATATTAGGGGTAGTAGTCCGTTGGCTCTGGCTGACGGGGTGATGTGGGATATTAGGGGTAGTAGTCCGGTGGCTTCGACGGGATGATGTGGGATATTAGGGGTAGTAGTCCGGTGGCTCTGGCTGACGGGGTGATGTGGGATATTAGGGGTAGTAGTCCGGTTGCTTCGACTGGATGATGTGGGATATTAGGGGTTGTAGTCCAGTGGCTCTGGCTGACGGGATGATGTGGGGATATTAAGGGTAGTAGTCCGGTGGCTTCGACGGGATGATGTGGGATATTAGGGGTAGTAGTCCGTTGGCTCTGGCTGACGGGGTGATGTGGGATATTAGAGGTAGTAGTCCGGTGGCTTCGACTGGATGATGTGGGATATTAGGGGTAGTAGTCCGGTGGCTCTGGCTGACGGGATGATGTGGGATATTAGGGGTAGTAGTCCGGTGGCTCTGGCTGACAGCATGATGTGGGATATTAGGAGTAGTAGTCCACTGGCTCTGGCTGACGGGATGATGTGGGATATTAGGGGTAGTAGTCCGGTGGCTCTGACGGGATGATGTGGGATATTAGGGGTAGTAGTCCGGTGGCTCTGGCTGACTGGATGATGTGGGATATTAGGGGAAGCAGTCCAGTGGCTCTGACAGGATGATGTGGGATATTAGGGGTAGTAGTCCGGTGGCTCTGGCTGAGGGGATGATGTGGGATATTAGTGGCAGTAGTCCGGTGTCTCTTACGGGATGATGTGGGATATTTGGGGTAGTAGTCCGGTGGCTCTGGCTGACGGGATGATGTGGGATATTAGGGGTAGTAGTCCGGTGGCTCTGGCTGATGGGATGATGTGGGATATTAGGGGTAGTAGTCCGGTGGCTGTGGCTGACGGGATGATGTGGGATATTACGGGTAGTAGTCCGGTGGCTCTGATGGGATGATGTGGGATATTAGGGGTAGTAGTTCGGTGGCTCTGGCAGACAGGATGATGTGGGATATTAGGGGTAGTAGTCCGGTAGCTCTGGCAGACGGGATGATGTGGGATATTAGGGGTAGTAGTCCGGTGGCTCTGGCTGATGGGATGATGTGTGATATTAGGGGTAGTAGTCCGGTAGCTCTGGCTGACGGGATGATGTGGGATATTAGGGGTAGTAGTCCGGCGGCTGTGACGGGATGATGTGGGATATTAGGGGTAGTAGTCCGGTGGCTCTGGCTGATGGGATGATGTGGGATATTAGGGGTAGTAGTCCGGTAGCTCTGGCTGACGGGATGATATGGGATATAAGGGTTAGTATTCCGGTGGCTCTGACGGAATGATGTGGGATATTCGGGGTAGTAGTCTGGTGGCTCTGACGGGATGATGTGTGAATATTATGGGTAGTAGTCCGGCGGCTGTGACAGAATGATGTGGGATATTAGGGGTAGTAGTCCTGTAGCTCTGGCTGACGGGATGATGTGGGATATTCGGGGTAGTAGTCCGGTGGCTCTGGCTGACGGGATGATGTGGGATATTCGGGGTAGTAGTCCGGTGGCTCTGGCTGATGGGATGATGTGGGATATCAGGGGTAGTAGTCCGGTGGCTCTGGCTGACAAGATAATGTGGGATATTAGGGGTAGTAGTCCGGTGGCTTTGATGGGATGATGTGTGATATTAGGGGAAGTAGTCCAGTGGCTCCGACGGGATGATGTGGGATATTAGGGGTTGCAGTCCGGTGGCTCTGACGGAATGATGTGGGATATTAGGGGTAGTAGTCTCGTGGCTCTGACGGGATGATGTGTGGATATTAGGGGTAGTAGTCCGGCGGCTGTGACGGAATGATGTGGGATATTAGGGGTAGTAGTCCGGTAGCACTGGCTGACGGGATGATGTGGGATATTCGGGGTAGTAGTCCGGTGGCTCTGGCTGACGGGATGATGTGGGATATTCGGGGTAGTAGTCCAGTGGCTCTGGCTGACGGGTTGATGTGGGATATTCGGGGTAGTAGTCCGGTGGCTCTGGCTGACGGGATGAAGTGGGATATTAGTAGTAGTAGTCCGGTGGCTCTGGCTGACGAGATGATGTGGGATATTAGGGGTAGTAGTCCGGTGGCTCTGACGGTATGATGCGGGATATTAGGGGTTGTAGTCCGGTGGCTCTGGCTGACGGGATGATGTGGGGATATTAGGGGTTGTAGTCCGGTAACTCTGGCTGACGAGATGATGTGGGATATTAGGGGTAGTAGTCCAGTGGCTCTGGCTGACGGGATGATGTGGGATATTAGGGGTTGTAGTCCGGTAACTCTGGCTGACGGGATGATGTGGGATATTAGGGGTAGTAGTCCGGTGGCACTGGCTGACGGAATGATGTGGGATATTGGGGGTAGTAGTCCGGTGGCTCTGGCTGAGGGGATGATGTGGGATATTAGGGATAGTAGTCCGGTGGCTTTGATGGGATGATGTTGGATATTAGGGGTAGTAGTCCGGTGGCTGTGACGGGATGATGTGGGATATTAGGGGTAGTAGTTCGGTGGCTCTGGCTGATGGGATGATGTGGGATATTAGGGGTAGTAGTCCGGTAGCTCTGGCTGACGGGATGATATGGGATATAAGGGTTAGTATTCCGGTGGCTCTGACGGAATGATGTGGGATATTCGGGGTAGTAGTCTGGTGGCTCTGACGGGATGATGTGTGAATATTATGGGTAGTAGTCCGGCGGCTGTGACAGAATGATGTGGGATATTAGGGGTAGTAGTCCTGTAGCTCTGGCTGACGGGATGATGTGGGATATTCGGGGTAGTAGTCCGGTGGCTCTGGCTGACGGGATGATGTGGGATATTCGGGGTAGTAGTCCGGTGGCTCTGGCTGATGGGATGATGTGGGATATCAGGGGTAGTAGTCCGGTGGCTCTGGCTGACGAGATAATGTGGGATATTAGGGGTAGTAGTCCGGTGGCTCCGACGGGATGATGTGGGATATTAGGGGTTGCAGTCCGGTGGCTCTGACGGAATGATGTGGGATATTAGGGGTAGTAGTCTCGTGGCTCTGACGGGATGATGTGTGGATATTAGGGGTAGTAGTCCGGCGGCTGTGACGGAATGATGTGGGATATTAGGGGTAGTAGTCCGGTGGCTCTGGCTGACGGGATGATGTGGAATATTCGGGGTAGTAGTCCAGTGGCTCTGGCTGACGGGATGATGTGGGATATTCGGGGTAGTAGTCCGGTGGCTCTGGCTGACGGGATGAAGTGGGATATTAGTGGTAGTAGTCCGGTGGCTCTGGCTGACGAGATGATGTGGGATATTAGGGGTAGTAGTCCGGTGGCTCTGACGGGATGATGCGGGATATTAGGGGTTGTAGTCCGGTGGCTCTGGCTGACGGGATGATGTGGGGATATTAAGGGTAGTAGTCCGGTGGCTTCGACGGGATGATGTGGGATATTAGGGGTTGTAGCCCGGTGGCTCTGGCTGACGGGGTGATGTGGGATATTAGGGGTAGTAGTCCGGTGGCTTTGATGGGATGATGTGTGATATTAGGGGAAGTAGTCCAGTGGCTCTGACGGGATGATGCGGGATATTAGGGGTTGTAGTCCGGTGGCTCTGACGGAATGATGTGGGATATTAGGGGTAGTAGTCCGGCGGCTGTGACAGAATGATGTGGGATATTAGGGGTTGTAGTCCTGTAGCTCTGGCTAACGGGATGATGTGGGATATTCGGGGTAGTAGTCCGGTGGCTCTGGCTGACGGGATGATGTGGGATATTCGGGGTAGTAGTCCGGTGGCTCTGGCTGACGAGATGATGTGGGATATTAGGGGTAGTAGTCCGGTGGCTTTGATGGGATGATGTGTGATATTAGGGGAAGTAGTCCAGTGGCTCTGACGGGATGATGCGGGATATTAGGGGATGTAGTCCGGTAACTCTGGCTGACGGGATGATGTGGGATATTAGGGGGAGTAGTCCGGTGGCTCTGGCTGACGGGATGATGTGGGGATATTAAGGGTAGTAGTCCGGTGGCTTCGACGGGATGATGTGGGATATTAGGGGTAGTAGCCCGGTGGCTCTGGCTGACGGGGTGATGTGGGATATTAGGAGTTGTAGTCCGGTGGCTTCGACTGGATGATGTGGGATATTAGGAGTAGTAGTCCGGTGGCTCTGACTGACGGGATGATGTGGGATATTTGGGGTTGTAGTCCGGTGGCTCTGGCTGAGGGGATGATGTGGGATATTAGAGGTAGTAGTCCGGTAGCTCTGGTTGATGGGATGATGTGGGATATTAGGGGTAGTAGTCCGCTGGCTCTGGCTGATGGGATGATGTGGGATATTAGATGTAGTAGTCCGCTGGCTCTGGTTGACGGGATGATGTGGGATATTAGGGGTAGTAGTCCGGTGGCTCTGGCTGATGGGATGATGTGGGGATATTAAGGGTATTAGTCCGGTGGCTTCGACGGGATGATGTGGGATATTAGGGGTAGTAGTCCGTTGGCTCTGGCTGACGGGGTGATGTGGGATATTAGAGGTAGTAGTCCGGTGGCTCTGGCTGACAGGATGATGTGGGATATTAGGAGTAGTAGTCCGGTGGCTCTGACGGGATGATGTGGGATATTAGGGGTAGGAGTCCGGTAGCTCTGGTTGACGGGATGATGTGGGATATTAGGGGTAGTAGTCCGCTGGCTCTGGCTGATGGGATGATGTGGGATATTAGATGTAGTAGTCCGCTGGCTCTGGTTGACGGGATGATGTGGGATATTAGGGGTAGTAGTCCGGTGGCTCTGGCTGATGGGATGATGTGGGGATATTAAGGGTAGTAGTCCGGTGGCTTCGACGGGATGATGTGGGATATTAGGGGTTGTAGTCCGGTGGCTCTGGCTGACGGGATGATGTGGGGATATTAAGGGTATTAGTCCGGTGGCTTCGACGGGATGATGTGGGATATTAGGGGTAGTAGTCCGTTGGCTCTGGCTGACGGGGTGATGTGGGATATTAGAGGTAGTAGTCCGGTGGCTCTGGCTGACAGGATGATGTGGGATATTAGGGGAAGCAGTCCAGTGGCTCTGACGGGATGATGTGGGATATTAGGGGTAGGAGTCCGGTGGCTCTGGCTGACAGGATGATGTGGGATATTAGGAGTAGTAGTCCGGTGGCTCTGGCTGACAGGATGATGTGGGATATTAGGGGTAGTAGTCCGGTGGCTCTGGCTGACAGGATGATGTGGGATATTAGGGGAAGCAGTCCAGTGGCTCTGACGGGATGATGTGGGATATTAGGGGTAGGAGTCCGGTGGCTCTGGCTGACAGGATGATGTGGGATATTAGGAGTAGTAGTCCGGTGGCTCTGGCTGACAGGATGATGTGGGATATTAGGGGTAGGAGTCCGGTGGCTCTGGCTGACGGGATGATGTGGGATATTAGGGGTAGTAGTCCGGTGGCTCTGGCTGACAGGATGATGTGGGATATTAGGAGTAGTAGTCCACTGGCTCTGGCTGACGGGATGATGTGGGATATTAGGGGTAGTAGTCCGGTGGCTCTGACGGGATGATGTGGGTTATTAGGGTTAGTAGTCCGGTGGCTCCGGCTGACGGGATGATGTGGGATATTAGGGGTAGTAGTCCGGTGGCTCTGACAGGATGATGTGGGATATTAGGGGTAGTAGACCGGTGGCTCCGGCTGACGGGATGATGTGGGATATTAGGGGAAGCAGTCCAGTGGCTCTGACGGGATGATGTGGGATATTTGGGGTAGTAGTCCGGTGGCTCTGGCTGACGGGATGATGTGGGATATTAGGGGTAGTAGTCCGGTGGCTCTGGCTGATGGGATGATGTGGGATATTAGGGGTAGTAGTCCGGTGGCTCTGGCTGACGGGATGATGTGGGATATTAGTGGTAGTAGTCCGGTGGCTCTGGCTGACGGGATGATGTGGGATATTAAGGGTAGTAGTCCTGTGGCTCTGGCAGACAGGATGATGTGGGATATTAGGGGTAGTAGTCCGGTAGCTCTGGCAGACGGGATGATGTGGGATATTAGTGGTAGTAGTCCGCTGGCTCTGGCTGACGGGATGATGTGGGATATTAGGGGTAGTAGTCCGGTAGCTCTGGCTGACGGGATGATGTGGGATATTAGGGGTAGTAGTCCGGTGGCTCCGGCTGACGGGATGATGTGGGATATTAGGGGTAGTAGTCCGGTGGCTCTGACAGGATGATGTGGGATATTAGGGGTAGTAGACCGGTGGCTCCGGCTGACGGGATGATGTGGGATATTAGGGGAAGCAGTCCAGTGGCTCTGACGGGATGATGTGGGATATTTGGGGTAGTAGTCCGGTGGCTCTGGCTGACGGGATGATGTGGGATATTAGGGGTAGTAGTCCGGTGGCTCTGGCTGATGGGATGATGTGGGATATTAGGGGTAGTAGTCCGGTGGCTCTGGCTGACGGGATGATGTGGGATATTAGTGGTAGTAGTCCGGTGGCTCTGGCTGACGGGATGATGTGGGATATTAAGGGTAGTAGTCCTGTGGCTCTGGCAGACAGGATGATGTGGGATATTAGGGGTAGTAGTCCGGTAGCTCTGGCAGACGGGATGATGTGGGATATTAGTGGTAGTAGTCCGCTGGCTCTGGCTGACGGGATGATGTGGGATATTAGGGGTAGTAGTCCGGTAGCTCTGGCAGACGGGATGATGTGGGATATTAGTGGTAGTAGTCCAGTGGCTCTGGCTGATGGGATGATGTGGGATATTAGGGGTAGTAGTCCGCTGGCTCTGGCTGATGAGATGATGTGGGATATTAGGGGTAGTAGTCCGGTAGCTCTGGCAGACGGGATGATGTGGGATATTAGGGGTAGTAGTCCGGTAGCTCTGGCTGACGGGATGATGTGGGATATTAGGGGTTGTAGTCCGGTAACTCTGGCTGACGGGATGATGTGGGATATTAGGGGTAGTAGTCCAGTGGCTCTGGCTGACGGGATGATGTGGGATATTAGGGGTTGTAGTCCGGTAACTCTGGCTGACGGGATGATGTGGGATATTAGGGGTAGTAGTCCGGTGGCTCTGGCTGAGGGGATGATGTGGGATATTAGGGGTAGTAGTCCGGCGGCTGTGACGGGATGATGTGGGATATTAGGGGTTGTAGTCCGGTAACTGGCTGACGGGATGATGTGGGATATTAGGGGTAGTAGTCCGGTGGCTCTGGCTGATGGGATGATGTGGGATATTCGGGGTAGTAGTCCGGTGACTCTGGCTGACGGGATGATGTGGGATATTCGGGGTAGTAGTCCGGTGGCTCTGGTTGACGGGATGAAGTGGGATATTAGTGTTAGTAGTCCGGTGGCTCTGGCTGACGAGATGATGTGGGATATTAGGGGTAGTAGTCCGGTGGCTTTGATGGGATGATGTGGGATATTAGGGGATGTAGTCCGGTAACTCTGGCTGACGGGATGATGTGGGATATTAGGGGGAGTAGTCCGGTGGCTCTGGCTGACGGGATGATGTGGGGATATTAAGGGTAGTAGTCCGGTGTCTTCGACGGGATGATGTGGGATATTAGGGGTAGTAGCCCGGTGGCTCTTGCTGACGGGGTGATGTGGGATATTAGGAGTAGTAGTCCGGTGGCTCTGACTGATGGGATGATGTGGGATATTAGTGGTAGTAGTCCGGTGGCTCTGGCTGACGGGATGATGTGGGATATTAGAGGTAGTAGTCCGGTAGCTCTGGCTGACGGGATGATGTGGGATATTAGGGGTAGTAGTCCGCTGGCTCTGGCTGATGGGATGATGTGGTATATTAGGGGTAGTAGTCCGGTGGCTCTGGCTGATGGGATGATGTGGGGATATTAAGGGTAGTAGTCCGTTGGCTCTGGCTGACGGGATGATGTGGGATATTAGGGGTAGTAGTCCGCTGGCTCTGGCTGATGGGATGATGTGGTATATTAGGGGTAGTAGTCCGGTGGCTCTGGCTGATGGGATGATGTGGGGATATTAGGGGTAGTAGTCCGGTGGTTCTGACGGGATGGTGTGGGATATTAGGGGTAGTAGTCCGGTGGCTGTGATGGGATGATGTGGGATATTAGGGGTAGTAGTCCGGTGGTTTCGACTGGATGATGTGGGATATTAGGGGTTGTAGTCCGGTGGCTCTGGCTGACGGGATGATGTGGGGATATTAAGGGTAGTAGTCCGGTGTCTTCGACGGGATGATGTGGGATATTAGGGGTAGTAGTCCATAGGCTCTGGCTGACGGGGTGATGTGGGATATTAGAGGTAGTAGTCCGGTGGCTTCGACTGGATGATGTGGGATATTAGGGGTAGTAGTCCGGTGGCTCTGGCTGACGGGATGATGTGGGATATTAGGGGTAGTAGTCCGGTGGCTCTGGCTGACAGGATGATGTGGGATATTAGGAGTAGTAGTCCACTGGCTCTGGCTGACGGGATGATGTGGGATATTAGGGGTAGTAGTCCGGTGGCTCTGACGGGATGATGTGGGATATTAGGGGTAGTAGTCCGGTGGCTCTGACGGGATGATGTGGGATATTAGGGGTAGTAGTCCGGTGGCTCTGACGGGATGATGTGGGATATTAGGGGTAGTAGTCCGGTGGCTCCGGCTGACGGGATGATGTGGGATATTAGGGGAAACAGTCCAGTGGCTCTGACAGGATGATGTGGGATATTAGGGGTAGTAGTCCGGTGGCTCCGGCTGACGGGATGATGTGGGATATTAGGGGAAGCAGTCCAGTGGCTCTGACGGGATGATGTGGAATATTTGGGGTAGTAGTCCGGTGGCTCTGGCTGACGGGATGATGTGGGATATTAGGGGTAGTAGTCCGGTGGCTCTGGCTGATGGGATGATGTGGGATATTAGGGGTAGTAGTCCGGTGGCTCTGGCTGACGGGATGATGTGGGATATTAGTGGTAGTAGTCCGGTGGCTCTGGCTGACGGGATGATGTGGGATATTAAGGGTAGTAGTCCGGTGGCTCTGACGGGATGATGTGGGATATTATTGGTAGTAGTCCGGTTGCTCTGGCAGACGGGATGATGTGGGATATTAGGGGTAGTAGTCCGCTGGCTCTGGCTGATGGGATGATGTGGGATATTAGGGGTAGTAGTCTGGTAGCTCTGGCTGACGGGATGATGTGGGATATTAGCGGTAGTAGTCCAGTGGCTCTGGCTGACGGGATGATGTGGGATATTAGGGGTTGTAGTCTGGTAACTCTGGCTGACGGGATGATGTGGGATATTAGGGGTAGTAGTCCGGTGGCACTGGCTGACGGAATGATGTGGGATATTAGGGGTAGTAGTCCGGTGGCTCTGGCTGAGGGTATGATGTGGGATATTAGGGATAGTAGTCCGGTGGCTTTGATGGGATGATGTTGGATATTAGGGGTAGTAGTCCGGTGGCTCTGGCTGACGGGATGATGTGGGATATTAGGGGGAGCAGTCCGGCGGCTGTGACGGGATGATGTGGGATATTAGGGGTAGTAGTCCGGTGGCTCTGGCTGATGGGATGATGTGGGATATAAGGGGTAGTAGTCCGGTGGCTCGGACGGAATGATGTGGGATATTAGGGGTAGTAGTCTGGTGGCTCTGACGGGATGATGTGTGAATATTAGGGGTAGTAGTCCGGCGGCTCTGGCTGACCGGATGATGTGGGATATTCGGGGTAGTAGTCCGGTGGCTCTGGCTGATGGGATGATGTGGGATATTAGGGGTAGTAGTCCGGTGGCTCTGGCTGACGAGATGATGTGGGATATTAGGGGTAGTAGTCCGGTGGCTTTGATGGAATGATGTGTGATATTAGGAGAAGTAGTCCAGTGGCTCCGACGGGATGATGTGGGATATTAGGGGTTGTAGTCCGGTGGCTCTGACGGAATGATGTGGGATATTAGGGGTAGTAGTCTGGTGGCTCTGACGGGATGATGTGTGGATATTAGGGGTAGTAGTCCGGTAGCACTGGCTGACGGGATGATGTGGGATATTCGGGGTAGTAGTCCGGCGGCTCTGGCTGACCGGATGATGTGGGATATTCGGGGTAGTAGTCCGCTGGCTCTGGCTGATGGGATGATGTGGTATATTAGGGGTAGTAGTCCGGTGGCTCTGGCTGATGGGATGATGTGGGGATATTAAGGGTAGTAGTCCGTTGGCTCTGGCTGACGGGATGATGTGGGATATTAGGGGTAGTAGTCCGCTGGCTCTGGCTGATGGGATGATGTGGTATATTAGGGGTAGTAGTCCGGTGGCTCTGGCTGATGGGATGATGTGGGGATATTAGGGGTAGTAGTCCGGTGGTTCTGACGGGATGGTGTGGGATATTAGGGGTAGTAGTCCGGTGGCTGTGATGGGATGATGTGGGATATTAGGGGTAGTAGTCCGGTGGTTTCGACTGGATGATGTGGGATATTAGGGGTTGTAGTCCGGTGGCTCTGGCTGACGGGATGATGTGGGGATATTAAGGGTAGTAGTCCGGTGTCTTCGACGGGATGATGTGGGATATTAGGGGTAGTAGTCCATAGGCTCTGGCTGACGGGGTGATGTGGGATATTAGAGGTAGTAGTCCGGTGGCTTCGACTGGATGATGTGGGATATTAGGGGTAGTAGTCCGGTGGCTCTGGCTGACGGGATGATGTGGGATATTAGGGGTAGTAGTCCGGTGGCTCTGGCTGACAGGATGATGTGGGATATTAGGAGTAGTAGTCCACTGGCTCTGGCTGACGGGATGATGTGGGATATTAGGGGTAGTAGTCCGGTGGCTCTGACGGGATGATGTGGGATATTAGGGGTAGTAGTCCGGTGGCTCTGACGGGATGATGTGGGATATTAGGGGTAGTAGTCCGGTGGCTCTGACGGGATGATGTGGGATATTAGGGGTAGTAGTCCGGTGGCTCCGGCTGACGGGATGATGTGGGATATTAGGGGAAACAGTCCAGTGGCTCTGACAGGATGATGTGGGATATTAGGGGTAGTAGTCCGGTGGCTCCGGCTGACGGGATGATGTGGGATATTAGGGGAAGCAGTCCAGTGGCTCTGACGGGATGATGTGGAATATTTGGGGTAGTAGTCCGGTGGCTCTGGCTGACGGGATGATGTGGGATATTAGGGGTAGTAGTCCGGTGGCTCTGGCTGATGGGATGATGTGGGATATTAGGGGTAGTAGTCCGGTGGCTCTGGCTGACGGGATGATGTGGGATATTAGTGGTAGTAGTCCGGTGGCTCTGGCTGACGGGATGATGTGGGATATTAAGGGTAGTAGTCCGGTGGCTCTGACGGGATGATGTGGGATATTATTGGTAGTAGTCCGGTTGCTCTGGCAGACGGGATGATGTGGGATATTAGGGGTAGTAGTCCGCTGGCTCTGGCTGATGGGATGATGTGGGATATTAGGGGTAGTAGTCTGGTAGCTCTGGCTGACGGGATGATGTGGGATATTAGCGGTAGTAGTCCAGTGGCTCTGGCTGACGGGATGATGTGGGATATTAGGGGTTGTAGTCTGGTAACTCTGGCTGACGGGATGATGTGGGATATTAGGGGTAGTAGTCCGGTGGCACTGGCTGACGGAATGATGTGGGATATTAGGGGTAGTAGTCCGGTGGCTCTGGCTGAGGGTATGATGTGGGATATTAGGGGGAGCAGTCCGGCGGCTGTGACGGGATGATGTGGGATATTAGGGGTAGTAGTCCGGTGGCTCTGGCTGATGGGATGATGTGGGATATAAGGGGTAGTAGTCCGGTGGCTCGGACGGAATGATGTGGGATATTAGGGGTAGTAGTCCGGTGGCTTTGATGGGATGATGTTGGATATTAGGGGTAGTAGTCCGGTGGCTCTGGCTGACGGGATGATGTGGGATATTAGGGGGAGCAGTCCGGCGGCTGTGACGGGATGATGTGGGATATTAGGGGTAGTAGTCCGGTGGCTCTGGCTGATGGGATGATGTGGGATATAAGGGGTAGTAGTCCGGTGGCTCGGACGGAATGATGTGGGATATTAGGGGTAGTAGTCTGGTGGCTCTGACGGGATGATGTGTGAATATTAGGGGTAGTAGTCCGGCGGCTCTGGCTGACCGGATGATGTGGGATATTCGGGGTAGTAGTCCGGTGGCTCTGGCTGATGGGATGATGTGGGATATTAGGGGTAGTAGTCCGGTGGCTCTGGCTGACGAGATGATGTGGGATATTAGGGGTAGTAGTCCGGTGGCTTTGATGGAATGATGTGTGATATTAGGAGAAGTAGTCCAGTGGCTCCGACGGGATGATGTGGGATATTAGGGGTTGTAGTCCGGTGGCTCTGACGGAATGATGTGGGATATTAGGGGTAGTAGTCTGGTGGCTCTGACGGGATGATGTGTGGATATTAGGGGTAGTAGTCCGGTAGCACTGGCTGACGGGATGATGTGGGATATTCGGGGTAGTAGTCCGGCGGCTCTGGCTGACCGGATGATGTGGGATATTCGGGGTAGTAGTCCGGTGGCTCTGGCTGATGGGATGATGTGGGATATCAGGGGTAGTAGTCCGGTGGCTCTGGCTGACGAGATGATGTGGGATATTCGGGGTAGTAGTCCGGTGGCTCTGGCTGATGGGATGATGTGGGATATTAGGGGTAGTAGTCCGGTGGCTCTGGCTGACGAGATGATGTGGGATATTAGGGGTAGTAGTCCGGTGGCTTTGATGGAATGATGTGTGATATTAGGAGAAGTAGTCCAGTGGCTCCGACGGGATGATGTGGGATATTAGGGGTTGTAGTCCGGTGGCTCTGACGGAATGATGTGGGATATTAGGGGTAGTAGTCTGGTGGCTCTGACGGGATGATGTGTGGATATTAGGGGTAGTAGTCCGGTAGCACTGGCTGACGGGATGATGTGGGATATTCGGGGTAGTAGTCCGGTGGCTCTGGCTGACGGGATGATGTGGGATATTCGGGGTAGTAGTCCGTTGGCTCTGGCAGACGGGATGAAGTGGGATATTAGGGGTAGTAGTCCGGTGGCACTGGGTGACGAGATGATGTGGGATATTAGGGGTAGTAGTCCGGTGGCTTTGATGGGATGATGTGTGATATTAGGGGAAGTAGTCCAGTGGCTCTGACGGGATGATGCGGGATATTAGGGGATGTAGTCCGGTGGCTCTGGCTGACGGGATGATGTGGGATATTAGGGGTAGTAGTCCGGTGGCTTCGACGGGATGATGTGGGATATTAGGGGTATCGTCTTTCCCCGAATATAAGACACCCCCGATTGTAAGACGTACTAGGGGAATAATGGGGGATGCCTAATGTAAGCCATCCCCCGTTTATAAGACTTTGCGGATCAGCGGTGCCCCGAAAGTAAGACGTTGTGCGGTACCGGTATAATGCATTAGGTTTAACATACCGGTACCGGTGCCTGTGTCCCCCTGTGTCCCCCGGGCAGAAGTCAGGGCCTCTCTGATTGGCCCAGCGGCTTCTGTGAGCCCGTCCGCCGGCCGCCGCCCTGACGTCACCGCTCATTGGCCAGTGTCCCCCTGCACGAGGAAGAAGGAGCCTGCCCTGCCCTGTCCCGCACCGCAGAGGAATCGCCATCCGGTAAGCAATGGCTGTGGGATACTGTACCATACCGTAATGGCAGGCTGTGGGATACTGTACAATGGCAGGCTGTGGGATACTGTACAATGGCAGGCTGTGTTTACGATGATGTTCCTGAAGATGATGACATGGTTGTCATCGAATAAATCTTGTTTTATCTTCCAGTATAACTTATTCAGACTGTTCATTGTTACCGTTTTTCATTGTTTTAAATGTTTTACATGTTATACATGGAAATACCGTCATGATACGGTTGTAACAAGACATTCTTGGCACTTTCTTGGGCACTTGGTTTAATAAAACTGTTTTGTGGTGAACACCACACTGTTCAGCTTGTTAATAAATGTTATTTTTTGGTTAAAACAAAAATCGTCATTTTTTTTTTTCTAATATAAGACATACCCCGAAAGTAAGACATAGTGGGACTTTTGGGGGTCAAAAGAATGTAAGACACTGTCTTATATTCGGGGAAACACGGTAGTAGCCCGGTGGCTCTGGCTGACGGGATGATGTGGGATATTAGGGGTAGTAGTCCGCTGGCTCTGGCTGACGGGATGATGTGGGATATTAGGGGTAGTAGTCCGCTGGCTCTGGCTGACGGGATGATGTGGGATATTAGGGGTAGTAGTCCGGTGGCTCTGACGGGATGATGTGGATTATTAGGGGTAGTAGTCCGGTGGCTCTGGCTGACGGGATGATGTGGGATATTAGGGGTAGTAGTCCGGTGGCTCTGACGGGATGATGTGGATTATTAGGGGTAGTAGTCCGGTGGCTCTGACAGGATGATGTGGGATATTAGTGGTAGTAGTCTGGTGGCTCTGGCTGACGGGATGATGTGGGATATTAGTGGTAGTAGTCCAGTAGCTCTGGCTGACGGGATGATGTGGGATATTAGGGGTAGTAGTCCGGTGGCTCTGGTTGATGGGATGATGTGGGATATTAGGAGTAGTAGTCCGGTGGCTCTGACTGACGGGATGATGTGGGATATTAGGGGTAGTAGTCCGCTGGCTCTGGCTGATGGGATGATGTGGGATATTAGGGGGAGTAGTCCGCTGGCTCTGGCTGATGGGATGATGTGGGATATTAGGGGTAGTAGTCCGCTGGCTCTGGCTGATGGGATGATGTGGAATATTAGGGGTAGTAGTCCGCTGGCTCTGGCTGACGGGATGATGTGGGATATTAGGGGTAGTAGTCCGCTGGCTCTGGCTGACGGGATGATGTGGGATATTAGGGGTAGTAGTCCGGTGGCTCTGGCTGATGGGATGATGTGGGATATTAGGGGTAGTAGTCCGCTGGCTCTGGCTGATGGGATGATGTGGAATATTAGGGGTAGTAGTCCGCTGGCTCTGGCTGATGGGATGATGTGGAATATTAGGAGTAGTAGTCCGCTGGCTCTGGCTGACGGGATGATGTGGGATATTAGGGGTAGTAGTCCGGTGGCTCTGGCTGACGGGATGATGTGGGATGTTAGGGGTAGTAGTCCGGTGGCTCTGGTTGATGGGATGATGTGGGATATTAGAGGTAGTAGTCCGGTAGCTCTGGCTGACGGGATCATGTGGGATATTAGGGGTAGTAGTCCGCTGGCTCTGCCTGATGGGATGATGTGGGATATTAGGGGTAGTAGTCCGGTGGCTCCGGCTGACGGGATGGTGTGGGATATTAGGGGAAGCAGTCCAGTGGCTCTGACGGGATGATGTGGGATATTTGGGGTAGTAGTCCGGTGGCTCTGGCTGACGGGATGATGTGGGATATTAGGGGTAGTAGTCCGGTGGCTCTGGCTGACGGGATGATGTGGGATATTGGTGGTAGTAGTCCGGTGGCTCTGGCTGACGGGATGATGTGGGATATTAAGGGTAGTAGTCTGGTGGCTCTGACGGGATGATGTGGGATATTAGGGGTAGTAGTGCGGTGGCTCTGGCAGACGGGATGATGTGGGATATTAGGGGTAGTAGTCCGCTGGCTCTGGCTGATGGGATGATGTGGGATATTAGGGGTAGTAGTCCGGTAGCTCTGGCTGACGGGATGATGTGGGATATTAGGGGTAGTAGTCCAGTGGCACTGGCTGACGGAATGATGTGGGATATTAGGGATAGTAGTCCGGTGGCTCTGGCTGAGGGGATGATGTGGGATATTAGGGATAGTAGTCCGGTGGCTTTGATGGGATGATGTTGGATATTAGGGGTAGTAGTCCGGTAACTCTGGCTGACGGGATGATGTGGGATATTAGGGGTAGTAGTCCGGCGGCTGTGACGGGATGATGTGGGATATTAGGGGTAGTAGTCCGGTAACTCTGGCTGACGGGATGATGTGGGATATTAGGGGTAGTAGTCCGGTGGCTCTGGCTGATGGGATGATGTGGGATATTAGGGGTAGTAGTCCGGTAGCTCTGGCTGACGGGATGATGTGGGATATAAGGGTTAGTATTCCGGTGGCTCTGACGGAATGATGTGGGATATTAGGGGTAGTAGTCTGGTGGCTCTGACGGGATGATGTGGATATTAGGGGTAGTAGTCCGGCGGCTGTGACAGAATGATGTGGGTTATTAGGGGTAGTTGTCCGGTAGCTCTGGCTGACGGGATGATGTGGGATATTCGGGGTAGTAGTCCGGTGGCTCTGGCTGACGGGATGATGTGGGATATTCGGGGTAGTAGTCCGGTGGCTCTGGCTGATGGAATGATGATGTATATTAGGGGTAGCAGTCCGGTGGCTCTGGCTGATGGGATGATGTGGGATATTAGGGGTAGTAGTCTGGTAGCTGTGGCTGATGGGATGATGTGGGATATTAGGGGTAGTAGTCCGGTGGCTCTGGCTGACGGGATGATGTGGGATGTTAGGGGTAGTAGTCCGGTGGCTCTGGTTGATGGGATGATGTGGGATATTAGAGGTAGTAGTCCGGTAGCTCTGGCTGACGGGATCATGTGGGATATTAGGGGTAGTAGTCCGCTGGCTCTGCCTGATGGGATGATGTGGGATATTAGGGGTAGTAGTCCGGTGGCTCCGGCTGACGGGATGGTGTGGGATATTAGGGGAAGCAGTCCAGTGGCTCTGACGGGATGATGTGGGATATTTGGGGTAGTTGTCCGGTGGCTCTGGCTGACGGGATGATGTGGGATATTAGGGGTAGTAGTCCGGTGGCTCTGGCTGACGGGATGATGTGGGATATTGGTGGTAGTAGTCCGGTGGCTCTGTCTGACGGGATGATGTGGGATATTAAGGGTAGTAGTCTGGTGGCTCTGACGGGATGATGTGGGATATTAGGGGTAGTAGTCCGGTGGCTCTGGCAGACGGGATGATGTGGGATATTAGGGGAAGCAGTCCAGTGGCTCTGACGGGATGATGTGGGATATTTGGGGTAGTAGTCCGGTGGCTCTGGCTGACGGGATGATGTGGGATGTTAGGGGTAGTAGTCCGGTGGCTCTGGTTGATGGGATGATGTGGGATATTAGAGGTAGTAGTCCGGTAGCTCTGGCTGACGGGATCATGTGGGATATTAGGGGTAGTAGTCCGCTGGCTCTGCCTGATGGGATGATGTGGGATATTAGGGGTAGTAGTCCGGTGGCTCCGGCTGACGGGATGGTGTGGGATATTAGGGGAAGCAGTCCAGTGGCTCTGACGGGATGATGTGGGATATTTGGGGTAGTAGTCCGGTGGCTCTGGCTGACGGGATGATGTGGGATATTAGGGGTAGTAGTCCGGTGGCTCTGGCTGACGGGATGATGTGGGATATTGGTGGTAGTAGTCCGGTGGCTCTGGCTGACGGGATGATGTGGGATATTAAGGGTAGTAGTCTGGTGGCTCTGACGGGATGATGTGGGATATTAGGGGTAGTAGTCCGGTGGCTCTGGCAGACGGGATGATGTGGGATATTAGGGGTAGTAGTCCGCTGGCTCTGGCTGATGGGATGATGTGGGATATTAGGGGTAGTAGTCCGGTAGCTCTGGCTGACGGGATGATGTGGGATATTAGGGGTAGTAGTCCAGTGGCACTGGCTGACGGAATGATGTGGGATATTAGGGATAGTAGTCCGGTGGCTCTGGCTGAGGGGATGATGTGGGATATTAGGGATAGTAGTCCGGTGGCTTTGATGGGATGATGTTGGATATTAGGGGTAGTAGTCCGGTAACTCTGGCTGACGGGATGATGTGGGATATTAGGGGTAGTAGTCCGGCGGCTGTGACGGGATGATGTGGGATATTAGGGGTAGTAGTCCGGTAACTCTGGCTGACGGGATGATGTGGGATATTAGGGGTAGTAGTCCGGTGGCTCTGGCTGATGGGATGATGTGGGATATTAGGGGTAGTAGTCCGGTAGCTCTGGCTGACGGGATGATGTGGGATATAAGGGTTAGTATTCCGGTGGCTCTGACGGAATGATGTGGGATATTAGGGGTAGTAGTCTGGTGGCTCTGACGGGATGATGTGTGGATATTAGGGGTAGTAGTCCGGCGGCTGTGACAGAATGATGTGGGTTATTAGGGGTAGTTGTCCGGTAGCTCTGGCTGACGGGATGATGTGGGATATTCGGGGTAGTAGTCCGGTGGCTCTGGCTGACGGGATGATGTGGGATATTCGGGGTAGTAGTCCGGTGGCTCTGGCTGATGGAATGATGATGTATATTAGGGGTAGCAGTCCGGTGGCTCTGGCTGATGGGATGATGTGGGATATTAGGGGTAGTAGTCTGGTAGCTGTGGCTGATGGGATGATGTGGGATATTAGGGGTAGTAGTCCGGTGGCTCTGGCTGACGGGATGATGTGGGATGTTAGGGGTAGTAGTCCGGTGGCTCTGGTTGATGGGATGATGTGGGATATTAGAGGTAGTAGTCCGGTAGCTCTGGCTGACGGGATCATGTGGGATATTAGGGGTAGTAGTCCGCTGGCTCTGCCTGATGGGATGATGTGGGATATTAGGGGTAGTAGTCCGGTGGCTCCGGCTGACGGGATGGTGTGGGATATTAGGGGAAGCAGTCCAGTGGCTCTGACGGGATGATGTGGGATATTTGGGGTAGTTGTCCGGTGGCTCTGGCTGACGGGATGATGTGGGATATTAGGGGTAGTAGTCCGGTGGCTCTGGCTGACGGGATGATGTGGGATATTGGTGGTAGTAGTCCGGTGGCTCTGGCTGACGGGATGATGTGGGATATTAAGGGTAGTAGTCTGGTGGCTCTGACGGGATGATGTGGGATATTAGGGGTAGTAGTCCGGTGGCTCTGGCAGACGGGATGATGTGGGATATTAGGGGTAGTAGTCCGCTGGCTCTGGCTGATGGGATGATGTGGGATATTAGGGGTAGTAGTCCGGTAGCTCTGGCTGACGGGATGATGTGGGATATTAGGGATAGTAGTCCGGTGGCTCTGGCTGAGGGGATGATGTGGGATATTAGGGATAGTAGTCCGGTGGCTTTGATGGGATGATGTTGGATATTAGGGGTAGTAGTCCGGTAACTCTGGCTGACGGGATGATGTGGGATATTAGGGGTAGTAGTCCGGCGGCTGTGACGGGATGATGTGGGATATTAGGGGTAGTAGTCCGGTAACTCTGGCTGACGGGATGATGTGGGATATTAGGGGTAGTAGTCCGGTGGCTCTGGCTGATGGGATGATGTGGGATATTAGGGGTAGTAGTCCGGTAGCTCTGGCTGACGGGATGATGTGGGATATAAGGGTTAGTATTCCGGTGGCTCTGACGGAATGATGTGGGATATTAGGGGTAGTAGTCTGGTGGCTCTGACGGGATGATGTGTGGATATTAGGGGTAGTAGTCCGGCGGCTGTGACAGAATGATGTGGGTTATTAGGGGTAGTTGTCCGGTAGCTCTGGCTGACGGGATGATGTGGGATATTCGGGGTAGTAGTCCGGTGGCTCTGGCTGACGGGATGATGTGGGATATTCGGGGTAGTAGTCCGGTGGCTCTGGCTGATGGGATGATGTGGGATATCAGGGGTAGTAGTCCGGTGGCTCTGGCTGACGAGATGATGTGGGATATTAGGGGTAGTAGTCCGGTGGCTTTGATGGGATGATGTGGGATATTAGGGGTAGTAGTCCAGCGGCTGTGACAGAATGATGTGGGATATTAGGGGTAGTAGTCCTGTAGCTCTGGCTGACGGGATGATGTGGGGTATTCGGGGTAGTAGTCCGGTGGCTCTGACGGGATGATGTGTGGATATTAGGGGTAGTAGTCCGGCGGCTGTGACAGAATGATGTGGGATATTAGGGGTAGTAGTCCTGTAGCTCTGGCTGACGGGATGATGTGGGATATTCGGGGTAGTAGTCCGGTGGCTCTGGCTGACGGGATGTAATGGGATATTAGTGGTAGTAGTCCGGTGGCTCTGGCAGACGGGATGATGTGGGATATTAGGGGTAGTAGTCCGGTAGCTCTGGCAGACGGGATGATGTGGGATATTAGAGGTAGTAGTCCGCTGGCACTGGCTGATGGGATGATGTGGGATATTAGGGGTAGTAGTCCAGTGGCTCTGGCTGACGTGATGATGTGGGATTTTAGGGGTTGTAGTCCGGTAACTCTGGCTGACAAGATGATGTGGGATATTAGGGGTAGTAGTCCGGTGGCACTGGCTGACGGAATGATGTGGGATATTAGGGGTAGTAGTCCAGTGGCTCTGGCTGAGGGGATGATGTGGGATATTAGGGATAGTAGTCCGGTGGCTTTGATGGGATGATGTTGGATATTAGGGGTAGTAGTCCGGTAGCTCTGGCTGACGGGATGATGTGGGATATTAGAGGTAGTAGTCCGCTGGCACTGGCTGATGGGATGATGTGGGATATTAGGGGTAGTAGTCCGGTAGCTCTGGCTGACGGGATGATGTGGGATATTAGGGGTAGTAGTCCAGTGGCTCTGGCTGACGGGATGATGTGGGATATTAGGGGTTGTAGTCTGGTACCTCTGGCTGACGAGATGATGTGGGATATTAGGGGTATTAGTCCGGTGGCACTGGCTGACGGAATGATGTGGGATATTAGGGGTAGTAGTCCGGTGGCTCTGGCTGAGGGGATGATGTGGGATATTAGGGATAGTAGTCCGGTGGCTTTGATGGGATGATGTTGGATATTAGGGGTAGTAGTCCGGTGGCTCTGGCTGACGGGATGATGTGGGATATTAGGGGTAGTAGTCCGGCGGCTGTGACGGGATGATGTGGGATATTAGGGGTAGTAGTCTGGTGGCTCTGGCTGATGGGATGATGTGGGATATTAGTGGTAGTAGTCCTGTGGCTCTGGCTGACGGGATGGTGTGGGATATTAGTGGTAGTAGTCCAGTAGCTCTGGCTGACGGGATGATGTGGGATATTAGGGGTAGTAGTCCGGTGGCTCTGGCTGACGGGATGATGTGGGATATTAGGGGTAGTAGTCCGGTGGCTCTGGTTGATGGGATGATGTGGGATATTAGGAGTAGTAGTCCGGTGGCTCTGACTGACGGGATGATGTGGGATATTAGGGGTAGTAGTCCGCTGGCTCTGGCTGATGGGATGATGTGGGATATTAGGGGGAGTAGTCCGCTGGCTCTGGCTGATGGGATGATGTGGGATATTAGGGGTAGTAGTCCGGCGGCTGTGACGGGATGATGTGGGATATTAGGGGTAGTAGTCCGGTAACTCTGGCTGACGGGATGATGTGGGATATTAGGGGTAGTAGTCTGGTGGCTCTGGCTGATGGGATGATGTGGGATATTAGGGGTAGTAGTCCGGTAGCTCTGGCTGACGGGATGATGTGGGATATTCGGGGTAGTAGTCCGGTGGCTCTGGCTGACGGGATGATGTGGGATATTCGGGGTAGTAGTCCGGTGGCTCTGGCTGATGGGATGATGTGGGATATCAGGGGTAGTAGTCCGGTGGCTCTGGCTGACGAGATGATGTGGGATATTAGGGGTAGTAGTCCGGTGGCTTTGATGGGATGATGTGTGATATTAGGGGAAGTAGTCCGGTAGCTCTGGCTGACGGGATGATGTGGGATATTAGAGGTAGTAGTCCGCTGGCACTGGCTGATGGGATGATGTGGGATATAAGGGGTAGTAGTCCGGTAGCTCTGGCTGACGGGATGATGTGGGATATTAGGGGTAGTAGTCCAGTGGCTCTGGCTGACGGGATGATGTGGGATATTAGGGGTTGTAGTCCGGTACCTCTGGCTGACGAGATGATGTGGGATATTAGGGGTAGTAGTCCGGTGGCACTGGCTGACGGAATGATGTGGGATATTAGGGGTAGTAGTCCGGTGGCTCTGGCTGAGGGGATGATGTGGGATATTAGGGATAGTAGTCCGGTGGCTTTGATGGGATGATGTTGGATATTAGGGGTAGTAGTCCGGTGGCTCTGGCTGACGGGATGATGTGGGATATTAGGGGTAGTAGTCCGGCGGCTGTGACGGGATGATGTGGGATATTAGGGGTAGTAGTCCGGTAACTCTGGCTGACGGGATGATGTGGGATATTAGGGGTAGTAGTCTGGTGGCTCTGGCTGATGGGATGATGTCGGATATTAGGTGTAGTAGTCCTGTAGCTCTGGCTGACGGGATGATGTGGGATATAAGGGTTAGTATTCCGGTGGCTCTGACGGAATGATGTGGGATATTAGGGGTAGTAGTCTGGTGGCTCTGACGGGATGATGTGTGGATATTAAAGGTAGTTGTCCGGCGGCTGTGATAGAATGATGTGGGATATTAGGGGTAGTAGTCCGGTAGCTCTGGCTGACGGGATGATGTGGGATATTCGGGGTAGTAGTCCGGTGGCTCTGGCTGACGGGATGATGTGGGATATTCGGGGTAGTAGTCCGGTGGCTCTGGCTGATGGGATGATGTGGGATATCAGGGGTAGTAGTCCGGTGGCTCTGGCTGACAAGATGATGTGGGATATTAGGGGTAGTAGTCCTGTGGCTTTGATGGGATGATGTGGGATATTAGGGGAAGTAGTCCAGTGGCTCTGGCTGAAGGGATGATGTGGGATATTAGGGGTAGTAGTCCTGTGGCTTTGATGGGATGATGTGGGATATTAGGGGTAGTAGTCCGGTAGCTCTGGCTGACGGGATGATGTGGGATATAAGGGTTAGTATTCCGGTGGCTCTGACGGAATGATGTGGGATATTAGGGGTAGTAGTCCGGCGGCTGTGACAGAATGATGTGGGATATTAGGGGTAGTAGTCCGGTAGCTCTGGCTGACGGGATGATGTGGGATATTCGGGGTAGTAGTCCGGTGGCTCTGGCTGACGGGATGATGTGGGGATATTAAGGGTAGTAGTCCGGTGGCTTCGACGGGATGATGTGGGATATTAGGAGTAGTAGTCTGCTGGCTCTGGCTGATGGGATGATGTGGGATATTAGGGGTAGTAGTCCGCTGGCTCTGACTGACGAGATGATGTGGGATATTATGGGTAGTAGTCCGGTGGCTCTGACGGGATGATGTGGGATATTAGGGGTAGTAGTCCGGTGGCTCTGACAGGATGATGTGGGATATTAGGGGTAGTAGTCCGGTGGCTCTGGCTGATGGGATGATGTGGGATATTAGGGGTAGTAGTCCGGTGGCTCTGGCTGACGGGATGATGTGGGATATTAGAGGTAGTAGTCCGGTAGCTCTGGCTGACGGGATGATGTGGGATATTAGGGGTAGTAGTCCGCTGGCTCTGGCTGACGGGATGATGTGGGATATTAGGGGTAGTAGTCCGGTGGCTCTGGTTGATGGGATGATGTGGGATATTAGGAGTAGTAGTCCGGTGGCTCTGACTGACGGGATGATGTGGGATATTAGGGGTAGTAGTCAGCTGGCTCTGGCTGATGGGATGATGTGGGATATTAGGGGGAGTAGTCCGCTGGCTCTGGCTGATGGGATGATGTGGGATATTAGGGGTAGTAGTCCGGTAGCTCTGGCTGACGGGATCATGTGGGATATTAGGGGTAGTAGTCCGCTGTCTCTGGCTGACGGGATGATGTGGGATATTAGGGGTAGTAGTCCGGTGGCTCTGGTTGATGGGATGATGTGGGATATTAGAGGTAGTATTCCGCTGGCTCTGGCTGATGGGATGATGTGGGATATTAGGGGTAGTAGTCCGCTGGCTCTGGCTGATGGGATGATGTGGGATATTAGGGGTAGTAGTCCGGTGGCTCTGGTTGATGGGATGATGTGGGATATTAGAGGTAGTAGTCCGGTGGCTCTGGTTGATGGGATGATGTGGGATATTAGGGGTAGTAGTCCGCTGGCTCTGGCTGATGGGATGATGTGGGATATTAGTGGTAGTAGTCCGGTAGCTCTGGCTGACGGGATCATGTGGGATATTAGGGGTAGTAGTCCGCTGGCTCTGGCTGACGGGATGATGTGGGATATTAGGGGTAGTAGTCCGCTGGCTCTGCCTGATGGGATGATGTGGGATATTAGGGGTAGTAGTCCGGTGGCTCTGGCTGACGGGATGATGTGGGATATTAGGGGTAGTAGTCCGGTGGCTTCGACGGGATGATGTGGGATATTAGGAGTAGTAGTCTGGTGGCTCTGGCTGATGGGATGATGTGGGATATTAGGGGTAGTAGTCCGGTGGCTCTGGCTGATGGGATGATGTGGGATATTAGGGGTAGTAGTCCGGTAGCTCTGGCTGACGGGATGATGTGGGATATTAGGGGTAGTAGTCAGGTGGCTCTGGCTGACGGGATGATGTGTGATATTAGGGGTAGTAGTCCGGTAGCTCTGGCTGACAGGATGATGTGGGATATTAGGGGTAGTAGTCCGGTGGCTCTGGCTGACGGGATGATGTGGGATATTAGGGGTAGTAGTCCGGTGGCTCTGGCTGATGGGATGATGTGGGATATTAGTGGTAGTAGTCCGGTGGCTCTGGCTGACGGGATGATGTGGGATATTAGGGGTAGTAGTCCGGTAGCTCTGGCTGACGGGATGATGTGGGATATTAGGGGTAGTAGTCAGGTGGCTCTGGCTGACGGGATGATGTGTGATATTAGGGGTAGTAGTCCGGTGGCTCTGGCTGACGGGATGATGAGGGATATTAGGGGTAGTAGTCCGGTGGCTCTGGCTGACGGGATGATGTGTGATATTAGGGGTAGTAGTCCGGTAGCTCTGGCTGACGGGATGATGTGGGATATTAGGGGTAGTAGTCCGGTGGCTCTGGCTGACGGGATGATGTGGGATATTAGGGGTAGTAGTCCGGTGGCTCTGGCTCACAGGATGATGTGGGATATTAGGTGTAGTAGTCCGGTGGCTCTGGCTGATGGGATGATGTGGGATTTTAGGGGTAGTAGTCTGGTGGCTCTGGCTGATGGGATGATGTGGGATATTAGGGGTAGTAGTTCGGTGGCTCTGGCTGACGGGATGATGTGGGATATTAGGGGTAGTAGTCTGGTGGCTCTGGCTGATGGGATGATGTGGGATATTAGGGGTAGTAGTTCGGTGGCTCTGGCTGATGGGATGATGTGGGATATTAGGGGTAGTAGTCTGGTGGCTCTGGCTGACGGGATGATGTGGGATTTTAGGGGTAGTAGTCTGGTGGCTCTGGCTGATGGGATGATGTGGGATATTAGGGGTAGTAGTTCGGTGGCTCTGGCTGACGGGATGATGTGGGATATTAGGGGTAGTAGTCCGGTGGCTCTGGCTGATGGGATGATGTGGGATATTAGGGGTAGTAGTTCGGTGGCTCTGGCTGACGGGATGATGTGGGATATTAGGGGTAGTAGTCCACGGCTCTGACTGACGGGATGATGTGGGATATTAGAGGTAGTAGTCCGGTGGCTCTGGCTGACGGGATGATGTGGGATATTAGGGGTGGTAGTCCGGTGGCTCTGGCTGACGGGATGATGTGGGATATTAGGGGTGGTAGTCCGGTGGCTCTGGCTGAAGGGATGATGTGGGATATTAGGGGTAGTTGTCCGGTGCCTCTGGCTGACAGGATGATGTGGGATATTAGGGGTAGTAGTCCGGTGGCTCTGGCTGACGGGATGATGTGGGATATTAGGGGTACTAGTCCGGTGCCTCTGGCTGAGAGGCTGATTTGGGATATTAGGGGTAGTAGTCCGGTGGCTCTGGCTGACGGGATGATGTGGGACATTAGGGGTAGTAGTCCGGTGGCTCTGGCTGACGGGATGATGTGGGATATTAGGGGTAGTAGTCCGGTGGCTCTGGCTGACGGGATGATGTGGGACATTAGGGGTACTAGTCCGGTGGCACTGGCTGATGGGATGATGTGGGATATTAGGGGTAGTAGTCCGGTGGCTCTGGCTGAAGGGATGATGTGGGATATTAGGGGTAGTAGTCCGGTGGCTCTGGCTGACAGGATGATGTGGGATATTAGGGGTAGTAGTCCGGTGGCTCTGGCTGACGGGATGATGTGGGATATTAGGGGTACTAGTCCGGTGCCTCTGGCTGAGAGGTTGATTTGGGATATTAGGGGTAGTAGTCCGGTGGCTCTGGCTGACGGGATGATGTGGGATATTAGGGGTAGTAGTCCGGTGGCTCTGGCTGACGGGATGATGTGGGACATTAGGGGTAGTAGTCCGGTGGCTCTGGCTGATGGGATGATGTGGGATATTAGGGGTAGTAGTCCGGTGGCTCTGGCTGACGGGATGATGTGGGATATTAAGGGTAGTAGTCCGGTGGCTCTGGCTGACGTGATGATGTGGGATATTAGGGGTAGTAGTCCGGTGGCTCTGGCTGAAGGGATGATGTGGGATATTAGGGATAGTAGTCCGGTGGCTCTGGCTGACGGGATGATGTGGGCTATTAGGGATAGTAGTCCGGTGGCTCTGGCTGACGGGATGATGTGGGATATTAGGGGTAGTAGTCAGGTGGCTCTGGCTGACGGGATGATGTGGGATATTAGGGGTAGTAGTCCGGTGGCTCTGGCTGACGGGATGATGTGGGCTATTAGGGGTAGTAGTCAGGTGGCTCTGGCTGACGGGATGATGTGGGATATTAGGGGTAGTAGTCCGGTAGCTCTGGCTGACGGGATGATGTGTGATATTAGGGGTAGTAGTCCGGTGGCTCTGTCTGAAGGGATGATGTGGGATATTAGGGGTAGTAGTCCGGTGGCTCTGGCTGAATGGATGATGTGGGATATTAGGGGTAGTAGTCCGGTAGCTCTGGCTGACGGGATGATGTGGGATATTAGGGGTAGTAGTCCGGTGGCTCTGGCTGAAGGGATGATGTGGGATATTAGGGGTAGTAGTCCGGTAACTCTGGCTGACGGGATGATGTGGGACATTAGGGGTACTAGTCCGGTGCCTCTGGCTGACAGGATGATGTGGGATATTAGGGGGAGTAATCCGGTGGCTCTGGCTGACGGGATGATGTGGGATATTAGGGGTAGTAGTCCGGTGGCTCTGGCTGACGGGATGATGTGGGATATTAGGGGTAGTAGTCCGGTGCCTCTGGCTGACAGGATGATGTGGGATATTAGGGGGAGTAATCCGGTGGCTCTGGCTGACGGGATGATGTGGGATATTAGAGGTAGTAGTCCGGTGGCTCTGGCTGACGGGATGATGTGGGATATTAGGGGTAGTAGTCCGGTGGCTCTGGCTGACGGGATGATGTGGGATATTAGGGGTAGTAGTCCGGTGGCTCTGGCTGACGGGATGATGTGGGATATTAGGGGTAGTAGTCCGGTGGCTCTGGCTGACGGGATGATGTGGGATATTAGGGGTAGTAGTCCGGTGGCTCTGGCTGACGGGATGATGTGGGATATTAGGGGTAGTAGTCCGGTGGCTCTGGCTGACGGGATGATGTGGGATATTAGGGGTAGTAGTCCAGTGGCTCTGGCTGACGGGATGATGTGGGATATTAGGGGTAGTAGTCCGGTGGCTCTGACGGGATGATGTTGGATATTAGTGGTAGTAGTCCGGTAGCTCTGGCTGACGTGATGATGTGGGATATTAGTGGTAGTAGTCCGGTAGCTCTGGCTGACGGGATGATGTGGGATATTAGGGGTAGTAGTCCGGTGGCTCTGGCTGACGGGATGATGTGGGATATTAGAGGTAGTAGTCCGGTGGCTCTGGCTGACGGGATGATGTGGGACATTAGGGGTAGTAGTCCGGTGGCTCTGACGGGATGATGTTGGATATTAGTGGTAGTAGTCCGGTGGCTCTTGCTGAAGGGATGATGTGGGGATATTAGTGGTAGTAGTCCGGTAGCTCTGGCTGATGGGATGATGTGGGATATTAGGGGTAGTAGTCCGGTGGCTCTGGCTGACGGGATGATGTGGGATATTAGAGGTAGTAGTCCGGTGGCTCTGGCTGAAGGGATTATGTGGGATATTAGGTGTAGTAGTCCGGTGGCTCTGGCTGACGGGATGATGTGGGATATTAGGGGTAGTAGTCCGGTGGCTCTGGCTGACGGGATGATGTGGGATATTATGGGTAGTAGTCTGGGGGCTCTGGCTGACGGTATGATGTGGGATATTAGTGGTAGTAGTCCGGTGGCTCTGGCTGATGGGATGATGTGGGATATTAGGGGTAGTAGTCCGGTGGCTCTGGCTGATGGGATGATGTGGGATATTAGTGGTAGTAATCCGGTGGCTCTTGCTGACGGGATGAAGTGGGATATTAGTGGTAGTAGTCCGGTGGCTCTGGCTGACGGGATGATGTGGGATATTAGGGGTAGTAGTCCGGTGGCTCTGGCTGATGGGATGATGTGGGATATTAGGGGTAGTAGTCCGGTAGCTCTGGCTGACGGGATAATGTGGGATATTAGGGGTAGTAGTCCGAGGGCTCTGATGGGATATGTGATATTAGGGGTAGTTTGGTGGCTCTGGCTGATGGGATGATGTGGGACATCAGGGATAGTAGTCCGGTGGCTCTGGCTGACGGGATGATGTGGGATATTAGAGGTAGTAGTCCGGTGGCTCTGGCTGACGGGATGATGTGGGATATTAGAGGTAGTAGTCCGGTGGCTCTGGCTGATGGGATGATGTGGGACATCAGGGATAGTAGTCCGGTGGCTCTGGCTGACGGGATGATGTGGGATATTAGTGGTAGTAGTCCGGTGTCTCTGGCTGACGGGAAGAGATGGGTTATTAGGGGTAGTAGTCCGGTAGCTCTGTCTAACTGGATGATATGGAATATTATAGTGAATGTGGCTATGTGGAGTGGGCGGGGCTATACACTCAGCTTTATATATATATATAGATATAATCATTTTAATTTGTTATAAATAACCGTAATTAGTTACTATGCCCGGGCAGCGCCGGGCTCTTCAACTAGTATTTATATAAAAAAAAGGCAAAAAAAATTCTTTATCATCATAGCGTCGAACAATAAGTGTGATAAAATGTGATAAAAAGATATACAGTCATGGCCAAAAGTATTGACACCCCTGCAATTCTGTCAGATAATATTCAGTTTCTTCCTGAAAATGATTGCAAACACAAATTCTTTGGTATTATTATCTTCATTTAATTTGTCTTAAATGAAAAAACACAAAAGAGAATGAAGCAAAAAGCAAAACATTGATCATTTCACACAAAACTCCAAAAATGGGCCGGACAAAAGTATTGGCACCCTCAGCCTAATACTTGGTTGCACAACCTTTAGCCAAAATAACTGCGACCAACCGCTTCCGGTAACCATCACTGAGTTTCTTACAATGCTCTGCTGGAATTTTAGACCATTCTTCTTTGGCAAACTACTCCAGGTCCCTGATATTTGAAGGGTGCCTTCTCCAAACTGCCATTTTTAGATCTCTCCACAGGTGTTCTATGGGATTCAGGTCTGGACTCATTGCTGGCCACCTTAGAAGTCTCCAGTGCTTTCTCTCAAACCATTTTCTAGTGCTTTTTGAAGTGTGTTTTGGGTTATTGTCCTGCTGGAAGACCCATGACCTCTGAGGTAGACCCAGCTTTCTCACACTGGGCCCTAAATTATGCTGCAAAATTTGTTGGTAGTCTTCTGACTTCATAATGCCATGCACACGGTCAAGCAGTCCAGTGCCAGAGGCAGCAAAGCAACCCCAAAACATCAGGGAACCTCCGCCATGTTTGACTGTAGGGACCGTGTACTTTTCTATGAATGCCTCTTTTTTCTCCTGTAAACTCTATGTTGATGCTTTTGCCCTAAAAGCTCTACTTTTGTCTCATCTGACCAAAGAACATTCTTCCAAAATGTTTTAGGCTTTTTCAGGTAAGTTTTGGCAAACTCCAGCCTGGCTTTTTTATGTCTCGGGGTAAGAAGTGGAGTCTTCCTGGGTCTCCTACCATACAGTCCCTTTTCATTCAGATGCCGACGGATAGTACGGGTTGACACCGTTGTACCCTCGGACTGCAGGGCAGCTTGAACTTGTTTGGATGTTAGTGGAGGTTCTTTATCCAACATCTGCACAATCTTGCGTTGAAATCCCTTGTCAATTTTTCTTTTCCGGCCACATCTAGGGAGGTTAGCCACAGTGCCGTGGGCTTTAAACTTCTTGATGACACTGCGCACGGTAGACACAGGAACATTCAGGTCTTTGGAGATGGACTTGTAGCCTTGAGATTGCTCAGGCTTCCTCACAATTTGGTTTCTCAAGTCCTCAGACAGTTCTTGGTCTTCTTTCTTTTCTCCATGCTCAATGTGGTACACACAAGGACACAGGACAGAGGTTGAGTCAACTTTAATCCATGTCAACTGGCTGCAAGTGTGATTTAGTTATTGCCAACACCTGTTAGGTGCCACAGGTAAGTTACAGGTGCTGTTAATTACACAAATTAGAGAAGCATCACATGATTTTTCGCACAGTGCCAATACTTTTGTCCACCCTCCTTTTTATGTTTGGTGTGGAATTATATCCAGTTTGGCTTTAGGACAATTCTTTTTGTGTTTTTTCATTTAAGACAAATTAAATGAAGATAATAATACCAAAGAATTTGTGTTTGCAATCATTTTCAGGAAGAAACTGAGTATTATCTGACAGAATTGCAGGGGTGTCAATACTTTTGGCCATGACTGTATGTAAATAAAAAAGGTACCACTGAAAACACCATCTTGTCTTGCAAAAAACATGCCATCATACAGCTCCAGCAGCAGAAAAATAAAAAAGTTATAGGACTCATAGTAAAGCGATACAAAGATATATATATATCAAATATATATTTTTATTTATAAAAGTTTTTATTCTGTAAAAGCCTTAATGCATAAAAAAGATATAAATGTGGTATCGCTGTAATCAAACTGACCTGAAGAATAAAACTACCTTATCAATTTTACCACTAGCAGAATGGCATAAAAGGAAATAATTCCTGAATTTTTGGTGTTTGTTCATTCTGCCTCCCAAAAATAGGAATAGTAAGCGATCAAAAATGTAATGTGACCAAAAAAGGTTACTAACAAAAAAACATCAGCTCGTCTCGCAAAAAACAAGTCCTCAAATGACTCTGTCAGCAAAAATAAACTGGATGGAAAAACTTGCTTTTGCAATAAAAAGCATCTTTTAGTGTGTGACAGCAGCCAAACATAAAAAGCCTTATATAAATCTGGTATCGCTGTAATTGCACCAACCCGAAGAATAAACTCGTCTAATCACTTATACCGCGTAAAAAATAAAGATATTGAATTCTTCACCTGCTGTTGATTTGTTCATTCTGCCTCCCAAAGATCACAAGTAAGACTCTGCTCACATTTATTCTGCACTCTACACTGAGCACTTACACCCAGGTTTCTATCTAAATCTCTGAAATGCATGATTCAGACAGAACCCCAACAGAAGATTCCCTATAATGAGGCAGATGGAGGCTGTCTGACCTGTAAAAAAAAAGAAGTCCCCACTCAAGTCCGTCATCTGTTAACGGAAATATAGGTTTCTTCCACGTTACTGGTAGTACAAAGGCTCTGGAAAAGCAAAATGGCTCTTCACCTTCTAAAAGAAATCACATGAATTCTGTGCTTCAAAATCCAAATGCCCCCTCCCTTCTGAGCCCCAGTGTGTCCAAACCACATTTAGCACCCACATGTTTGGCATTTCTGTAGTGATGAGAGCCCGCCTAATTTACAAATGCATGTTTCCAGAAGCATGAGCTGGGCATAACGTACTGGTCACTACAACGAACTGGTCACTACAACGTACTGGGCATTACAGTGGCAGTTTGCAATTTTCAATCCAACTCATGCATTGCTGTTTGTATATGGAAAACACCCATGGAGACAAAATCATCACTAATCCTATAGCTAAATTACCAAAGGGGTATAATTTCCAAAATGGGGGTCACTTGAGGGGGGATTCTGCTTTTCTATCACTTAGGGGCTCTGTATGGTGAGTCCGCAAACTATTCTAGGAAAATGTGCGTTCCAGGAGGCAAATAGTGCCCCATCACTACAGAGTCTCGCTGTATGGCTAAGCAATATTGCACAATACTGAACCCTGCCGTGCGCCCTAACAGTTTTCCCTCACTTTTGGGTTCCTGCGTACTCAGAAGAAATTGCATAACAGATTTTGCTGTCCATTTTCTCCTATTACCCTTGTGAAATTAAAAAAATGGTAAAGAACATTTTTGTGGGAAAAAAAATGATTTTTTTTATTTTCATGGCTCAACATTACAATCTTCTGTGAAGCCACTGGGGGTTCAGTGTGCTTACGACACATCTAGTTAATTTCCTTGAGGGGTCTAGTTTCCAAAATGGGGTCAGTTGTGGGAGGTTTCCACTGTTTAGGCTCTTCAAAACGCGACAGAGTTGCCTTCAGTCCTTCTGTCATAGAAGAATCATAGAATCATAGAAAGAGTCATAGAATCGTAGAGTTAGAAGGGACCTCCTGGGCCATCTGGTCTAACCCCCTGCTCAAAGTAGGATTCACTAAATCATCCCAGTCAGATGTCTGTCCAGCCTCTGTTTGAAGACTTCCATTGAAGGAGAACTCACCACCTCTCGTGGCAGCCTGTTCCACTCATTGATCACTCTAACTGTCAAAAAGTTTTTTCTAATATCTAATCTGTGTCTCCTCCCATTCAGTTTCATCCCATGTGTGCCCAAGCAGTAATTTTCCCTCACATATGGGGTTCACATGCTCAAGAGAAATTGGTAAACAAATTTTGAGTCAATTTTCTCCTGTTACTCTTGTGAAAATAAAGTAAAATTTTTGTAAAAAGTTAAATGTTAATTTTTTCCTTTCACATTGTTTTAATTCCTGTAACACATCTAAAGAGTTAATAAACTTTTCAAATGTGGTTTTGAGCACCTTGAGGGGCGCAGTTGTTAGAATGATGTCACCTTTGGGTATTTTTTGTGATATAGACCCCTCAAAGTCACTGCAAATGTGATGTGGTCCCTAAAAAAAATAAGGTGTTTTAAATTTTGTTGGAAAAATGAGAATTCGGTGGTCAACTTTTAAAACTTCTAACTCCCTAAGAAAAAAAAAAAGTTTAATTGTGCTGATGTAAAGTAGACATGTGGGGAATGTTATATATTAACTGTTTTGTGTGACATCACTCTCTTAACCCCCCCATTTCCACTAAAGTTCCTTCCTGCCACAAAATGACCTGCTCACATCATTTCAGTTGTCTTCTCATTAGCGCTGGAGAAAGCGTTAACAAGGACAAGGTAGCTGATATCATTGTAATTCACACTGAATTATAAAAGCAGAACCAGGGGCTGGTGCTTGCAATCATTATCTTCTTCTGTTAATCATGTTTGCCTACAAGGAAACGCCTGCAGTCAGGCTAATCAGGAGAAATACTCGCAAAAATATAACATTTATTAACTCATATCAATAAAATAGTCATAGACCAGAAAAAAGCCATAACTCCGTATAGGACATATACAAATAATAGAACTTTTGCTAACTATAGAGCTATGTCCCCAGTGAATAGGTATGGAATTGATGAGTTTTGGTTCAGTTTTTGAATATTCCTAGTTCCCGGGTTATTCCGGCAGCTGTGCGGTGTTGTGCATGTGCATTATACACTTACTTTCATGTCCTGTTTCTGGATGACGTCATTCGCGGACTGCACACAGGGTTTCCCGTCTTTCATGCACTCGTGGAGGGCTGGATCTGCTATAACCATAGGTACAAGCTATTAAGAAATCTCCATTTACAACACTGTATAAGTTTGCAAAACAAATAATCTCTATACTGTATGGACACATATATTCACTGCATGTCTAAATATTACACGGTGCAGATATAGACATCATGAATGGCTCCTGTGCACAAACTTATAAGGACTCAAAGCTTTCCAGCTGTCAATTCAAGCCTAGAGACAAGGCATTTCTACAATGATAACCAGTAAAATGGATCAAAGTGAAGACTGTAGACTCAAATAGTCAATTATTTTTTTCTTGATAGTGCTGCGCTTTTTTCCGGTCTTGCTATTTCCAACCCTTAGGGTCCTGTCACACTAAGCAACGTACCAGCGACCCCGACAACTATACGACCTGGTCAGGATCACTGGTGCGTCGCTACATGATCGCTCGGGAGCTGTCAAACAGGCAGACTCACCAGCGATCAGGACCAGCGAGGACGCTGGTATCCAAGGTACACAGCGGGTAACTAAGCGACGCACGCGCTTAGTTACCCGATATTTACCTTGGATACCAGCTCCCAGCGTCTGCTTACATCGCAGGGAGCTTGCTGATTGTTGGTCTCCCGCTGCCACACGTAGCGATGCGCGCTGGCCAGTGGGAGACCAACAATCAAAAATGGCCCAGGACATTGCTGAGCAATCAGCGATACCCGGCGGGGAGGCCGGTCGCTGATGCGGGCCACACACAGCGATATCGCTGGCAAGTTCGCAGGTGCGTCACAAAATCGGTGACTCATCAGCGATCTCGCTATGTGTGACGGGGCCTTAAGTTTAGGGTAGTATCATCCCCCTGATGAAGCTATTGCGAAACCTGTGTTGGGCGCAAACATCTCGGGCGATGTGGTTTGTTTGATCCAGTCTTATTATGTTTGCTGTTTCTTATCTTTTGTCTCTGTGTGGTCTCTTATGTGGATGCATTACGAAGTACTTGTTCCTTTCATGCTTATGAGGGAGACATAGTCATCTATGCCATAGTATGCAGGATATGATATGTAGCACGCCTTTTGCGCTCTGCAGTCACTTTTTGCACACTTATTATTGCACCTTATTGGACATCTCTATATAGTGTTATATATCTTTCATTATCAATCCAAATAACTTTTTAGGAACTATTTTATGTAATAAGCACTTTTCCCTACATACTGGTGCTTCTCACAAAATTAGAATATCATCAACAAGTTAATTTGTCAGTTCTTCAATACAAAAAGTGAATCTCCTATATTCTATAGAGTCATTACACACAGAGTGATCTATTTCACGTGTTTATTTCTGTTAATGTTGATGATTATGGCTTACAGCCAATGAAAACCCAAAAGTCATTATCTCAGTAAATTTAAATAATTAACAAAAAACACCTGCAAAGGCTTCCTAAGCCTTTACAAAGGTCCATTAGTCTGTTTCACGAAGTTCCACAATCATGGGGAAGACTGCTGACCTGACAGATGTCCAGAAGGCCATCACTGACATTCTCCACAAGGAGGGTAAAGGCCCCATTACACACAGCGAGATCGCTAGCGAGATCGCTGATTTTGTGACGTCACAGCGATCTCGCCAGCGATATCGCTGTCTGTGACATCCAGCAGCGACCGCCCCCCCCGCCAGGTATTGCTGATCATGCAGGAATGTCCTGGGTCATTTTTTGATCGTTGGTCTCCCGCTGGCCAGCGTGCATCGCTGCGTGTGACAGCGGGAGACCAACGATCAGCGATGAAGGGAGCTGGTATGCAAGGTAAATATCGGGTAACTAAGCGCGCGCGTCGCTTAGTTACCCGCTGTGTACCTTAGATACCAGCGTGCTCGGCTCCCGACTGTAACTGACTGGGGAATGAATGGAGCAGCCGGAGCCTGCACAGTAACTAGCGGTGACGTCACCGCTCATCACTGTGTCAGCGCTCTGCTCCATTCATTCCCCAGTCACTTACAGTCTGGAGCCGTTGTAATAGCAGCGTTCCGGCTGTAAATGTATTAACCCCCGAGATGGATTTACGCCATGGGACGTGACTGAGCGCCGGACAGGTAATTATAGATTTGTTTTATTATTTTCCCTTTTTTTTTAAGAAGATCGATGGCTTCGCTAAAGGAATTACCTGTATAATAAAGATTGTAAAAATGTGTGAGTTGTATTATTGCATTAAAATAATTTATTCTTATTGTGTGTGTTTATTTAACCCTTTCTTTACTGTAAGATTAGTAATGGATCGGTGTCTTATTGACACCTCTCCATTACTAATCCGGGCTTAATGGCACCTTATTACCCCACTTGCCACCTCTACAGGGCAAGTGGGAAGAACAGAGCAAAGCTCCAGATTAGGCGCATCTAATAGATGCGCCTTTTCTGGTCAGCTGAGGGCTGCTGTTTTTAGCCTGGGGGGCCAAGATCAATTGCCCCTTACCAGCCTGAGAATAGCAGCCCTCAGCTGTCGACTGTCATGTGCCCCATCCTGTGTGACACGGCCAGCAGGCCGGTAACTAATACAACAGGACACGGCACGTGTAATTGTCCAGTGTGACACGGCCCGCAGGCCGGTAACTAATACAACAAGACGCAGGGAATAGGTAAACATTTACAACAGTGGGCCCTGCGATAGGGAACGGGGGACGTGGATACTTCCTGCACTCCCCTGAGTCAGTGTCCCTAACACTCCTAACGTTCTCTATACAGGCTCCTCACCTGTCGCCGATCAGGATACCTGTCACCCTAGCACACCCTACACCTATTCCTTACTAGGGAGCTGGGTGGTGCAGGCACTGGCCCCACCGCTGTACTAACACCAACATGAGGAAAAGTGACAAACGGAAACACTGATGCACTTGCTCCTGGCAACAGAGTCCAACACCTGAGTGCATCTTCCACTGTGTCCAACACCTGGGTGCAGCTTTACAGCAACAGCGTCCAGCACCCAATTGCCGCATTGGAGCAACAGAGTCCAGCACCTGAGTGCAGCTCCAGCAACAGTGTCCAGCACCTGAGTGCAACTGTCCAGCAACGGAGTCCAGCACCTGAGTGCAGCTTTCCAGCAACAGTGTCCAGCAACTGAGTGCAGCTCTACACCATAGCTGCCACTCCACCAAGCTTTGCAAGAATTCTTCACTGACACCATAGCTGCCACTCCAACATGCTTTACATGAACTCCTCGCTGACACCATAGCTGCCACTCCAGGACTCTGACGGAGCTGCCTTGGACTCTCCTCAGCTCCTTCCTTCACCCAGGATGGTTGGAAAAGACCAACAATATCACCAACCTGAGTGAGCACAACTGACACACCTTTATTGAGTAAACACACCTGTTAGTGATTCCCGTGCAATTACACTAACCACCACCGGGGACAAAACTATCTCTAAAAACACCAGTGCAATGACCATACTGGCCACCGGGGGCAAAACTATCTCTAAGCACAAAGCTTAGAGAAAGAAAAAAAAAAAAGGTTACCAGTGCTCCTATCTGACATGATCCAGCATGGATCATGACATCGGCTTTAGTCAGGGTGGTTGTCAAAAATAGGGGGGACCCCACACCGTTTTTTAAAATCATTTATTTAAATAAATAAAAAAAACCAGTGTGGGGACCCCTCCATTCTTCACAACCAACCTGGCTGAAGCTGACAGCTGAGGGCTGCAGCCCCCAGCTGTAAAGTTTCGTCTGGTTGGTTATGAAAATGAGGGGGAACCCCACGTCGGGTTTTAATTCATTCTTTTCTCCTGTCGGCAGGGCAGGAGAGCAGAATGTCAGCCGCGGTTAGCACCAGCCAAGCTTTTTGGAGATGGAAATTTCCTTCTCCAGCAGGACTTGGCACCCGTCCACACTGCCAAAAGTACCAATACCTGGTTTACACACAACGGTATCACTGTGCTTGATTGGCCAGCAAATTCGTCTGACCTTAATCCCATAGATAATCTATGGTGTATTGTCAAGAGGAAGATGAGAGACACCAGACCCAACAATGCAGATGAGCTGAAGGCTGCTATCAAAGCAACCTGGGCTTCCATAACCCCTCAGCAGTGCAACAATCTAATCGCCTCCATGCCATGCTGCATCAATGCAGTAATTGATGCAGAAGGAGCCCCGACCAAGTATTGAGTGCATTTACTGAACGTACATTTCAGTAGGCCAACATTTCGGATTTTAAAATCATTTTTCAAGCTGGTGTTATAAAGTATTCTAATTTACTGAGATAATGACTTTTGGGTTTTCATTGGCTGTAAGCCACAATCATCAACATTAACAGAAATAAACACGTGAAATGGATCACTCTGTGTGTAATGACTCTATAGAATATAGGAGAGTCACTTTTTGTATTGAAGAACTGAAATTAACTTTTTGATGATATTCTAATTTTGTGAGACGCACCTGTAACTACTGCACTTCTGTTGGTGACTGTGGTATTGCAGAAAGGAATTGATATTTTTAGACATTTACCAAATTTAGGAAAGTTATTTTCCTCCTATTGTAATGCTATGGCTGGTGCATGTTGTCCTCTTCTCCCTCCATGCAGGGACATCGGCCTACTCACCACCCCGGGCTGTGGCGTGGTTCCCCGATGTGCTATTGTCCCTGCCTGGCGTGCGCTCCCTTACTCTTAGAAGGCCAGCGTGCCCATATTGTTAATGCCCTTTGCCTGTCACTGAGAAGCATTTAGCATAATTAGTACACCTAAAAGATGGCTCCCAGCCAATAGCTTGGACTCCTTCTGTGTAAAAGACTCCTGCTCTCTTAGTGAGTCGCCAAGCAACATGTTTAGTCACTAGGTAGATGGTGTTTTACCAGTGAAGTTGTGAGGCCCCTGGTACCGGTGCAGCCAGTGTCCTGAACCTAAATCGCTGATCATGTTGCGGCCAGGCTCCTGAACCCAGATCCCTGGTCCCATTGCAGCCATGCTCCTCAACCCAAATCCCTGATCCCGGTGCGGCCATTGCTTGAACATTGACCCCTGGTCTTGGTGAACATCTGGCAGCCGCTTAGCTACACCCCTTCCTAGGCAGGCTGACCTTGTGGCACAGTGGGTCCACAGATACCCGTGCACCACCGCTGGGTGTAACACCTAGCATCTACTGTATTTTAATTTGTCCTGTAACACTACACCAATTGGTGTATTTTGGAGACATTTTTTAGATATATTTTTTATCAGTGGATTAATGTAACAGAACCACTGATTTCTTCTTTATAAGATTGTCTCCACGTACATTTTTTAAATGCTTTTATATGTTAATAATATAATTATGTCTTTGAATTATTTATGCTATGTGCTCAATTTCTTTATAGGTTTAATAATTGTATATTTTAGTTTACCCTTGTCTCAGTAGCTTTGGCAAAATTCTGTAGGTTTCCAACCCTAAGTTTCCAAATAATTTAGCTGGGAAATATTGCAACCAAGCTGTAAACCATCTGGAAGGAAGCTCAGCCAAGATCTGAGCTTTAAAGATGATGGTCTTGACAATTGAGCAATCATCCACTACCATGAACTAGACATGGACAATGCCAAGGAATCATCCCTAGAAGAGGGTTGCAGAGAACTGACTAACCAACCTGACATGTGTCTGGATGTCTCTTCAGATTTTGGCTAAACTCTCAGAAGAAAAATTACCCACAATGAAGAGTTTGGTTGAAGAGACTTAGGCTGATGTTAGAGGTTCGGTTCAAACAAGAACCGAGGAAACCTTGCATTGCTCATCGTATCCCTTCAGGTTAATATGGGGGCATGGTGCCATCTTATGTCTATAACTGGATAGCGAGACATTTCATACATAATGGATCTACTGCCTAGCAGAGGCCATGCTCACCCGCCAGTATTTATGTGCCTGTTGGCTACTTACGAAGCTTTATGGAGCTCAGGTATAGAAACAGGAATATCACAGTCAGTGGGATAAGCAGTCGGAAGACTTTGGGGCAGCTCATGTCCAAGAGGGCTGCACACGGCATGGTTACCTCCAGCGCGGTGGACCGTCCATGCTGCAATGGTTGGAGTATCCGGATTCTGCTGCAGTCAGGTCACCGTTTCACAATCCTACTGAGACTGATAAGAAATGAACCTTCACCACTTATATCAGTTTACACAGGAACACAGGCAGCAATAGTGATGGATCAGCTGTAAGGTGACGAGATGTCCTCAGTCAGGGAAAGACCTTTGTCACTTGTCGTTTATACAGCAAGACTTTCTGACATTGGAGTACAGGAAAATAGCACTATTACAATTGGGGTACAGGAAAATAACACTAGTACACTCGGGGTACAGGAAAATAACACTAGTACACTCGGGGTACAGGAAAATAACAGTAGTACAGTCGGGAAAAAACCTACAAGAAGCAAAATAAACAAAAACTCTGCTATAACTAAATAAGTAAAAAGCAAAAGTGCGTTTAAATAACAGAGTTCTTAGTAAAACGATTTTTGATCAAAAAAAGCATAAAAAACATCTCACAATCACCAAGGTGACCCTGATCGAGACAGTCCTACACTGTATAATATTAAAACCTTACCCTGTGTCAAAGTTGACCTCAGTGTGTAAATAAGGGCTGTGAGAATCATGTGGGAATAGTGGATGAGGGCAGGTATATCTCGCCCAGATTCCTTTCCTATGTGGCCTAGTCTGGTCAGTATCGCACCTGCTTACTAATGAATAATGGGAGGTGGATATAAAAGGATGCCAGGTGGTTGTGTGAGTGTCTCAGCCTGGGAACACAGAGAGCCTGTCTGTGTGAGAGACACACGTGAGTGAAAGCAGTGCCCACTGCAACTGTGGTTTGGCTGGACGAGAGAAGCCCGCCAGTTGGTAGTTAGGTGGTACCTTGTTTAGTTAGTGCCGGACAGGCAAGGATTTGTTTTATGTTTTATTTCTTTATGCATTGCTTTCACCATTAATAAACCTGGCCCAGTGTCAGTTACACCCAAATCCCAGCTCTGCGCCTGAATTTCATGCTGAACGCACGTGACCTTTGACCCCAGCAAAGCCGATCCCGGAGTGTTTTATCACATTGTGGTGGAGAACGCGGGCATCACGTTGCAAGCATGAGCATGGAGGACGTGGTGAAAGCGCTGGTACAGTCCACCGCCGTCCAGCAAGAAGCTAATCGGGTGATGATGGCCCAGCTGAAGGAGTTGGTGAACATGACAGCTACCGATCGTTCGCTTCTCCAGCAGGTGGCGCAGCGCCTGGCAAGCCTACATGAGGTTAACCTGGAAGCCGAGTCGAGAGTGATTCACGTGAGTCGGTACTGGCAGAAGATGACGACCGAAGATGACGTCGAGGCATACCTGACCACCTTTGAACGGACGGCGGTGTGAGAAAAATGGCCGAAGGCACGATGGGCCGGCCTGATTGCCCCGTTTCTTTCCGGTGAGGCCCAAAAGGCTTATTATGACTTAGAGCCTGAAGCTGCGCAGGACTTTGACAAACTGAAAGCCGAGATCTTGGCCCGGCTGGGAGTGACGACCGCTGTCCGTGCACAGAGAGTGCATCAATGGACTTATCAGCCGGATAAACCACCGTGGTCACAGATGTTCGACCTGATCCACGTGACGAAGAAGTGGCTACAACCCGAGGTGCTGACAGCAGCAGAGATAATCCAGAGAGTCGTCATGGACAAGTACCTGAGAGCTCTACCGCCAGCCCTGAGGAAGTGGGTAAGCCATGGAAATCCTACGATGGCAGATCAACTGGTGGATCTGGTTGAACGTTACTCCGTGGCGGAAGGACTCCGAGACGATGCTACCCCACCTCGTTCTTCATCGTCTCCACGTGGAACCGGTAAGACTGTTCCAGGGAGTAGGGGAGATGGAAAAATCCCTAAGACAGTGGGGGAGGAAAACGGGACTGCCCGCACTGCGAGGCAGAGAGTAACGAACTATGGTCTAAGCAACGGGCCCGTTAGGTGTTTCCGCTGCCAAGAAATGGGACACATCATTGCGAACTGTCCGCTCACTACTGAACCCATGCAGTGCGACGTCACAGACTCTAAAAACCGCATGTCTATGGTTGCACGGGTAGTGAGTGTGAATACTGGTCAAAAGAAGGTGGAAAAACACTTGTGTGATTTAACTGTTGATGGAAAAAATGTGGTGGCATTGTTAGACTCGGGAAGTGTGGTGACTCTGGTGAAGGCCAGTCTGGTGTCAGCCCCGACTGGACCATCAGACAAATTTTCTGTAACGTGTGTGCATGGAGACACCTGTTCGCACCTCACCACGGTCATATGCATTACTACTTCCTATGGGTCTGTGCAACATAAAGTGGGACTCATCCCGGCGTTATTGCATGATGTTATCCTGGGCCAGGATTTTCCCCACTTCTGGCAATTGTGGGAGAATCAGTTGATACCCCAGGGTAATAATGTACATGATTCTTCTCCCCGGGCGCGTGTGGGTCCCGAACCCCTGGAAGAGGTCTCCCCGGGAGACTCGGGGGAAGAGTCTGCTGGAAATGACCTACAGTTCCCGTTTTCAGTCATGGCGGGTGATACGGAGGAGACTGGGGAAGAGGAGGAGGCCGACAGCCGTCCACCTCCCCGTTTGCCGGATTTAGAAGTTCAGAAAGATGACTTCCAAAGCGAGCAAATAAAGGATCCTACCCTTTCTCAGGCTAGGACAAATGTAAAAGTGATAAATGGGGTACCCGTAGAACCTGGCTCTAGGCTGGCATATCCTTACATGGTTCTGGAGAATGGTTTACTCTATCAGATAGAGAAAAAGGGGGAAGGCACGGTGCAACTATTAGTCGTGCCAAAACCCTACCGGCGGCAGGTGCTGGACCTGGCCCACGGACATGTGATGGGAGGTCACCTGGGTGTCGAGAAAACCACCGAAAGGATATTACACTGTTTTGTTTGGCCAGGCATGCATCATGATGTTCGTGTATATTGTGAGTCTTGTCCTGACTGCCAAGCCTCTGCACCTAAGCCCCGGTTCTGTAGCCCTTTGGTACCCCTACCTATTATTGAAGTCCCGTTTGAGAGGATTGGGATGGATTTAGTTGGGCCCCTTCCACGGTCTGCACGTGGACACCAACATATCCTGGTCATCTTGGATTATGCCACTCGTTACCCGGAGGCCATACCTTTGCGTAACACGGCCACCAAGATGATTGCCAAGGAACTGGTGCATGTGTTTAGTGGGGTTGGTATACCAAAACAGATACTCACTGACCAGGGAACCCCCTTTATGTCCAGGGTAATGAAGGAGCTCTGCCGATTGTTACAAATCGAACCGTTATGCACATCCGTGTATCACCCTCAAACAGACGGGTTGGTCGAACGGTTCAATAAAACTCTGAAGCAGATGCTGAGAAAGGCGATAGACAAGGATGGGAAGAACTGGGACTATTTACTTCCGTATTTGCTTTTTGCCATCAGTGAAGTGCCCCAGTCTTCCACGGGGTTCTCGCCTTTCGAGTTATTGTACGCCCGACGTCCTCGCGGACTGTTAGACGTTGCAAAAGAAACCTGGGAGGGTCAGGTCACTCCGTTTAAAACGGTGATAGATCACGTCACACAAATGCAGGACTGTATTGCGGCTGTTATGCCTATCGTCAAAGAACACATGATGCAGGCTCAAGGAGCCCAAAAAAGAATCTATGATAGGGGCGCCAAGATCCATACGTTTGCACCCGGAGATAGGGTGTTGATCCTGGTCCCCGCGGTGGACAGTAAGTTCCTGGCAAAGTGGCAGGGCCCCTTTGAGATTAAGGAAAGAGTTGGTGAAGTAAACTACAAAGTATACCAGGCAGGTAAACGGAAACCTGAACAGATTTATCATGTAAATCTGATAAAACCCTGGAAAGATCGGTCTGCCTTGTCAGCGGAGCTGGCCCGGCCCGTCTGCTCGCATACCGTACCGGAGGTACGGGTTGCAGAGACTCTCTCGGAGCAGCAAAAGACTGAGGTCAAGCAATTTCTACTTCACAACCAAAAAGTTTTTCTCAGAAAAACCCGGGCAGACTACGCTAATGAAACATGACATCGTAACGGAACCTGGTGTCACTGTTCACGTGAAACCCTACAGAATTCCGGAAGCGCGCCGTGAAGCCGTTTCCCGAGAAGTGAAGGCAATGTTAGAGTTAGGTGTCATTGAGGAATCGCACAGTGCTTGGTCCAGCCCGATTGTGTTAATTCCTAAACCGGACGGCACAATCCGGTTCTGCAATGACTTCAGGAAACTGAATGCGGTCTCAAAATTTGATGCCTACCCTATGCCCCGGGTCGACGAGTTAATAGATCGGTTAGGAAAAGCCCGGTATATTACGACCCTAGACCTAACAAAGGGGTATTGGCAGATCCCTTTGGCGGAGGCTGCCAGAGAAAAGACGGCATTTGCTACACCGGAAGGTCTATTTCAGTATGTGTATATGCCGTTTGGACTGCACGGAGCACCGGCGACCTTCCAGAGACTGATGGATCGAGTCCTGAGGCCGCATAGGCAGTACGCTTCGGCCTATTTGGATGACATTGTCATTTACAGCTTGGACTGGGAGACTCATCTCCAGAAAGTACAAGCTGTGATTGACGACCTGTGGGAGGCAGGTCTAACCGCGAACCCCAAGAAATGTCATATCGGGCTAGAAGAAGCCCGGTATTTGGGGTATGTAATTGGGAGGGGTGTTGTTAAACCCCAGGTTGATAAGATTCAGGCGGTTCAGGACTGGCCACAACCTGTCAGCAAGAAGCAGGTGCAAGCCTTCCTGGGGATCGCCGGCTATTATCGCCGGTTCATACCCAATTTTTCAGCCATCGCTACCCCCCTGACAGATCTTACCAAAGGGAAAGACTCCGTCATGATTAAATGGAGTTTAGCGGCTGAAGAAGCCTTCCATAGCCTAGAACGGGCACTTTGCTCTCAGCCCGTACTGGTGACTCCGGACTTCCGCAGCGAGTTTGTGGTACAAACGGATGCCTCTGATACCGGTTTCGGGGCCGTACTCTCACAAGTGAGGGACGGAGTGGAACACCCAGTCCTCTATCTCAGCAGGAAGCTGAATAAACACGAGCAAAGGTATGCAGTCATAGAAAAAGAGTGCCTCGCAATTAAGTGGGCTCTAGAGGCCCTCAAATATTACCTGGTGGGCCGAAAGTTCAGGCTGATCACTGACCATGCCCCTCTCAAGTGGATGCACTTGAACAAGGAACGGAATAGCCGGGTGACCCGGTGGTTCCTTGCCCTGCAGGCCTACACTATTACGGTGGAGCACCGCCCAGGGGTACAGATGGGGAATGCAGATGCCCTGTCCCGAGTGCACTGTTTGGCGGGTGTCATTGCTCGACCGGAGTGGTCTGAGCAGAGGGGGGGGGATATGTGAGAATCATGTGGGAATAGTGGATGAGGGCAGGTATATCTCGCAAAGATTCCTTTCCTATGTGGCCTAGTCTGGTCAGTATCGCACCTGCTTACTAATGAAAAATGGGAGGTGGATATAAAAGGATGCCAGGTGGTTCTGTGAGTGTCTCAGCCTGGGAACACAGAGAGCCTGTCTGTGTGAGAGACACACGTGAGTGAAAGCAGTGCCCACTGCAACTGTGGTTTGGCTGGACGGGAGAAGCCCGCCAGTTGGTAGTTAGGTGGTACCTTGTTTAGTTAGTGCCGGACAGGCAAGGATTTGTTTTATGTTTTATTTCTTTATGCATTGCTTTCACCATTAATAAACCTGGCCCAGTGTCAGTTGTACCCAAATCCCAGCTCTGCGCCTGAATTTCATGCTGAACGCACGTGACCTTTGACCCCAGCAAAGCCGATCCTGGAGTGTTTTATCACAGGGCAGACAAAAGGACCAGGTCCCGACCTAAGGACACCAGCCAGGGGAAGCTTTTAATGTGATTTACAGCTCCAGAGGGTGAGGCTATACCCCGACTTGCACAGAATGCAAAAATACAAAGAAAAAACACAAAAATTGAGCTTAGTTAAAGTTGGTATACATGCAGCATATAAACGCATGTTCACTTTGGTGTAGGACCATCTCGATCAGGGTCACCTTGGCGACGGTGAGATGTCTTTCATGCTTTTTTTAAATCAAAAATCGTATTACTAAGAACCCTGTGTTATTTAAATGCACTTTTTCTTTTTTAATTATTTAGCTATACCAGGGTTTTTTCAATGTTTTAAGGCCAAAGTGAACATGCATTTATATGCTGCATGTATACCAACTTTAACTAAGCTCAATTTTTGTGTTTTTACTAGTATACTCGGGGTACAGAAAAATAACACTATTACACTCGGGTTACAGGAAAATATCACTATTACACTCGGGGTACAGGAAAATAACACTAGTACACTCGGGGTACAGGAAAATAACACTATTACACACGGGGTACAGGAAAATATCACTATTACACTCGGGGTACAGGAAAATGACACTTACACTCGGGGTACAGGAAAATAACACTATTACACTCAGGGTACTGGAAAATATCACTATTACACTCAGGGTACAGGAAAATAACACTATTACACTCGGGTTACAGGAAAATATCACTATTACACTCGAGGTACAGGAAAATAACACTAGTACACTCGGGGTACAGGAAAATAACACTAGTACACTCGGGGTACAGGAAAATAACACTAGTACACTCGGAGTACAGGAAAATAGCACTATTACACTCGGAGTACAGGAAAATAACACTATTACACTCGGGCTACAGGAAAATATCACTATTACACTCAGGGTACAGGAAAATAACACTAGTACACTCGGGGTACAGGAAAATAACACTATTACACTCGGGGTACAGGAAAATAACACTATTACACTCGGGGTACAGAAAAATAACACTATTACACACGGGGTACAGGAAAATAACACTAGTACACTCGGGGTACAGGACAATAACACTATTACACACGGGGTACAGGAAAATATCACTATTACACTCGGGGTACAGGAAAATAACACTATTACACTTGGGGTACAGGAAAATAACACTATTACACTCGGGGTACAGGAAAATAACACTATTACACACGGGGTACAGGAAAATATCACTATTACACTCGGGGTACAGGAAAATAACACTATTACACTCGGGGTACAGGAAAATAACAATATTACACTCGGTACTGGAAAATAACACTAGTACACTCAGGGTACAGGAAAATATCACTAGTACACTCAGGGTACAGGAAAATAACACTATTACACTCGGGTTACAGGAAAATATCACTATTACACTCGGGGTACAGGAAAATAACACTAGTACACTCAGGGTACAGGAAAATAACACTAGTACACTCGGGGTACAGGAAAATAACACTATTACACACGGGGTACAGGAAAATAACACTATTACACTCGGGGTACAGGAAAATAACACTATTACACTCAGGGTACTGGAAAATAACACTAGTACACTCAGGGTACTGGAAAATATCACTAGTACACTAAGGGTACAGGAAAATAACACTATTACCCTCGGGTTACAGGAAAATATCACTATTACACTCGGTGTACAGGAAAATAACACTAGTACACTCGGGGTACAGGAAAATAACACTAGTACACTCGGGGTACAGGAAAATAACACTATTACACATGGGGTACAGGAAAATATCACTATTACACTCGGGGTACAGGAAAATAACACTATTACACTCGGGGTACAGGAAAATAACACTATTACACTCAGGGTACTGGAAAATAACACTAGTACACTCAGGGTACTGGAAAATATCACTATTACACTCAGGGTACAGGAAAATAACACTATTACACTCGGGTTACAGGAAAATATCACTATTACACTCGGGGTACAGGAAAATAACACTATTACACTCTGGGTACAGGAAAATAACACTATTACACTCAAGGTACAGGAAAATAACACTATTACACACGGGGTACAGGAAAATATCACTATTACACTCAGAGTACAGGAAAATAACATTATTACACTCGGGTTACAGGAAAATATCACTATTACACTCAGGGTACAGGAAAATAACACTAGTACACTCGGGGTACAGGAAAATAACACTATTACACTCGGGGTACAGGAAAATAACACTAGTACACTCGGAGTACAGTAAAATAACACTATTACACTCGGAGTACAGGAAAATATCACTATTACACTCAGGATACAGGAAAATAACACTAGTACACTCGGGGTACAGGAAAATAACACTATTACACTCGGAATACAGGAAAATAACACTAGTACACACGGGGTACAGGAAAATAACACTAGTACATTCGGGGTACAGGAAAATAACACTAGTACACTTGGAGTACAGGAAAATAACACTATTACACTCGGGTTACAGGAAAATATCACTATTACACTCGGTACAGGAAAATAACACTAGTACACTCGCGGTACAGGAAAATAACACTATTACACTCGGGGTACAGGAAAATAACACTAGTACACTCGGAGTACAGGAAAATAACACTATTACACTCGGAGTACAGGAAAATAACAATATTACACTCGGGTTACAGGAAAATATCACTATTACACTCAGGCTACAGGAAAATAACACTAGTACACTCGGAGTACAGGAAAATAACACTTGTACACTCGGAGTACAGGAAAATAACACTAGTACACACGGAGTACAGGAAAATAACACTAGTACACTCGGAGTACAGGAAAATAACACTAGTAAACTCGGAGTACAGGAAAATAACACTATTACACATGGGGTACAGGAAAATAACACTAGTACACACGGGGTACAGGAAAATAACACTAGTACACACGGAGAACAGGAAAATAACACTATTACACTCGGGGTACAGGAAAATAACACTAGTACACACGGAGAACAGGAAAATAACACTATTACACTCGGGGTACAGGACAATAATACTATTACACTCAGGGTACAGGAAAATAACACTATTACAGTCAGGGTACAGGAAAATAACACTAGTACATACGGGGTACAGGAAAATAACACTATTACACTCGGGGTAGAGGACAATAATACTATTACACTCAGGGTACTGGAAAATAACACTATTACACTCGGGGTACAGGAAAATAACACTAGTACACTCGGAGTACAGGAAAATAACACTATTACACTTGGGGAACAGGAAAATAACACTAGTACACGGGGTACAGGAAAATAACACTATTATACTCGGGGAGCAGGAAAATAACACTAGTACATTCGGGGTACAGGAAAATAACACTATTACACATGGGGTACAGGAAAATAAATATTACACTCGGGGTGCAGGAAAATATCACTATTACAGTCAGGGTACAGGAAAATAAGACTAGTACACACGGGGTACAAGAAAATAACACTATTACACTCGGGGTACAGGACAATAATACTATTACACTCAGGGTACTGGAAAATAACACTTTTACACTCAGGGTACAGGAACATGACACTAGTACACTCGGGGAACAGGAAAATAACACTAGTACACTCTGAGTACAGGAAAATAACACTATTACACTCGGAGTACAGGAAAATAACACTAGTACACACGAGGTACAGGAAAATAACATTAGTACACTTGGAGTACAGGAAAATAACACTAGTACACACGGGGTACAGGAAAATAACACTAGTAAACTCGGAGTACAGGAAAATAACACTAGTACACTCGGAGTACAGGAAAATAACACTATTACACACGGGGTACAGGAAAATAACACTAGTACACACGGGGTACAGGAAAATAACACTAGTACACACGGGGTACAGGAAAATAACACTATTACACTCGGGGTACAGGACAATAATACTATTACACTCAGGGTACTGGAAAATAACACTATTACACTCGGGGTACAGTAAAATAACACTATTACACTCAGGGTACAGGAAAATAACACTATTACACTTGGGGTACAGGAAAATAACACTAGTACACTCGGAGTACAGGAAAATAACACTAGTACACTCGGAGTACAGGAAAATAACACTATTACACTCGGGGAACAGGAAAATAACACTAGAACACTCGGGGTACAGGAAAATAACACTATTACACATGGGGTACAGGAAAATAACTATGACACTCGGGGTACAGGAAAATAACACTATTACAGTCAGGGTACAGGAAAATAACACTAGTACATACGGGGTACAGGAAAATAACACTATTACACTCGGGGTAGAGGACAATAATACTATTACACTCAGGGTACTGGAAAATAACACTATTACACTTGGGGTACAGGAAAATAACACTAGTACACTCGGAGTACAGGAAAATAACACTATTACACTTGGGGAACAGGAAAATAACACTAGTACACGGGGTACAGGAAAATAACACTATTACACATGGGGTACAAGAAAATAACTATTACACTCGGGGTACAGGAAAATAACACTATTACACTCAGGGTACAGGAAAATAACACTAGTACACTCGGAGTACAGGAAAATAACACTAGTACACACAGGGTACAGGAAAATAACACTATTACACATGGGGTACAGGAAAATAACACTATTACACTCAGGGTACAGGAAAATAACACTAGTACACTCAGGGTACAGGAAAATAACACTATTACACATGGGGTACAGGAAAATAACTATTACACTCGGAGTACAGGAAAATAACACTAGTACACTCGGGGTACAGGAAAATAACACTATTACACTCGGGTTACAGGAAAATATCACTATTACACTCGGGGTACAGGAAAATAACACTATTACACTCTGGGTACAAGAAAATAACTATTACACTCGGGGTACAGGAAAATAACACTATTACACTCAGGGTACAGGAAAATAACACTAGTACACTCGGAGTACAGGAAAATAACACTATTACACATGGGGTACAGGAAAATAACACTATTACACATGGGGTACAGGAAAATAACACTATTACACTCAGGGTACAGGAAAATAACACTAGTACACTCAGGGTACAGGAAAATAACACTATTACACATGGGGTACAGGAAAATAACTATTACACTCGGAGTACAGGACAATAATACTATTACAGTCAGGGTACAGGAAAATAACACTAGTACATACGGGGTACAGGAAAATAACACTATTACACTCGGGGTAGAGGACAATAATACTATTACACTCAGGGTACTGGAAAATAACACTATTACACTCGGGGTACAGGAAAATAACACTAGTACACTCGGAGTACAGGAAAATAACACTATTACACTTGGGGAACAGGAAAATAACACTAGTACACGGGGTACAGGAAAATAACACTATTATACTCGGGGAGCAGGAAAATAACACTAGTACACTCGGGGTACAGGAAAATAACACTATTACACATGGGGTACAGGAAAATAAATATTACACTCGGGGTGCAGGAAAATATCACTATTACAGTCAGGGTACAGGAAAATAAGACTAGTACACACGGGGTACAAGAAAATAACACTATTACACTCGGGGTACAGGACAATAATACTATTACACTCAGGGTACTGGAAAATAACACTTTTACACTCAGGGTACAGGAACATAACACTAGTACACTCGGGGAACAGGAAAATAACACTAGTACACTCTGAGTACAGGAAAATAACACTATTACACTCGGAGTACAGGAAAATAACACTAGTACACACGAGGTACAGGAAAATAACATTAGTACACTTGGAGTACAGGAAAATAACACTAGTACACACGGGGTACAGGAAAATAACACTAGTAAACTCGGAGTACAGGAAAATAACACTAGTACACTCGGAGTACAGGAAAATAACACTATTACACACGGGGTACAGGAAAATAACACTAGTACACACGGGGTACAGGAAAATAACACTAGTACACACGGGGTACAGGAAAATAACACTATTACACTCGGGGTACAGGACAATAATACTATTACACTCAGGGTACTGGAAAATAACACTATTACACTCGGGGTACAGTAAAATAACACTATTACACTCAGGGTACAGGAAAATAACACTATTACACTTGGGGTACAGGAAAATAACACTAGTACACTCGGAGTACAGGAAAATAACACTAGTACACTCGGAGTACAGGAAAATAACACTATTACACTCGGGGAACAGGAAAATAACACTAGAACACTCGGGGTACAGGAAAATAACACTATTACATATGGGGTACAGGAAAATAACTATGACACTCGGGGTACAGGAAAATAACACTATTACAGTCAGGGTACAGGAAAATAACACTAGTACATACGGGGTACAGGAAAATAACACTATTACACTCGGGGTAGAGGACAATAATACTATTACACTCAGGGTACTGGAAAATAACACTATTACACTTGGGGTACAGGAAAATAACACTAGTACACTCGGAGTACAGGAAAATAACACTATTACACTTGGGGAACAGGAAAATAACACTAGTACACGGGGTACAGGAAAATAACACTATTACACATGGGGTACAAGAAAATAACTATTACACTCGGGGTACAGGAAAATAACACTATTACACTCAGGGTACAGGAAAATAACACTAGTACACTCGGAGTACAGGAAAATAACACTAGTACACACGGGGTACAGGAAAATAACACTATTACACATGGGGTACAGGAAAATAACACTATTACACTCAGGGTAAAGGAAAATAACACTAGTACACTCAGGGTACAGGAAAATAACACTATTACACATGGGGTACAGGAAAATAACTATTACACTCGGAGTACAGGAAAATAACACTAGTACACTCGGGGTACAGGAAAATAACACTATTACACTCGGGTTACAGGAAAATATCACTATTACACTCGGGGTACAGGAAAATAACACTATTACACTCTGGGTACAAGAAAATAACTATTACACTCGGGGTACAGGAAAATAACACTATTACACTCAGGGTACAGGAAAATAACACTAGTACACTCGGAGTACAGGAAAATAACACTAGTACACACAGGGTACAGGAAAATAACACTATTACACATGGGGTACAGGAAAATAACACTATTACACTCAGGGTACAGGAAAATAACACTAGTACACTCGGGGTACAGGAAAATAACACTATTACACATGGGGTACAGGAAAATAACTATTACACTCCGAGTACAGGAAAATAACACTAGTACACTCGGGGTACAGGAAAATAACACTATTACACTCGGGTTACAGGAAAATATCACTATTACACTCGGGGTACAGGAAAATAACACTATTACACTCTGGGTACAGGAAAATAACACTATTACACTCTGGGTACAGGAAAATAACACTATTACACTCAAGGTACAGGAAAATAACACTATTACACACGGGGTACAGGAAAATATCACTATTACACTCGGAGTACAGGAAAATAACATTATTACACTCGGGTTACAGGAAAATATCACTATTACACTCAGGGTACAGGAAAATAACACTAGTACACTCGGGGTACAGGAAAATAACACTATTACACTCGGGGTACAGGAAAATAACACTAGTACACTCGGAGTACAGTAAAATAACACTATTACACTCGGAGTACAGGAAAATATCACTATTACACTCAGGATACAGGAAAATAACACTAGTACACTCGGGGTACAGGAAAATAACACTATTACACTCGGAGTACAGGAAAATAACACTAGTACACACGGGGTACAGGAAAATAACACTAGTACATTCGGGGTACAGGAAAATAACACTAGTACACTTGGAGTACAGGAAAATAACACTATTACACTCGGGTTACAGGAAAATATCACTATTACACTCGGTACAGGAAAATAACACTAGTACACTCGCGGTACAGGAAAATAACACTATTACACTCGGGGTACAGGAAAATAACACCAGTACACTCGGAGTACAGGAAAATAACACTATTACACTCGGAGTACAGGAAAATAACAATATTACACTCGGGTTACAGGAAAATATCACTATTACACTCAGGCTACAGGAAAATAACACTAGTACACTCGGAGTACAGGAAAATAACACTTGTACACTCGGAGTACAGGAAAATAACACTAGTACACACGGAGTACAGGAAAATAACACTAGTACACTCGGAGCACAGGAAAATAACACTAGTAAACTCGGAGTACAGGAAAATAACACTATTACACACGGGGTACAGGAAAATAACACTAGTACACACGGGGTACAGGAAAATAACACTAGTACACACGGAGAACAGGAAAATAACACTATTACACTCGGGGTACAGGAAAATAACACTAGTACACACGGAGAACAGGAAAATAACACTATTACACTCGGGGTACAGGACAATAATACTATTACACTCAGGGTACAGGAAAATAACAATATTACAGTCAGGGTACAGGAAAATAACACTAGTACATACGGGGTACAGGAAAATAACACTATTACACTCGGGGTAGAGGACAATAATACTATTACACTCGGGGTACAGAAAAATAACACTAGTACACTCGGAGTACAGGAAAATAACACTATTACACTTGGGGAACAGGAAAATAACACTAGTACACGGGGTACAGGAAAATAACACTATTATACTCGGGGAGCAGGAAAATAACACTAGTACACTCGGGGTACAGGAAAATAACACTATTACACATGGGGTACAGGAAAATAAATATTACACTCGGGGTGCAGGAAAATATCACTATTACAGTCAGGGTACAGGAAAATAAGACTAGTACACACGGGGTACAAGAAAATAACACTATTACACTCGGGGTACAGGAAAATAACACTAGTACACACGGGGTACAGGAAAATAACACTAGTACATTCGGGGTACAGGAAAATAACACTAGTACACTTGGAGTACAGGAAAATAACACTATTACACTCGGGTTACAGGAAAATATCACTATTACACTCGGTACAGGAAAATAACACTAGTACACTCGCGGTACAGGAAAATAACACTATTACACTCGGGGTACAGGAAAATAACACTAGTACACTCGGAGTACAGGAAAATAACACTATTACACTCGGAGTACAGGAAAATAACAATATTACACTCGGGTTACAGGAAAATATCACTATTACACTCAGGCTACAGGAAAATAACACTAGTACACTCGGAGTACAGGAAAATAACACTTGTACACTCGGAGTACAGGAAAATAACACTAGTACACACGGAGTACAGGAAAATAACACTAGTACACTCGGAGTACAGGAAAATAACACTAGTAAACTCGGAGTACAGGAAAATAACACTATTACACATGGGGTACAGGAAAATAACACTAGTACACACGGGGTACAGGAAAATAACACTAGTACACACGGAGAACAGGAAAATAACACTATTACACTCGGGGTACAGGAAAATAACACTAGTACACACGGAGAACAGGAAAATAACACTATTACACTCGGGGTACAGGACAATAATACTATTACACTCAGGGTACAGGAAAATAACACTATTACAGTCAGGGTACAGGAAAATAACACTAGTACATACGGGGTACAGGAAAATAACACTATTACACTCGGGGTAGAGGACAATAATACTATTACACTCAGGGTACTGGAAAATAACACTATTACACTCGGGGTACAGGAAAATAACACTAGTACACTCGGAGTACAGGAAAATAACACTATTACACTTGGGGAACAGGAAAATAACACTAGTACACGGGGTACAGGAAAATAACACTATTATACTCGGGGAGCAGGAAAATAACACTAGTACATTCGGGGTACAGGAAAATAACACTATTACACATGGGGTACAGGAAAATAAATATTACACTCGGGGTGCAGGAAAATATCACTATTACAGTCAGGGTACAGGAAAATAAGACTAGTACACACGGGGTACAAGAAAATAACACTATTACACTCGGGGTACAGGACAATAATACTATTACACTCAGGGTACTGGAAAATAACACTTTTACACTCAGGGTACAGGAACATAACACTAGTACACTCGGGGAACAGGAAAATAACACTAGTACACTCTGAGTACAGGAAAATAACACTATTACACTCGGAGTACAGGAAAATAACACTAGTACACACGAGGTACAGGAAAATAACATTAGTACACTTGGAGTACAGGAAAATAACACTAGTACACACGGGGTACAGGAAAATAACACTAGTAAACTCGGAGTACAGGAAAATAACACTAGTACACTCGGAGTACAGGAAAATAACACTATTACACACGGGGTACAGGAAAATAACACTAGTACACACGGGGTACAGGAAAATAACACTAGTACACACGGGGTACAGGAAAATAACACTATTACACTCGGGGTACAGGACAATAAGACTATTACACTCAGGGTACTGGAAAATAACACTATTACACTCGGGGTACAGTAAAATAACACTATTACACTCAGGGTACAGGAAAATAACACTATTACACTTGGGGTACAGGAAAATAACACTAGTACACTCGGAGTACAGGAAAATAACACTAGTACACTCGGAGAACAGGAAAATAACACTATTACACTCGGGGAACAGGAAAATAACACTAGAACACTCGGGGTACAGGAAAATAACACTATTACACATGGGGTACAGGAAAATAACTATGACACTCGGGGTACAGGAAAATAACACTATTACAGTCAGGGTACAGGAAAATAACACTAGTACATACGGGGTACAGGAAAATAACACTATTACACTCGGGGTAGAGGACAATAATACTATTACACTCAGGGTACTGGAAAATAACACTATTACACTTGGGGTACAGGAAAATAACACTAGTACACTCGGAGTACAGGAAAATAACACTATTACACTTGGGGAACAGGAAAATAACACTAGTACACGGGGTACAGGAAAATAACACTATTACACATGGGGTACAAGAAAATAACTATTACACTCGGGGTACAGGAAAATAACACTATTACACTCAGGGTACAGGAAAATAACACTAGTACACTCGGAGTACAGGAAAATAACACTAGTACACACAGGGTACAGGAAAATAACACTATTACACATGGGGTACAGGAAAATAACACTATTACACTCAGGGTACAGGAAAATAACACTACTACACTCAGGGTACAGGAAAATAACACTATTACACATGGGGTACAGGAAAATAACTATTACACTCGGAGTACAGGAAAATAACACTAGTACACTCGGGGTACAGGAAAATAACACTATTACACTCGGGTTACAGGAAAATATCACTATTACACTCGGGGTACAGGAAAATAACACTATTACACTCTGGGTACAAGAAAATAACTATTACACTCGGAGTACAGGAAAATAACACTATTACACTCAGGGTACAGGAAAATAACACTAGTACACTCGGAGTACAGGAAAATAACACTATTACACATGGGGTACAGGAAAATAACACTATTACACATGGGGTACAGGAAAATAACACTATTACACTCAGGGTACAGGAAAATAACACTAGTACACTCAGGGTACAGGAAAATAACACTATTACACATGGGGTACAGGAAAATAACTATTACACTCGGAGTACAGGACAATAATACTATTACAGTCAGGGTACAGGAAAATAACACTAGTACATACGGGGTACAGGAAAATAACACTATTACACTCGGGGTAGAGGACAATAATACTATTACACTCAGGGTACTGGAAAATAACACTATTACACTCGGGGTACAGGAAAATAACACTAGTACACTCGGAGTACAGGAAAATGACACTATTACACTTGGGGAACAGGAAAATAACACTAGTACACGGGGTACAGGAAAATAACACTATTATACTCGGGGAGCAGGAAAATAACACTAGTACACTCGGGGTACAGGAAAATAACACTATTACACATGGGGTACAGGAAAATAAATATTACACTCGGGGTGCAGGAAAATATCACTATTACAGTCAGGGTACAGGAAAATAAGACTAGTACACACGGGGTACAAGAAAATAACACTATTACACTCGGGGTACAGGACAATAATACTATTACACTCAGGGTACTGGAAAATAACACTTTTACACTCAGGGTACAGGAACATAACACTAGTACACTCGGGGAACAGGAAAATAACACTAGTACACTCTGAGTACAGGAAAATAACACTATTACACTCGGAGTACAGGAAAATAACACTAGTACACACGAGGTACAGGAAAATAACATTAGTACACTTGGAGTACAGGAAAATAACACTAGTACACACGGGGTACAGGAAAATAACACTAGTAAACTCGGAGTACAGGAAAATAACACTAGTACACTCGGAGTACAGGAAAATAACACTATTACACACGGGGTACAGGAAAATAACACTAGTACACACGGGGTACAGGAAAATAACACTAGTACACACGGGGTACAGGAAAATAACACTATTACACTCGGGGTACAGGACAATAATACTATTACACTCAGGGTACTGGAAAATAACACTATTACACTCGGGGTACAGTAAAATAACACTATTACACTCAGGGTACAGGAAAATAACACTATTACACTTGGGGTACAGGAAAATAACACTAGTACACTCGGAGTACAGGAAAATAACACTATTACACTCGGGGAACAGGAAAATAACACTAGAACACTCGGGGTACAGGAAAATAACACTATTACACATGGGGTACAGGAAAATAACTATGACACTCGGGGTACAGGAAAATAACACTATTACAGTCAGGGTACAGGAAAATAACACTAGTACATACGGGGTACAGGAAAATAACACTATTACACTCGGGGTAGAGGACAATAATACTATTACACTCAGGGTACTGGAAAATAACACTATTACACTTGGGGTACAGGAAAATAACACTAGTACACTCGGAGTACAGGAAAATAACACTATTACACTTGGGGAACAGGAAAATAACACTAGTACACGGGGTACAGGAAAATAACACTATTACACATGGGGTACAAGAAAATAACTATTACACTCGGGGTACAGGAAAATAACACTATTACACTCAGGGTACAGGAAAATAACACTAGTACACTCGGAGTACAGGAAAATAACACTAGTACACACGGGGTACAGGAAAATAACACTATTACACATGGGGTACAGGAAAATAACACTATTACACTCAGGGTACAGGAAAATAACACTAGTACACTCAGGGTACAGGAAAATAACACTATTACACATGGGGTACAGGAAAATAACTATTACACTCGGAGTACAGGAAAATAACACTAGTACACTCGGGGTACAGGAAAATAACACTATTACACTCGGGTTACAGGAAAATATCACTATTACACTCGGGGTACAGGAAAATAACACTATTACACTCTGGGTACAAGAAAATAACTATTACACTCGGGGTACAGGAAAATAACACTATTACACTCAGGGTACAGGAAAATAACACTAGTACACTCGGAGTACAGGAAAATAACACTAGTACACACAGGGTACAGGAAAATAACACTATTACACATGGGGTACAGGAAAATAACACTTACACTCAGGGTACAGGAAAATAACACTAGTACACTCGGGGTACAGGAAAATAACACTATTACACATGGGGTACAGGAAAATAACTATTACACTCCGAGTACAGGAAAATAACACTAGTACACTCGGGGTACAGGAAAATAACACTATTACACTCGGGTTACAGGAAAATATCACTATTACACTCGGGGTACAGGAAAATAACACTATTACACTCTGGGTACAGGAAAATAACACTATTACACTCTGGGTACAGGAAAATAACACTATTACACTCAAGGTACAGGAAAATAACACTATTACACACGGGGTACAGGAAAATATCACTATTACACTCGGAGTACAGGAAAATAACATTATTACACTCGGGTTACAGGAAAATATCACTATTACACTCAGGGTACAGGAAAATAACACTAGTACACTCGGGGTACAGGAAAATAACACTATTACACTCGGGGTACAGGAAAATAACACTAGTACACTCGGAGTACAGTAAAATAACACTATTACACTCGGAGTACAGGAAAATATCACTATTACACTCAGGATACAGGAAAATAACACTAGTACACTCGGGGTACAGGAAAATAACACTATTACACTCGGAGTACAGGAAAATAACACTAGTACACACGGGGTACAGGAAAATAACACTAGTACATTCGGGGTACAGGAAAATAACACTAGTACACTTGGAGTACAGGAAAATAACACTATTACACTCGGGTTACAGGAAAATATCACTATTACACTCGGTACAGGAAAATAACACTAGTACACTCGCGGTACAGGAAAATAACACTATTACACTCGGGGTACAGGAAAATAACACCAGTACACTCGGAGTACAGGAAAATAACACTATTACACTCGGAGTACAGGAAAATAACAATATTACACTCGGGTTACAGGAAAATATCACTATTACACTCAGGCTACAGGAAAATAACACTAGTACACTCGGAGTACAGGAAAATAACACTTGTACACTCGGAGTACAGGAAAATAACACTAGTACACACGGAGTACAGGAAAATAACACTAGTACACTCGGAGCACAGGAAAATAACACTAGTAAACTCGGAGTACAGGAAAATAACACTATTACACACGGGGTACAGGAAAATAACACTAGTACACACGGGGTACAGGAAAATAACACTAGTACACACGGAGAACAGGAAAATAACACTATTACACTCGGGGTACAGGAAAATAACACTAGTACACACGGAGAACAGGAAAATAACACTTACACTCGGGGTACAGGACAATAATACTATTACACTCAGGGTACAGGAAAATAACAATATTACAGTCAGGGTACAGGAAAATAACACTAGTACATACGGGGTACAGGAAAATAACACTATTACACTCGGGGTAGAGGACAATAATACTATTACACTCGGGGTACAGAAAAATAACACTAGTACACTCGGAGTACAGGAAAATAACACTATTACACTTGGGGAACAGGAAAATAACACTAGTACACGGGGTACAGGAAAATAACACTATTATACTCGGGGAGCAGGAAAATAACACTAGTACACTCGGGGTACAGGAAAATAACACTATTACACATGGGGTACAGGAAAATAAATATTACACTCGGGGTGCAGGAAAATATCACTATTACAGTCAGGGTACAGGAAAATAAGACTAGTACACACGGGGTACAAGAAAATAACACTATTACACACGGGGTACAGGACAATAATACTATTACACTCAGGGTACTGGAAAATAACACTTTTACACTCAGGGTACAGGAACATAACACTAGTACACTCGGGGAACAGGAAAATAACACTAGTACACTCTGAGTACAGGAAAATAACACTATTACACTCGGAGTACAGGAAAATAACACTAGTACACACGAGGTACAGGAAAATAACATTAGTACACTTGGAGTACAGGAAAATAACACTAGTACACACGGGGTACAGGAAAATAACACTAGTAAACTCGGAGTACAGGAAAATAACACTAGTACACTCGGAGTACAGGAAAATAACACTATTACACACGGGGTACAGGAAAATAACACTAGTACACACGGGGTACAGGAAAATAACACTAGTACACACGGGGTACAGGAAAATAACACTATTACACTCGGGGTACAGGACAATAATACTATTACACTCAGGGTACTGGAAAATAACACTATTACACTCGGGGTACAGTAAAATAACACTATTACACTCAGGGTACAGGAAAATAACACTATTACACTTGGGGTACAGGAAAATAACACTAGTACACTCGGAGTACAGGAAAATAACACTAGTACACTCGGAGTACAAGAAAATAACACTATTACACTCGGGGAACAGGAAAATAACACTAGAAAACTCGGGGTACAGGAAAATAACACTAGTACACTCGGAGTACAGGAAAATAACACTATTACACTTGGGGAACAGGAAAATAACACTAGTAGACGGGGTACAGGAAAATAACACTATTACACATGGGGTACAAGAAAATAACTATTACACTCGGGGTACAGGAAAATAACACTATTACACTCAGGGTACAGGAAAATAACACTAGTACACTCGGAGTACAGGAAAATAACACTAGTACACACAGGGTACAGGAAAATAACACTATTACACATGGGGTACAGGAAAATAACACTATTACACTCAGGGTACAGGAAAATAACACTAGTACACTCAGGGTACAGGAAAATAACACTATTACACATGGGGTACAGGAAAATAACTATTACACTCGGAGTACAGGAAAATAACACTAGTACACTCGGGGTACAGGAAAATAACACTATTACACTCAGGGTACAGGAAAATAACACTAGTACACTCGGAGTACAGGAAAATAATACTAGTACACTCGGGGTACAGGAAAATAACACTATTACACATGGGGTACAGGAAAATAATTATTACACTCGGGGTACAGGAAAATAACACTAATACACTCGGGTTACAGGAAAATAACACTATTACACTCGGAGTACAGGAAAATAACACTAGTGCACTCGGGGTACAGGAAAATATCACTATTACACTCGGAGTACAGGAAAATAACACTAGTACCCTCGGGGTACAGGAAAATTACCCTGTTACACTCGGGGTACAGGAAAATAACACTATTACACTCGGGGTACATGAAAATAACACTAGTACACTCGGGGCACAGGAAAATATCACTATTACACTCGGAGTACAGGAAAATAACACTATTACACTCGGGATACAGGAAAATAACACTATTACACATGGGGTACAGGAAAATAACTATTACACTCGGGGTACAGGACAATAATACTATTACACTCGGTACAGGAAAATAACACTAGTACACTCGGGGTACAGGAAAATAACACTAGTATACTCGGGGTGCAGGAAAATAACACTATTACACTCAGGGTACAGGAAAATAACACTAGTACACTCGGAGTACAGGAAAATAACACTAGTACACTCGGGGTACAGGAAAATAACACTATTACACATGGGGTACAGGAAAATAACTATTACACTCGGGGTACAGGAAAATAACACTAGTGCACTCGGGGTACAGGAAAATAACACTATTACACTCGGAGTGCAGGAAAATAACACTAGTACACTCGGGGTACAGGAAAATAACACTAGTGCACTCGGGGTACAGGAAAATAACACTAGTGCACTCGGGTTTCAGGAAAATATCACTATTACACTCGGAGTACAGGAAAATAACACTAGTACACTCGGGGTACAGGAAAATAACACTATTACACTCGGGGTACAGGAAAATATCACTATTACACTCGGAGTACCGGAAAATAACACTATTACACTCGGGGTACAGGAAAATAACACTATTACACTCGGGGTACAGGAAAATAACACTAGTACACTTGGGGTACAGGAAAATATCACTATTACACTCGGAGTACAGGAAAATAACACTATTACACTCGGGGTGCAGGAAAATAACACTATTACACTCGGGGTACAGGAAAATAACACTATTACACTATTACACATGGGGTACAGGAAAATAACTATTACACTCGGGGTACAGGAAAATAACACTATTACACTCGGGGTACAGGAAAATAACAGTATTACACTCGGAGTACAGGAAAATAACACTATTACACTCGGGTTACAGGAAAATATCACGATTACACTCAGGGTACTGGAAAATAACACTTTTACACTCAGGGTACAGGAACATAACACTAGTACACTCGGGGAACAGGAAAATAACACTAGTACACTCTGAGTACAGGAAAATAACACTATTACACTCGGAGTACAGGAAAATAACACTAGTACACACGAGGTACAGGAAAATAACATTAGTACACTTGGAGTACAGGAAAATAACACTAGTACACACGGGGTACAGGAAAATAACACTAGTAAACTCGGAGTACAGGAAAATAACACTAGTACACTCGGAGTACAGGAAAATAACACTATTACACACGGGGTACAGGAAAATAACACTAGTACACACGGGGTACAGGAAAATAACACTAGTACACACGGGGTACAGGAAAATAACACTATTACACTCGGGGTACAGGACAATAATACTATTACACTCAGGGTACTGGAAAATAACACTATTACACTCGGGGTACAGTAAAATAACACTATTACACTCAGGGTACAGGAAAATAACACTATTACACTTGGGGTACAGGAAAATAACACTAGTACACTCGGAGTACAGGAAAATAACACTATTACACTCGGGGAACAGGAAAATAACACTAGAACACTCGGGGTACAGGAAAATAACACTATTACACATGGGGTACAGGAAAATAACTATGACACTCGGGGTACAGGAAAATAACACTATTACAGTCAGGGTACAGGAAAATAACACTAGTACATACGGGGTACAGGAAAATAACACTATTACACTCGGGGTAGAGGACAATAATACTATTACACTCAGGGTACTGGAAAATAACACTATTACACTTGGGGTACAGGAAAATAACACTAGTACACTCGGAGTACAGGAAAATAACACTATTACACTTGGGGAACAGGAAAATAACACTAGTACACGGGGTACAGGAAAATAACACTATTACACATGGGGTACAAGAAAATAACTATTACACTCGGGGTACAGGAAAATAACACTATTACACTCAGGGTACAGGAAAATAACACTAGTACACTCGGAGTACAGGAAAATAACACTAGTACACACGGGGTACAGGAAAATAACACTATTACACATGGGGTACAGGAAAATAACACTATTACACTCAGGGTACAGGAAAATAACACTAGTACACTCAGGGTACAGGAAAATAACACTATTACACATGGGGTACAGGAAAATAACTATTACACTCGGAGTACAGGAAAATAACACTAGTACACTCGGGGTACAGGAAAATAACACTATTACACTCGGGTTACAGGAAAATATCACTATTACACTCGGGGTACAGGAAAATAACACTATTACACTCTGGGTACAAGAAAATAACTATTACACTCGGGGTACAGGAAAATAACACTATTACACTCAGGGTACAGGAAAATAACACTAGTACACTCGGAGTACAGGAAAATAACACTAGTACACACAGGGTACAGGAAAATAACACTATTACACATGGGGTACAGGAAAATAACACTATTACACTCAGGGTACAGGAAAATAACACTAGTACACTCGGGGTACAGGAAAATAACACTATTACACATGGGGTACAGGAAAATAACTATTACACTCCGAGTACAGGAAAATAACACTAGTACACTCGGGGTACAGGAAAATAACACTATTACACTCGGGTTACAGGAAAATATCACTATTACACTCGGGGTACAGGAAAATAACACTATTACACTCTGGGTACAGGAAAATAACACTATTACACTCTGGGTACAGGAAAATAACACTATTACACTCAAGGTACAGGAAAATAACACTATTACACACGGGGTACAGGAAAATATCACTATTACACTCGGAGTACAGGAAAATAACATTATTACACTCGGGTTACAGGAAAATATCACTATTACACTCAGGGTACAGGAAAATAACACTAGTACACTCGGGGTACAGGAAAATAACACTATTACACTCGGGGTACAGGAAAATAACACTAGTACACTCGGAGTACAGTAAAATAACACTATTACACTCGGAGTACAGGAAAATATCACTATTACACTCAGGATACAGGAAAATAACACTAGTACACTCGGGGTACAGGAAAATAACACTTACACTCGGAGTACAGGAAAATAACACTAGTACACACGGGGTACAGGAAAATAACACTAGTACATTCGGGGTACAGGAAAATAACACTAGTACACTTGGAGTACAGGAAAATAACACTATTACACTCGGGTTACAGGAAAATATCACTATTACACTCGGTACAGGAAAATAACACTAGTACACTCGCGGTACAGGAAAATAACACTATTACACTCGGGGTACAGGAAAATAACACCAGTACACTCGGAGTACAGGAAAATAACACTATTACACTCGGAGTACAGGAAAATAACAATATTACACTCGGGTTACAGGAAAATATCACTATTACACTCAGGCTACAGGAAAATAACACTAGTACACTCGGAGTACAGGAAAATAACACTTGTACACTCGGAGTACAGGAAAATAACACTAGTACACACGGAGTACAGGAAAATAACACTAGTACACTCGGAGCACAGGAAAATAACACTAGTAAACTCGGAGTACAGGAAAATAACACTATTACACACGGGGTACAGGAAAATAACACTAGTACACACGGGGTACAGGAAAATAACACTAGTACACACGGAGAACAGGAAAATAACACTATTACACTCGGGGTACAGGAAAATAACACTAGTACACACGGAGAACAGGAAAATAACACTTACACTCGGGGTACAGGACAATAATACTATTACACTCAGGGTACAGGAAAATAACAATATTACAGTCAGGGTACAGGAAAATAACACTAGTACATACGGGGTACAGGAAAATAACACTATTACACTCGGGGTAGAGGACAATAATACTATTACACTCGGGGTACAGAAAAATAACACTAGTACACTCGGAGTACAGGAAAATAACACTATTACACTTGGGGAACAGGAAAATAACACTAGTACACGGGGTACAGGAAAATAACACTATTATACTCGGGGAGCAGGAAAATAACACTAGTACACTCGGGGTACAGGAAAATAACACTATTACACATGGGGTACAGGAAAATAAATATTACACTCGGGGTGCAGGAAAATATCACTATTACAGTCAGGGTACAGGAAAATAAGACTAGTACACACGGGGTACAAGAAAATAACACTATTACACTCGGGGTACAGGACAATAATACTATTACACTCAGGGTACTGGAAAATAACACTTTTACACTCAGGGTACAGGAACATAACACTAGTACACTCGGGGAACAGGAAAATAACACTAGTACACTCTGAGTACAGGAAAATAACACTATTACACTCGGAGTACAGGAAAATAACACTAGTACACACGAGGTACAGGAAAATAACATTAGTACACTTGGAGTACAGGAAAATAACACTAGTACACACGGGGTACAGGAAAATAACACTAGTAAACTCGGAGTACAGGAAAATAACACTAGTACACTCGGAGTACAGGAAAATAACACTATTACACACGGGGTACAGGAAAATAACACTAGTACACACGGGGTACAGGAAAATAACACTAGTACACACGGGGTACAGGAAAATAACACTATTACACTCGGGGTACAGGACAATAATACTATTACACTCAGGGTACTGGAAAATAACACTATTACACTCGGGGTACAGTAAAATAACACTATTACACTCAGGGTACAGGAAAATAACACTATTACACTTGGGGTACAGGAAAATAACACTAGTACACTCGGAGTACAGGAAAATAACACTAGTACACTCGGAGTACAGGAAAATAACACTATTACACTCGGGGAACAGGAAAATAACACTAGAAAACTCGGGGTACAGGAAAATAACACTAGTACACTCGGAGTACAGGAAAATAACACTATTACACTTGGGGAACAGGAAAATAACACTAGTACACAGGGTACAGGAAAATAACACTATTACACATGGGGTACAAGAAAATAACTATTACACTCGGGGTACAGGAAAATAACACTATTACACTCAGGGTACAGGAAAATAACACTAGTACACTCGGAGTACAGGAAAATAACACTAGTACACACAGGGTACAGGAAAATAACACTATTACACATGGGGTACAGGAAAATAACACTATTACACTCAGGGTACAGGAAAATAACACTAGTACACTCAGGGTACAGGAAAATAACACTATTACACATGGGGTACAGGAAAATAACTATTACACTCGGAGTACAGGAAAATAACACTAGTACACTCGGGGTACAGGAAAATAACACTATTACACTCAGGGTACAGGAAAATAACACTAGTACACTCGGAGTACAGGAAAATAATACTAGTACACTCGGGGTACAGGAAAATAACACTATTACACATGGGGTACAGGAAAATAATTATTACACTCGGGGTACAGGAAAATAACACTAATACACTCGGGTTACAGGAAAATAACACTATTACACTCGGAGTACAGGAAAATAACACTAGTGCACTCGGGGTACAGGAAAATATCACTATTACACTCGGAGTACAGGAAAATAACACTAGTACCCTCGGGGTACAGGAAAATTACCCTATTACACTCGGGGTACAGGAAAATAACACTATTACACTCGGGGTACATGAAAATAACACTAGTACACTCGGGGCACAGGAAAATATCACTATTACACTCGGAGTACAGGAAAATAACACTATTACACTCGGGATATAGGAAAATAACACTATTACACATGGGGTACAGGAAAATAACTATTACACTCGGGGTACAGGACAATAATACTATTACACTCGGTACAGGAAAATAACACTAGTACACTCGGGGTACAGGAAAATAACACTAGTATACTCGGGGTGCAGGAAAATAACACTATTACACTCAGGGTACAGGAAAATAACACTAGTACACTCGGAGTACAGGAAAATAACACTAGTACACTCGGGGTACAGGAAAATAACACTATTACACATGGGGTACAGGAAAATAACTATTACACTCGGGGTACAGGAAAATAACACTAGTGCACTCGGGGTACAGGAAAATAACACTATTACACTCGGAGTACAGGAAAATAACACTAGTACACTCGGGGTACAGGAAAATAACACTAGTGCACTCGGGGTACAGGAAAATAACACTAGTGCACTCGGGTTTCAGGAAAATATCACTATTACACTCGGAGTACAGGAAAATAACACTAGTACACTCGGGGTACAGGAAAATAACACTATTACACTCGGGGTACAGGAAAATATCACTATTACACTCGGAGTAACGGAAAATAACACTATTACACTCGGGGTACAGGAAAATAACACTATTACACTCGGGGTACAGGAAAATAACACTAGTACACTCGGGGTACAGGAAAATATCACTATTACACTCGGAGTACAGGAAAATAACACTATTACACTCGGGGTGCAGGAAAATAACACTATTACACTCGGGGTACAGGAAAATAACACTATTACACTATTACACATGGGGTACAGGAAAATAACTATTACACTCGGGGTACAGGAAAATAACACTATTACACTCGGGGTACAGGAAAATAACTATTACACTCGGAGTACAGGAAAATAACACTATTACACTCGGGTTACAGGAAAATATCACGATTACACTCAGGGTACAGGAAAATAACACTAGTACACTCGGGGTACAGGAAAATAACACTATTACACTCGGAGTACAGGAAAATAACACTAGTACACACGGGTTACAGGAAAATAACACTAGTACATTCGGGGTACAGGAAATTAACACTAGAACACTCGGAGTACAGGAAAATAACACGAGTACACAAGGAGTACAGGAAAATAACACTAGTACACTCGGAGTACAGGAAAATAACACTAGTATACTCGGAGTACAGGAAAATAACACTATTACACACGGGGTACCGGAATATAACACTAGTACACACGGGGTACAGGAAAATAACACTAGTACACATGGAGTACAAGAAAATAACACTATTACACTCGGGGTACAGGACAATAATACTATTACACTCAGGGTACTGGAAAATAACACTATTACAGTCAGGGTGCAGGAAAATATCACTATCACACACGGGGTACAGGAAAACAACACTAGTACACTCGGAGTACAGGAAAATAACACTAGTACACTCGGAATACAGGAAAATAACACTATTACACTCGGGGAACAGGAAAATAACAGTAGTACACTCGGGGTACAGGAAAATAACACTAGTACACTCGGAGTACAGGAAAATAACACTAGTACACACGGAGTACAGGAAAATAACACTAGTACACTCGGAGTACAGGAAAATAACACTAGTACACTCGGAGTACAGGAAAATAACACTATTACACACGGGGAACAGGAAAATAAAACTAGTACACACGGGGTACAGGAATATAACACTAGTACACACGGGGTACAGGAAAACAACACTAGTACACTCGGGGTACAGGAAAATAACACTAGTAAACTCGGAGTACAGGAAAATAACACTATTACACTCGGAGTACAGGAAAATAACACTAGTACACACGGGGTACAGGAAAATAACACTAGTACATTCGGGGTACAGGAAAATAACACTAATACACTCGGAGTACAGGAAAATAACACTAGTACACACGGAGTACAGGAAAATAACACTAGTACACTCGGAGTACTGGAAAATAACACTAGTACACTTGGAGTACAGGAAAATAACACTATTACACACGGGGTACCGGAAAATAACACAATTACACACGGGGAACAGGAATATAACACTAGTACACATGGAGTACAGGAAAATAACACTATTACACTCGGGGTACAGGACAATAATACTATTACACTCAGGGTACTGGAAAATAACACTATTACAGTCAGGGTACAGGAAACTATCACACACGGGGTACAGGAAAACAACACTAGTGCACTCGGAGTACAGGAAAAAACACTAGTACACTCGGAGAACAGGAAAATAACACTATTACACTCGGGGAACAGGAAAATAATACTAGTACGGGGTACAGGAAAATAACACTAGTACACTCGGAGTACAGGAAAATAACACTAGTACACACGGAGTACAGGAAAATAACACTAGTACACTCGGAGTACAGGAAAATAACACTAGTACACTCTGATTACAGGAAAATAACACTATTACACACGGGGTACAGGAAGACAACACTAGTACACTCGGGGTACAGGAAAATAACACTAGTACACTCGGAGTACAGGAAAATAACACTATTACACTCGGAGTACAGGAAAATAACACTAGTACACACGGGGTACAGGAAAATAACACTAGTACATTCGGGGTACAGGAAAATAACACTAGTACACTCGGAGTACAGGAAAATAACACTAGTGCACTCGGGGTACAGGAAAATATCACTATTACACTCGGAGTACAGGAAAATAACACTATTACACTCGGAGTACAGGAAAATAACACTATTACACTCGGGGTACAGGAAAATAACACTAGTACACTCGGGGTACAGGAAAATAACACTATTGCACTCGGGGTACAGGAAAATAACACTATTACACATGGGGTACAGGAAAATAACTATTACACACGGGGTACAGGAAAATAACACTATTACACTCGGGGTACAGGAAAATAACACTATTACACTCGGGGTACAGGAAAATAACACTAGTACACTCGGAGTACAGGAAAATAACACTATTACACTTGGGGAACAGGAAAATAACACTAGTACACGGGGTACAGGAAAATAACACTATTACACATGGGGTACAAGAAAATAACTATTACAGTCGGGGTACAGGAAAATAACACTATTACACTCAGGGTACAGGAAAATAACACTAGTACACTCGGAGTACAGGAAAATAACACTAGTACACACAGGGTACAGGAAAATAACACTAGTACACTCGGAGTACAGGAAAATAACACTAGTACACTCGGGGTACAGGAAAATAACACTATTACACATGGGGTACAGGAAAATAATTATTACACTCGGGGTACAGGAAAATAACACTAATACACTCGGGGTACAGGAAAATAACACTATTACACTCGGAGTACAGGAAAATAACACTAGTGCACTCGGGGTACAGGAAAATATCACTATTACACTCGGAGTACAGGAAAATAACACTAGTACACTCGGGGTACAGGAAAATTACACTATTACACTCGGGGTACAGGAAAATAACACTATTACACTCGGGGTACATGAAAATAACACTAGTACACTCGGGGCACAGGAAAATATCACTATTACACTCGGAGTACAGGAAAATAACACTATTACACTCGGGATACAGGAAAATAACACTATTACACATGGGGTACAGGAAAATAACTATTACACTCGGGGTACAGGACAATAATACTATTACACTCGGTACAGGAAAATAACACTAGTACACTCGGGGTACAGGAAAATAACACTAGTATACTCGGGGTGCAGGAAAATAACACTATTACACTCAGGGTACAGGAAAATAACACTAGTACACTCGGAGTACAGGAAAATAACACTATTACACTTGGGGAACAGGAAAATAACACTAGTACACGGGGTACAGGAAAATAACACTATTACACATGGGGTACAAGAAAATAACTATTACACTCGGGGTACAGGAAAATAACACTATTACACTCAGGGTACAGGAAAATAACACTATTACACTCGGAGTACAGGAAAATAACACTAGTACACACAGGGTACAGGAAAATAACACTATTACACATGGGGTACAGGAAAATAACACTATTACACTCGGTACAGGAAAATAACACTAGTACACTCAGGGTACAGGAAAATAACACTATTACACATGGGGTACAGGAAAATAACTATTACACTCGGAGTACAGGAAAATAACACTAGTACACTCGGGGTACAGGAAAATAACACTATTACACTCAGGGTACAGGAAAATAACACTAATACACTCGGAGTACAGGAAAATAACACTAGTACACTCGGGGTACAGGAAAATAACACTATTACACATGGGGTACAGGAAAATAATTATTACACTCGGGGTACAGGAAAATAACACTAATACACTCGGGGTACAGGAAAATAACACTATTACACTCGGAGTACAGGAAAATAACACTAGTGCACTCGGGGTACAGGAAAATATCACTATTACACTCGGAGTACAGGAAAATAACACTAGTACACTCGGGGTACAGGAAAATTACACTATTACACTCGGGGTACAGGAAAATAACACTATTACACTCGGGGTACATGAAAATAACACTAGTACACTCGGGGCACAGGAAAATATCACTATTACACTCGGAGTACAGGAAAATAACACTATTACACTCGGGATACAGGAAAATAACACTATTACACATGGGGTACAGGAAAATAACTATTACACTCGGGGTACAGGACAATAATACTATTACACTCGGTACAGGAAAATAACACTAGTACACTCGGGGTACAGGAAAATAACACTAGTATACTCGGGGTGCAGGAAAATAACACTATTACACTCAGGGTACAGGAAAATAACACTAGTACACTCGGAGTACAGGAAAATAACACTAGTACACTCGGGGTACAGGAAAATAACACTATTACACATGGGGTACAGGAAAATAACACTAGTGCACTCGGGTTACAGGAAAATATCACTATTACACTCGGAGTACAGGAAAATAACACTAGTACACTCGGGGTACAGGAAAATAACACTATTACACTCGGGGTACAGGAAAATATCACTATTACACTCGGAGTACCGGAAAATAACACTATTACACTCGGGGTACAGGAAAATAACACTATTACACTCGGGGTACAGGAAAATAACACTAGTACACTCGGGGTACAGGAAAATATCACTATTACACTCGGAGTACAGGAAAATGACACTATTACACTCGGGGTGCAGGAAAATAACACTATTACACTCGGGGTACAGGAAAATAACACTATTACACTATTACACATGGGGTACAGGAAAATAACTATTACACTCGTGGTACAGGAAAATAACACTATTACACTCGGGGTACAGGAAAATAACTATTACACTCGGAGTACAGGAAAATAACACTATTACACTCGGGTTACAGGAAAATATCACGATTACACTCAGGGTACAGGAAAATAACACTAGTACACTCGGGGTACAGGAAAATAACACTATTACACTCGGAGTACAGGAAAATAACACTAGTACACACGGGTTACAGGAAAATAACACTAGTACATTCGGGGTACAGGAAATTAACACTAGAACACTCGGAGTACAGGAAAATAACACTAGTACACAAGGAGTACAGGAAAATAACACTAGTACACTCGGAGTACAGGAAAATAACACTAGTATACTCGGAGTACAGGAAAATAACACTATTACACACGGGGTACAGGAATATAACACTAGTACACACGGGGTACAGGAAAATAACACTAGTACACACGGAGTACAAGAAAATAACACTATTACACTCGGGGTACAGGACAATAATACTATTGCACTCAGGTTACTGGAAAATAACACTATTACAGTCAGGGTACAGGAAAATATCACTATCACACACGGGGTACAGGAAAACAACACTAGTACACTCGGAGTACAGGAAAATAACACTAGTACACTCGGAATACAGTAAAATAACACTATTACACTCGGGGAACAGGAAAATAACAGTAGTACACTCGGGGTACAGGAAAATAACACTAGTACACTCGGAGTACAGGAAAATAACACTAGTACACACGGAGTACAGGAAAATAACACTAGTACACTCGGAGTACAGGAAAATAACACTATTACACACGGGGAACAGGAAAATAAAACTAGTACACACGGGGTACAGGAATATAACACTAGTACACACGGGGTACAGGAAAACAACACTAGTACACTCGGGGTACAGGAAAATAACACTAGTAAACTCGGAGTACAGGAAAATAACACTATTACACTCGGAGTACAGGAAAATAACACTAGTACACACGGGGTACAGGAAAATAACGCTAGTACATTCGGGGTACAGGAAAATAACACTAATACACTCGGAGTACAGGAAAATAACACTAGTACACACGAAGTACAGGAAAATAACACTAGTACACTCGGAGTACAGGAAAATAACACTAGTACACTTGGAGTACAGGAAAATAACACTATTACACACGGGGTCAAGGAAAATAACACTATTACACACGGGGAACAGGAAAATAACACTAGTACACATGGAGTACAGGAAAATAACACTATTACACTCGGGGTACAGGACAATAATACTATTACACTCAGGGTACTGGAAAATAACACTATTATAGTCAGGGTACAGGAAAATATCACTATCACACACGGGGTACAGGAAAACAACACTAGTACACTCGGAGTACAGGAAAAAACACTAGTACACTCGGAGAACAGTTAAATAACACTATTACACTCGGGGAACAGGAAAATAACACTAGTACACTCGGGGTACAGGAAAATAACACTAGTACACTCGGAGTACAGGAAAATAACACTAGTACACACGGAGTACAGGAAAATAACACTAGTACACTCGGAGTACAGGAAAATAACACTAGTACACTCTGATTACAGGAAAATAACACTATTACACTCGGGGTACAGGACAATAATAGTATTACACTCGGGGTACTGGAAAATAACACTATTACAGTCAGGGTACAGGAAAATATCACTATTACACACGGGGTACAGGAAGACAACACTAGTACACTCGGGGTACAGGAAAATAACACTAGTACACTCGGAGTACAGGAAACTAACACTATTACACTCGGAGTACAGGAAAATAACACTAGTACACACGGGGTACAGGAAAATAACACTAGTACATTCGGGGTACATGAAAATAACACTAGTACATTCGGAGTACAGGAAAATAACACTAGTGCACTCGGGGTACAGGAAAATATCACTATTACACTCGGAGTACAGGAAAATAACACTATTACACTCGGGGTACAGGAAAATAACACTATTACACTCGGGGTACAGGAAAATAACACTAGTACACTCGGGGTACAGGAAAATAACACTATTACACTCGGGGTACAGGAAAATAACACTATTACACATGGGGTACAGGAAAATAACTATTACACTCGGGGTACAGGAAAATAACACTATTACACTCGGGGTACAGGAAAATAACACTATTACACTCGGGGTACAGGAACATAACACTATTACACATGGGGTACAGGAAAATAACTATTACACTCGGGGTACAGGAAAATAACACTAGTACACTCGGGGTACAGGAAAATAACACTATTACACTCGGAGTACAGGAAAATAACACTAGTGCACTCGGGGTACAGGAAAATATCACTATTACACTCGGAGTACAGGAAAATAACACTAGTCAACTCCGGGTACTGGAAAATAACACTATTACACTCGAGGTACAGGAAAATAACACTATTACACTTGGGGTACAGGAAAATAACACTAGTACACTCGGGGTACAGGACAATATCACTATTACACTCGGAGTACAGGAAAATAACACTAGTACACTCGGGGTACAGGAAAATAACACTATTACACTCGGGGTACAGGAAAATAGCACTATTACACTCGGGGTACAGGAAAATATCACTATTACACTCGGAGTACAGGAAAATAACACTATTACACTCGCGGTACAGGAAAATAACACTATTACACATGGGGTACAGGAAAATAACTATTTCACTCGGGTTACAGGACAATAATACTATTACACTCAGGGTACAGGAAAATAACACTAGTACACTCGGAGTATAGGAAAATAACACTAGTACACTCGGGGTGCAGGAAAATAACACTATTACACTCAGGGTACAGGAAAATAATACTAGTACACTCGGAGTACAGGAAAATAACACTAGTACACTCGGGGTACAGGAAAATAACACTATTACACATGGGGTACAGGAAAATAACTTACACTCGGAGTACAGGAAAATAACACTAGTACACTCGGGGTACAGGAAAATAACACTATTACACTCGGAGTACAGGAAAATAACACTAGTACACTCGGGGTACAGGAAAATAACACTATTACACTCGGGGTACAGGAAAATAACACTAGTACACTCGTGGTACCGGAAAATATCACTATTACACTCGGAGTACAGGAAAATAACACTATTACACTCGGGGTGAAGGAAAATAACACTATTACACTCGGGGTACAGGAAAATAACACTAGTACACTCGGGGTACAGGAAAATATCAATATTATACTCGGAGTACAGGAAAATAACACTAATACACTCTGGTTACAGGAAAATATCACTATTACACTTGGAGTACAGGAAAATAACACTAGTACACTCGGGGTACAGGAAAATAACACTATTACACTCGGGGTACAGGAAAATATCACTATTACACTCGGAGTACAGGAAAATAACACTATTACACTCGGGGTACAGGAAAATAGCACTATTACACTCGGGGTACAGGAAAATAACACTAGTACACTCGGGGTACAGGAAAATATCACTATTACACTTGGAGTACAGGAAAATAACACTATTACACTCGGGGTGCAGGAAAATAACACTATTACACTCGGGGTACAGGAAAATAACACTATTACACATGAGGTACAGGAAAATAACTATTACACTCGGGGTACAGGAAAATAACACTATTACACTTGGGGTACAGGAAAAAAACAGTATTATACTCAGAGTACAGGAAAATAACACTATTACACTCGGGTTACAGGAAAATATCACTTTTACACTCAGGGTACAGGAAAATAACACAAGTACACTCGGGGTACAGGAAAATAACACTATTAAACTCGGAGTACAGGAAAATAACACTAGTACACACGGGTTACAGGAAAATAACACTAGTACATTCGGGGTACAGGAAATTAACACTAGAACACTCGGAGTACAGGAAAATAACACTAGTACACACGGAGTACAGGAAAATAACACTAGTACACTCGGAGTACAGGAAAATAACACTAGTATACTCGGAGTACAGGAAAATAACACTATTACACACGGGGTACAGGAATATAACACTAGTACACACGGGGTACAGGAAAATAACACTAGTACACACGGAGTACAAGAAAATAACACTATTACACTCGGGGTACAGGACAATAATACTATTACACTCAGGGTACTGGAAAATAACACTATTACAGTCAGGGTACAGGAAAATATCACTATTACACACGGGGTACAGGAAAACAACACTAGTACACTCGGAGTACAGGAAAATAACACGAGTACACTCGGAGTACAGATAAATAACACTATTACACATGGGGAACAGGAAAATAACACTAGTACACTTGGAGTACAGGAAAATAACACTATTACACACGGGGTACAGGAAAATAACACTAGTACACACGGGGTACAGGAAAATAACACTAGTACACATGGAGTACAGGAAAATAACACTAGTACACACGGAGTACAGGAAAATAACACTAGTACACTCGGAGTACAGGAAAATAACACTAGTACACTTGGAGTACAGGAAAATAACACTATTACACACGGGGTACAGGAAAATAACACTAGTACACACGGGGTACAGGAAAATAACACTAGTACACATGGAGTACAGGAAAATAACACTATTACACTCGGGGTACTTGAAAATAACACTATTACAGTCAGGGTACAGTAAAATATCACTATCACACACGGGGTACAGGAAAGCAACACTAGTACACTCGGAGTACAGGAAAATAACACTAGTACACTCGGAGTACAGGAAAATAACACTAGTACACTCGGGGTACAGGAAAATAACACTATTACACTCGGGGTGAAGGAAAATAACACTATTACACTCGGGGTACAGGAAAATAACACTATTACACTCGGGGTGAAGGAAAATAACACTATTACACTCGGGGTACAGGAAAATAACACTAGTACACTCGGGGTACAGGAAAATATCAATATTATACTCGGAGTACAGGAAAATAACACTAATACAGTCTGGTTACAGGAAAATATCACTATTACACTTGGAGTACAGGAAAATAACACTAGTACACTCGGGGTACAGGAAAATAACACTATTACACTCGGGGTACAGGAAAATATCACTATTACACTCGGAGTATAGGAAAATAACACTATTACACTCGAGGTACAGGAAAATAACACTATTACACTCGGGGTACAGGAAAATAACACTAGTACACTCGGGGTACAGGAAAATATCACTATTACACTTGGAGTACAGGAAAATAACACTATTACACTCGGGATGCAGGAAAATAACACTATTACACTCGGAGTACAGGAAAATAACACTAGTACACACGGAGTACAGGAAAATAACACTAGTACACTCGGAGTACAGGAAAATAACACTAGTACACTTGGAGTGCAGGAAAATAACACTATTACACACGGGGTACAGGAAAATAACACTAGTACACACGGGGTACAGGAAAATAACACTAGTACACATGGAGTACAGGAAAATAACACTATTACACTCGGGGTACTTGAAAATAACACTATTACAGTCAGGGTACAGGAAAATATCACTATCACACACGGGGTACAGGAAAGCAACACTAGTACACTCGGAGTACAGGAAAATAACACTAGTACACTCGGAGTACAGGAAAATAACACTATTACACTCGGGGAACAGGAAAATAACACTAGTACACTCGGGGTACAGGAAAATAACACTAGTACACTCGGAGTACAGGAAAATAACACTAGTACACTCGGGGTACAGGAAAATAACACTATTACACTCGGGGTGAAGGAAAATAACACTATTACACTCGGGGTACAGGAAAATAACACTAGTACACTCGGGGTACAGGAAAATATCAATATTATACTCGGAGTACAGGAAAATAACACTAGTACACATGGAGTACAGGAAAATAACACTATTACACTCGGGGTACTGGAAAATAACACTATTACAGTCAGGGTACAGGAAAATATCACTATCACACACGGGGTACAGGAAAGCAACACTAGTACACTCGGAGTACAGGAAAATAACACTAGTACACTCGGAGTACAGGAAAATAACACTATTACACTCGGGGAACAGGAAAATAACACTAGTACACTCGGGGTACAGGAAAATAACACTAGTACACTCGGAGTACAGGAAAATAACACTAGTACACACGGAGTACAGGAAAATAACACTAGTACACTCGGAGTACAGGAAAATAACACTAGTACACTCGGAGTACAGGAAAATAACACTATTACACACGGGGAACAGGGAAATAACACTAGTACACACGGGGTACAGGAAAATAACACTAGTACACACGGAGTCCAAGAAAATAACACTATTACACTCGGGGTACAGGACAATAATACTATTACACTCAGGGTACTGGAAAATAACACTATTACAGTCAGGGTACAGGAAAATATCACTATTACACACGGGGTACAGGAAGACAACACTAGTACACTCGGGGTACAGGAAAATAACACTAGTACACTCGGAGTACAGGAAAATAACACTATTACACTCGGAGTACAGGAAAATAACACTAGTACACACGGGGTACAGGAAAATAACACTAGTACATTCGGGGTACAGGAAAATAACACTAGTACACTCGGAGTACAGGAAAATAACACTAGTGCACTCGGGGTACAGGAAAATATCACTATTACACTCGGAGTACAGGAAAATAACAGTACACTCGGGGTACAGGAAAATAACACTATTACACTCGGGGTACAGGAAAATAACACTATTACACTCGGGGTACAGGAAAATAACACAGGAAAATATCAGTATTACACTCGGAGTACAGGAAAATAACACTAGTACACTCGGGGTACAGGAAAATAACACTATTACACTCGGGGTACAGGAAAATAACACTATTACACTCGGGGTACAGGAAAATAACACTATTACACATGGGGTACAGGAAAATAACTATTACACTCGGGGTACAGGAAAATAACACTAGTACACTCGGGGTACAGGAAAATAACACTATTATACTCTGAGTACAGGAAAATAACACTAGTGCACTCGGGGTACAGGAAAATATCACTATTACACTCGGAGTACAGGAAAATAACACTAGTAAACTCGGGGTACAGGAAAATAACACTATTACACTCGGTGTACAGGAAAATAACACTATTACACTTGGGGTACAGGAAAATAACACTAGTACACTCGGGGTACTGGAAAATATCACTATTACACTCGGAGTACAGGAAAATAACACTAGTACACTCGGGGTACAGGAAAATAACACTATTACTCTCGGGGTACAGGAAAATAACACTATTACACTCGGGGTACAGGAAAATATCACTATTACACTCAGGGTACAGGAAAATATCACTATTACACTCGGAGTACAGGAAAATAACACTATTACACATGGGGTACAGGACAATAATACTATTACACTCAGGGTACTGGAAAATAACACTATTACAGTCAGGGTACAGGAAAATATCACTATTACACACGGGGTACAGGAAAACAACACTAGTACACTCGGGGTACAGGAAAATAACACTAGTACACTCGGAGTACAGGAAAATAACACTATTACACTCGGAGTACAGGAAAATAACACTAGTACACACGGGGTACAGGAAAATAACACTAGTACATTCGGGGTACAGGAAAATAACACTAATACACTCGGAGTACAGGAAAATAACACTAGTACACACGGAGTACAGGAAAATAACACTAGTACACTCGGAGTACAGGAAAATAACACTAGTACACTTGGAGTACAGGAAAATAACACTATTACACACGGGGTACAGGAAAATAACACTAGTACACACGGGGTACAGGAAAATAACACTAGTACACATGGAGTACAGGAAAATAACACTATTACACTCGGGGTACTTGAAAATAACACTATTACAGTCAGGGTACAGGAAAATATCACTATCACACACGGGGTACAGGAAAGCAACACTAGTACACTCGGAGTACAGGAAAATAACACTAGTACACTCGGAGTACAGGAAAATAACACTATTACACTCGGGGAACAGGAAAATAACACTAGTACACTCGGGGTACAGGAAAATAACACTAGTACACTCGGAGTACAGGAAAATAACACTAGTACACACGGAGTACAGGAAAATAACACTAGTACACTCGGAGTACAGGAAAATAACACGAGTACACTCGGAGTACAGATAAATAACACTATTACACATGGGGAACAGGAAAATAACACTAGTACACTCGGGGTACAGGAAAATAACACTATTACACTCGGGGTACAGGAAAATAACACTATTACACATGGGGCACAGGAAAATAACTATTACACTCGGGGTACAGGAAAATAACACTATTACACTCGGGGTACAGGAAAATAACACTATTACACTCGGGGTACAAGAAAATAACACTATTACACATGGGGTACAGGAAAATAACTATTCTACTCGGGGTACAGGAAAATAACACTAGTACACTCGGGGTACAGGAAAATAACACTATTACACTCGGAGTACAGGAAAATAACACTAGTACACTCGGGGTACAGGAAAATAACACTATTACACTCGGGGTACAGGAAAATAACACTATTACACATGGGGCACAGGAAAATAACTATTACACTCGGGGTACAGGAAAATAACACTAGTACACTCGGGGTACAGGAAAATAACACTATTACACTCGGAGTACAGGAAAATAACACTATTGCACTCGGGGTACAGGAAAATATCACTATTACACTCGGAGTACAGGAAAATAACACTAGTAAACTCGGGGTACTGGAAAATAACACTATTACACTCAGGGTACAGGAAAATAACACTATTACACTTGGGGTACAGGAAAATAACACTAGTACACTCGGGGTACAGGACAATATCACTATTACACTCGGAGTACAGGAAAATAACACTAGTACACTCGGGGTACAGGAAAATAACACTATTACACATGGGGTACAGGAAAATAACTATTACACTCGGGTTACAGGACAATAATACTATTACACTCAGGGTACAGGAAAATAACACTAGTACACTCGGAGTATAGGAAAATAACACTAGTACACTCGGGGTGCAGGAAAATAACACTATTACACTCAGGGTACAGGAAAATAATACTAGTACACTCGGAGTACAGGAAAATAACACTAGTACACTCGGGGTACAAGAAAATAACACTATTACACATGGGGTACAGGAAAATAACTATTATACTCGGGGTACAGGAAAATAACACTAGTACACTCGGGGTACAGGAAAATAACACTATTACACTCGGAGAACAGGAAAATAACACTAGTACACTCGGGGTACAGGAAAATAACACTATTACACTCGGGGTACAGGAAAATAACACTAGTACACTCGGGGTACCGGAAAATATCACTATTACACTCGGAGTACAGGAAAATAACACTATTACACTCGGGGTGAAGGAAAATAACACTATTACACTCGGGGTACAGGAAAATAACACTAGTACACTCGGGGTACAGGAAAATATCAATATTACACTCGGAGTACAGGAAAATAACACTAGTACACTCGGGTTACAGGAAAATAACACTATTACACTCGGGGTGAAGGAAAATAACACTATTACACTCGGGGTACAGGAAAATAACACTAGTACACTCGGGGTACAGGAAAATATCAATATTACACTCGGAGTACAGGAAAATAACACTAGTACACTCGGGTTACAGGAAAATATCACTATTACACTCGGAGTACAGGAAAATAACACTAGTACACTCGGGGTACAGGAAAATAACACTATTACACTCGGGGTACAGGAAAATATCACTAATACACTCGGAGTACAGGAAAATAACACTATTACACTCGGGGTACAGGAAAATAACACTAGTACACTCGGGGTACAGGAAAATAACACTATTACACTCGGGGTACAGGAAAATATCACTAATACACTCGGAGTACAGGAAAATAACACTATTACACTCGGGGTACAGGAAAATAACACTATTACACTCGGGGTACAGGAAAAGAACACTAGTACACTCGGGGTACAGGAAAATATCACTATTACACTTGGAGTACAGGAAAATAACACTAGTACACTCGGGGTACAGGAAAATAACACTATTACACTCGGGGTACAGGAAAATATCACTATTACACATGGGGTACAGGAAAATAACTATTACACTCCGGGTACAGGAAAATAACACTATTACACTCGGCGTACACGAAAATAACAGTATTACACTCGGAGTACAGGAAAATAACACTATTACACTCGGGGTACAGGAAAATAACACTATTACACTCGGGGTACAGGAAAATAACACTAGTACACTCGGGGTACAGGAAAATATCACTATTACACTTGGAGTACAGGAAAATAACACTATTACACTCGGGGTGCAGGAAAATAACACTATTACACTCGGGGTACAGGAAAATAACACTATTACACATGGGGTACAGGAAAATAACTATTACACTCCGGGTACAGGAAAATAACACTATTACACTCGGCGTACACGAAAATAACAGTATTACACTCGGAGTACAGGAAAATAGCACTATTACACTCGGGTTACAGGAAAATATCACTATTACACTCAGGGTACAGGAAATTAACACTAGTACACTCGGGGTACAGGAAAATAACACTATTAAACTCGGAGTACAGGAAAATATCACTAGTACACACGGGTTACAGGAAAATAACACTAGTACATTCTGGGTACAGGAAATTAACACTAGAACACTCGGAGTACAGGAAAATAATACTAGTACACACGGAGTACAGGAAAATAACACTAGTACACTCAGTGTACAGGAAAATAACACTAGTATACTCGGAGTACAGGAAAATAACACTATTACACACGGGGTACAGGAATATAACACTAGGACACACGGGGTACAGGAAAATAACACTAGCACAGACGGAGTACAAAAAAATAACACTATTACACTCGGGGTACAGGACAATAATACTATTACACTCAGGGTACTTGAAAATAACACTATTACAGTCAGTGTACAGGAAAATATCACTATTACACACGGGGTACCGGAAAACAACACTAGTACACTCGGGGTACAGGAAAATAACACTAGTACACTCGGAGTACAGGAAAATAACACTATTACACTCGGAGTACAGGAAAATAACACTAGTACACACGGGATACAGGAAAATAACACTAGTACATTCGGGGTACAGGAAAATAACACTAATACACTCAGAGTACAGGAAAATAACACTAGTACACACGGAGTACAGGAAAATAACACTAGTACACTCGGAGTACAGGAAAATAACACTAGTACACTTGGAGTACAGGAAAATAACACTATTACACACGGGGTACAGGAAAATAACACTAGTACACACGGGGTACAGGAAAATAACACTAGTACACATGGAGTACAGGAAAATAACACTATTACACTCGGGGTACTGGAAAATAACACTATTACAGTCAGGGTACAGGAAAATATCACTATCACACACGGGGTACAGGAAAGCAACACTAGTACACTCGGAGTACAGGAAAATAACACTAGTACACTCGGAGTACAGAAAAATAACACTATTACACTCGGGGAACAGGAAAATAACACTAGTACACTCGGGGTACAGGAAAATAACACTAGTACACTCGGAGTACAGGAAAATAACACTAGTACACACGGAGTACAGGAAAATAACACTAGTACACTCGGAGTACAGGAAAATAACACTAGTACACTCGGAGTACAGGAAAATAACACTATTACACACGGGGAACAGGAAAATAACACTAGTACACACGGGGTACAGGAAAATAACACTAGTACACACGGAGTCCAAGAAAATAACACTATTACACTCGGGGTACAGGACAATAATACTATTACACTCAGGGTACTGGAAAATAACACTATTACAGTCAGGGTACAGGAAAATATCACTATTACACACGGGGTACAGGAAGACAACACTAGTACACTCGTGGTACAGGAAAATAACACTAGTACACTCGGAGTACAGGAAAATAACACTATTACACTCGGAGTACAGGAAAATAACACTAGTACACACGGGGTACAGGAAAATAACACTAGTACATTCGGGGTACAGGAAAATAACACTAGTACACTCGGAGTACAGGAAAATAACACTAGTGCACTCGGGGTACAGGAAAATATCACTATTACACTCGGAGTACAGGAAAATAACAGTACACTCGGGGTACAGGAAAATAACACTATTACACTCGGGGTACAGGAAAATAACACTATTACACTCGGGGTACAGGAAAATAACACAGGAAAATATCAGTATTACACTCGGAGTACAGGAAAATAACACTAGTACACTCGGGGTACAGGAAAATAACACTATTACACTCGGGGTACAGGAAAATAACACTATTACACATGGGGTACAGGAAAATAACTATTACACTCGGGGTACAGGAAAATAACACTAGTACACTCGGGGTACAGGAAAATAACACTATTATACTCGGAGTACAGGAAAATAACACTAGTGCACTCGGGGTACAGGAAAATATCACTATTACACTCGGAGTACAGGAAAATAACACTAGTAAACTCGGGGTACAGGAAAATAACACTATTACACTCGGTGTACAGGAAAATAACACTATTACACTTGGGGTACAGGAAAATAACACTAGTACACTCGGGGTACTGGAAAATATCACTATTACACTCGGAGTACAGGAAAATAACACTAGTACACTCGGGGTACAGGAAAATAACACTATTACTCTCGGGGTACAGGAAAATAACACTATTACACTCGGGGTACAGGAAAATATCACTATTACACTCAGGGTACAGGAAAATATCACTATTACACTCGGAGTACAGGAAAATAACACTATTACACATGGGGTACAGGAAAATAACTTACACTCGGGTTACAGGACAATAATACTATTACACTCAGGGTACAGGAAAATAACACTAGTACACTCGGAGTATAGGAAAATAACACTAGTACACTCGGGGTGCAGGAAAATAACACTATTACACTCAGGGTACAGGAAAATAATACTAGTACACTCGGAGTACAGGAAAATATCAGTATTACACTCGGAGTACAGGAAAATAACACTAGTACACTCGGGGTACAGGAAAATAACACTATTACACTCGGGGTACAGGAAAATAACACTATTACACTCGGGGTATAGGAAAATATCACTATTACCCTCAGGGTACAAGAAAATATCACTATTACACTCGCAGTACAGGAAAATAACACTATTACACTTGGGGTACAGGAAAATAACACTATTACACATGGGGTACAGGAAAATAACTATTACACTCGGGGTACAGGACAATAATACTATTACACTCAGGGTACAGGAAAATAACACTAGTACACTCGGAGTACAGGAAAATAACACTAGTACACTCTGGGTGCAGGAAAATATCATTATTACACTCAGGGTACAGGAAAAGAACACTAGTACACTCGGAGTACAGGAAAATAACAATAGTACACTCGGGGTACAGGAAAATAACACTATTACACATGGGGTACAGGAAAATAACTATTACACTCTGGGTACAGGAAAATAACACTAGTACACTCGGGGTACAGGAAAATAACACTATTACACTCGGAGTACAGGAAAATAACACTAGTACACTCGGGGTACAGGAAAATAACACTATTACACTCGGGGTACAGGAAAATAACACTAGTACACTCGGGGTACAGGAAAATATCACTATTACACTCGGAGTACAGGAAAATAACACTAGTACACTCGGGGTACAGGAAAATAACATTATTACACTCGGGGTACAGGAAAATAACACTATTACACTCTGGGTACAGGAAAATATCACTATTACACTCGGAGTACAGGAAAATAACACTATTACACTCGGGGTGCAGGAAAATAACACTATTACACATGGGGTACAGGAAAATAACTATTACACTCGGGGTACAGGAAAATAACACTAGTACACTCGGGGTACAGGAAAATATCACTATTACACTCGGAGTACAGGAAAATAACACTATTACACTCGGGGTGCAGGAAAATAACACTATTACACATGGGGTACAGGAAAATAACTATTACACTCGGGGTACAGGAAAATAACACTAGTACACTTGGGGTACAGGAAAATAACACTAGTACACTCAGGGTACAGGAAAATAACACTATTACACTCAGGGTACAGGAAAATAACACTATTACACTCGGGGTACAGGAAAATAACACTATTACACTCAGGGTACAGGAAAATATCTCTATTACACCCGGGGTACAGGAAAATAACACTATTACACTCGGGGTACAGGAAAATAACTCTATTACACTCGGGGTACAGGAAAATAACACTATTACACTCGGGGTACAGGAAAATAACTCTATTACACACGGGGTATAGGAAAATTACACTATTACACTCCGGGTGCTGGAAAATAACACTATTACACTCGGGGTACAGGAAAATAACACTATTACACTCAGGGTACAGGAAAATAACACTCTTACACTCGGGGTATAGGAAAATAACATTAGTACACTCCAGGTGCTGGAAAATATCACTATTACACTCGGAGTACAGGAAAATAACACTATTACACTCGGGGTGCAGGAAAATAACACTATTACACATGGGGTACAGGAAAATAACTATTACTCTCGGGGTACAGGAAAATAACACTATTACACTCGGGGTACAGGAAAATAACACTATTACACTCGGGGTACAGGAAAATATCACTATTACACTCGGAGTACAGGAAAATAACACTATTACACTCGGGGTATAGGAAAATAACACTAGTACACTCGGGGTACAGGAAAATATCACTATTAAACTCGGAGTACAGGAAAATAACACTATTACACTCGGGGTGCAGGAAAATAACTATTACACATGGGGTACAGGAAAATAACTATTACACTTGGGGTACAGGAAAATAACACTAGTACACTCGGGGTACAGGAAAATAACACTAGTACACTCAGGGTACAGGAAAATAACACTATTACACTCAGGGTACAGGAAAATAACACTATTACACTCGGGGTACAGGAAAATAACACTATTACACTAAGGGTACAGGAAAATTACTCTATTACACCCGGGGTACAGGAAAATAACACTATTACACTCGGGGTACAGGAAAATAACTCTTTTACACTCGGTGTACAGGAAAATAACACTATTACACTCGGGGTACAGGAAAATAACTCTATTACACACGGGGTATAGGAAAATTACACTATTACACTCCGGGTGCTGGAAAATAACACTATTACACTCGGGGTACAGGAAGACAACACTAGTACACTCGTGGTACAGGAAAATAACACTAGTACACTCGGAGTACAGGAAAATAACACTATTACACTCGGAGTACAGGAAAATAACACTAGTACACACGGGGTACAGGAAAATAACACTAGTACATTCGGGGTACAGGAAAATAACACTAGTACACTCGGAGTACAGGAAAATAACACTATTACACTCGGAGTACAGGAAAATAACACTAGTACACACGGGGTACAGGAAAATAACACTAGTACATTCGGGGTACAGGAAAATAACACTAGTACACTCGGAGTACAGGAAAATAACACTAGTGCACTCGGGGTACAGGAAAATATCACTATTACACTCGGAGTACAGGAAAATAACAGTACACTCGGGGTACAGGAAAATAACACTATTACACTCGGGGTACAGGAAAATAACACTATTACACTCGGGGTACAGGAAAATAACACAGGAAAATATCAGTATTACACTCGGAGTACAGGAAAATAACACTAGTACACTCGGGGTACAGGAAAATAACACTATTACACTCGGGGTACAGGAAAATAACACTATTACACATGGGGTACAGGAAAATAACTATTACACTCGGGGTACAGGAAAATAACACTAGTACACTCGGGGTACAGGAAAATAACACTATTATACTCGGAGTACAGGAAAATAACACTAGTGCACTCGGGGTACAGGAAAATATCACTATTACACTCGGAGTACAGGAAAATAACACTAGTAAACTCGGGGTACAGGAAAATAACACTATTACACTCGGTGTACAGGAAAATAACACTATTACACTTGGGGTACAGGAAAATAACACTAGTACACTCGGGGTACTGGAAAATATCACTATTACACTCGGAGTACAGGAAAATAACACTAGTACACTCGGGGTACAGGAAAATAACACTATTACTCTCGGGGTACAGGAAAATAACACTATTACACTCGGGGTACAGGAAAATATCACTATTACACTCAGGGTACAGGAAAATATCACTATTACACTCGGAGTACAGGAAAATAACACTATTACACATGGGGTACAGGAAAATAACTTACACTCGGGTTACAGGACAATAATACTATTACACTCAGGGTACAGGAAAATAACACTAGTACACTCGGAGTATAGGAAAATAACACTAGTACACTCGGGGTGCAGGAAAATAACACTATTACACTCAGGGTACAGGAAAATAATACTAGTACACTCGGAGTACAGGAAAATATCAGTATTACACTCGGAGTACAGGAAAATAACACTAGTACACTCGGGGTACAGGAAAATAACACTATTACACTCGGGGTACAGGAAAATAACACTATTACACTCGGGGTATAGGAAAATATCACTATTACCCTCAGGGTACAAGAAAATATCACTATTACACTCGCAGTACAGGAAAATAACACTATTACACTTGGGGTACAGGAAAATAACACTATTACACATGGGGTACAGGAAAATAACTATTACACTCGGGGTACAGGACAATAATACTATTACACTCAGGGTACAGGAAAATAACACTAGTACACTCGGAGTACAGGAAAATAACACTAGTACACTCTGGGTGCAGGAAAATATCATTATTACACTCAGGGTACAGGAAAAGAACACTAGTACACTCGGAGTACAGGAAAATAACAATAGTACACTCGGGGTACAGGAAAATAACACTATTACACATGGGGTACAGGAAAATAACTATTACACTCTGGGTACAGGAAAATAACACTAGTACACTCGGGGTACAGGAAAATAACACTATTACACTCGGAGTACAGGAAAATAACACTAGTACACTCGGGGTACAGGAAAATAACACTATTACACTCGGGGTACAGGAAAATAACACTAGTACACTCGGGGTACAGGAAAATATCACTATTACACTCGGAGTACAGGAAAATAACACTAGTACACTCGGGGTACAGGAAAATAACATTATTACACTCGGGGTACAGGAAAATAACACTATTACACTCTGGGTACAGGAAAATATCACTATTACACTCGGAGTACAGGAAAATAACACTATTACACTCGGGGTGCAGGAAAATAACACTATTACACATGGGGTACAGGAAAATAACTATTACACTCGGGGTACAGGAAAATAACACTAGTACACTCGGGGTACAGGAAAATATCACTATTACACTCGGAGTACAGGAAAATAACACTATTACACTCGGGGTGCAGGAAAATAACACTATTACACATGGGGTACAGGAAAATAACTATTACACTCGGGGTACAGGAAAATAACACTAGTACACTTGGGGTACAGGAAAATAACACTAGTACACTCAGGGTACAGGAAAATAACACTATTACACTCAGGGTACAGGAAAATAACACTATTACACTCGGGGTACAGGAAAATAACACTATTACACTCAGGGTACAGGAAAATATCTCTATTACACCCGGGGTACAGGAAAATAACACTATTACACTCGGGGTACAGGAAAATAACTCTATTACACTCGGGGTACAGGAAAATAACACTATTACACTCGGGGTACAGGAAAATAACTCTATTACACACGGGGTATAGGAAAATTACACTATTACACTCCGGGTGCTGGAAAATAACACTATTACACTCGGGGTACAGGAAAATAACACTATTACACTCAGGGTACAGGAAAATAACATTAGTACACTCCAGGTGCTGGAAAATATCACTATTACACTCGGAGTACAGGAAAATAACACTATTACACTCGGGGTGCAGGAAAATAACACTATTACACATGGGGTACAGGAAAATAACTATTACTCTCGGGGTACAGGAAAATAACACTATTACACTCGGGGTACAGGAAAATAACACTATTACACTCGGGGTACAGGAAAATATCACTATTACACTCGGAGTACAGGAAAATAACACTATTACACTCGGGGTATAGGAAAATAACACTAGTACACTCGGGGTACAGGAAAATATCACTATTAAACTCGGAGTACAGGAAAATAACACTATTACACTCGGGGTGCAGGAAAATAACTATTACACATGGGGTACAGGAAAATAACTATTACACTTGGGGTACAGGAAAATAACACTAGTACACTCGGGGTACAGGAAAATAACACTAGTACACTCAGGGTACAGGAAAATAACACTATTACACTCAGGGTACAGGAAAATAACACTATTACACTCGGGGTACAGGAAAATAACACTATTACACTAAGGGTACAGGAAAATTACTCTATTACACCCGGGGTACAGGAAAATAACACTATTACACTCGGGGTACAGGAAAATAACTCTTTTACACTCGGTGTACAGGAAAATAACACTATTACACTCGGGGTACAGGAAAATAACTCTATTACACACGGGGTATAGGAAAATTACACTATTACACTCCGGGTGCTGGAAAATAACACTATTACACTCGGGGTACAGGAAAATAACACTATTACACTCAGGGTACAGGAAAATAACACTATTACACTCGGGGTATAGGAAAATAACATTAGTACACTCCGGGTGATGGAAAATATCACTATTACACTCGGGGTACAGGAAAATAATACTATTACACTCGGGGTACAGGAAAATATCACTATTACACTCGGAGTACAGGAAAATAACACTAGTACACTCGGGGTACAGGAAAATAACTCTATTACACTCCGGATACAGGAAAATAATATTATTACACTCTGGATACTGGAAAATAACACTATTACACTCGGGGTACAGGAAAATAACACTATTATACTCGGTGTACAGGTGAAATTATTGTCTACTTGTGGTACAGTGTAATGGTCCTGAAACTCGGGGTACAATATAAAGATCCTGACACTCAGGGTAAAAGATAATGATGCTGACACTTGGGGGCCAGGATAATGACATTGATACTCGGGGTACAGGTTAATGATGCTGACACTCAGGGTACAGGTATGATTGTTGTAAGGGCTACGTCCCTTACATACCTTTATAGGTGGTATAGTTAACATGTATTGGGGATTTCAGTCTCACTTTAATAGATTATTTTTATAAATTAAAAGAATGCAAAATGAATTAACAAAAAAATAGATATCCCACCCATATGTGGTGACTTCCCTTTACTCTCATCAGGTCTTCTAGGTACTTGTACATATTTATTGAAGGAGCGCAGCAAGAGGTTGCTCCCAACATCTTGGAGGACTGACCACAGATCTTCTGTCAATGAGGCTCGTGCAGGTTCTTCTGTCACTTCATTAATCTCAGACAGTGTTGGGCTTACCTGGTGAGGTGGATCCACAAAACTTGAGGTCCAGGTGGCCACACGAACTTTGGGTGTTGGTACAGCTGGCTACTGGACACGTGGAGAAGGGAGGACTTGGACAATCACTAACCACAGGGCCAATTTACAGATGAACTTAAAGCCAGCAATGATGAAAGCAATAGTTTTCTGCAACTGGTAAGTTGTTTCTGGAAAAGACAAAGCGTTAATTGGCAGGACTGAAGTCATGCAGGATCACAGCGAATTTGCAAGTTGAAGCAAAAAATGTACAAATGTGGAGCACACCGAACGTAGGACACTAGAGTCTTAATCCTAAAATACAGGTACCAGTGCTTCTCACAAAATTCAAATATCATCAAAAAGTTAATTTATTTCAGTTCTTCAATATGTGTGTAAGCCATAATCATCAACATTAACAGAATTAAACATGTGAAATAGATCACTCTGTGTGTAATCAATCTTTTTGTATTGAAGAACTGAAATAAATTAACTTTTTGATATTCTAATTTTGTGAGATGCACCTGTGTCTGTCTTAGTGATCCCTAAAAGGCCCAGGAAGATGTTTGAAAAGAGCCACGTCGAACATTGTGCAAATCCCACACAACAGGGAGCAGCGGCCCCAAGGGAAGAAAGCAGAACCTGTGTTTCAGATAGAGTTTAGCAAACCTTTCGAGGTTCAGTTCGGATTAGTCAAATGGACCTCCGTTCGCGGATCGGACCTCAGTTCACTGAACGGTTCGACTAACGTATCCAAACCGCATTAGATTCAATGGGAAGCAAAACCAAATGCATAGACAAAATGCATAGACAACACCTTAAGGGATGATAAAAAGCTTCCCAAACATCTAAAATTAGGGGCAGACACTTTGAAAAGTGGCATCAATTGACCCACAGTAGAAATTTGCAAATGGCACAGCAGCAGTCATTCATGGGCCATGCATGAGGTATCAGGGTCTGGCCCAGCATTTACAGCTTGGAATTGAAGTTTCAATGAGGACCTAGTGGCTACGGGAGCGGTGTAAGCCTTGTTAGATTGGAGACCTCACACCTCATACAGTACCTACTTTTTTTTATTCCATCCACACTCAGATGGCACAAACATCCGTTTCACGCAATAATATTGGTAGAAAAATGTAAGGAAAGTAACACAGGCAATTGACTGAAAGTGAGTGCAGTTCTGCCTGTCTGGGAGCCCTTCAGCTACAGGCAACCCACCAGATGGAGACCCAACTTGGAGTCTCCACCTTTAAAAAAAATAATTGTCAGACAGCAGTAAAGTAGCATCTATTTCCACAAAGTAGAAATAGTATAATAGGCCTCTGACACATCTTCCACCAGAAGCAACCCACCAGATGGAGACCCAACTTTGAGTCTCCACATTTCAAAAAATTGTAGCATCAGCAGCAGTAGCCACAGAAGGTCCAGAAGCCAAGACAAAGATGGCACAGACTGCATAATGCGAGATCAATACATGACACTAAAAGCGACACCATCGCCTAGTCTGTACAGTCTGTGACTGGGGATCACAAGTCATCGGAGATCCATGACTTGTTCATTTTATTTAAAGTTAGGCAGTCTACACTTTGAGGGGATAGCCAAATACAGTTATTCAACAAGATACCACCAGCAGCACTGAAGACATGTTCTGAGAGAATACTGGCTGCTGGGCATGACAAAACCTCCAAGCTCAGGCCACTCTTCAATTTTTGAACACGAAAATGTAAAAGGGTCCAAACCCCACCTGATGTCATTGATATTGAGATCCAGATACTCCTGCACCATCCTTTCCAGTTGTTCACAACATGACAGACTTGTACCCTGTATAGCTGGTGCACAGGCTGGTCTAAAAAATGTGTTAAACGACTCACAGAAATTGCTTATGCCACTTACAGTGCTGCTGCTGCTAATGTTTTGGCGATGATGCCTTGACATTCCTGGGGTTGGAAGTTTACAAATGGGATGCACTCTGTTTGCCTCACTTCTGTCTTGGGGAAAGCCAACTCTTAAGACTGTCTACAAGCGTATATCGATACTTCAGCATGCACGCATCCCTTTCCGGGGGGAAGCAACTGGCTAAATTTACTCTTGTACCATGTATTTAACAGAGTGGCAACCCAGTAGTCAGCACTATTTCTAACCCTCAGACTATGGGCATTGTGTTGAAGATAGTGCAACAACAAGGCGCTCATGTGTTGGATGCTTCCATGAGGTTGAAGACCATGCTGTATTGGTGGCTTCCTCCATCCCCTTCCACCAACCATGGAAAACAGAGAGCATATCATTATCCTCTTCATCTCCTGACTCTTGTGCGTCCATCACCTCATCCTCAATTTGTTCCTCGGCTCCTGCATCTTCACTAACAGTTTGATCTGGTACCATGAGCCCCCCTTGATTGCTGTGCGACAACAGTTCATAAATTTGAGATTTTGTTATCCCTTCCCCATCCTCCTCTGCTTCCAACTCTTTCTCTGGGACAATCACCTCCTCCTGCAGACTATTCAAAGTCTGCTCCAGCATATAGATGACCGGAATAGTGATGCTCCTGATGGCATCATCAGCACTAACCATATTAGTAGCTATTTCAAAACTGTGCAGAAGGGTGCAGAGGTCCTTCACTTGTGTACACTCTGCAAGGGTGATTTGCACCACGTCCAGACTGTGTTGGCCCAGGCTATGCAAAAGGATATACTGCACCAGGGCTCGTTGCTGCTGCACCAGCCACTGGAACATGTGCAGAGTGGAATTCCACCGTCAGAACATCGCAAATCAAACGGTTACCGGTAGGCTGAAAGATCTTTGTAGCGATGCAAGTCGATGACCTGCCGGGTGCAGTCTTCTGAAGTGAGCACACAGTGACCTTGATTTCTGCAGCAACTCAACCCAGGCCAAGATAGAGGTGTAGAAATTGCACCGTTATTGCACACAGCCTTCCCTGGCTCCAGGTTTAGTGGCAACTTGGCCTGAATACCTGTCCTCAACTCTTGAGCTGTGTGACTGCGATCTCCAAGGCATATTAATGTAAGCACTGCCTGATTACGGTAAGCCCTGGCTGCGCAGTACGGAGGTGGGGGAGATTCTATATGCACTGTTGGAACACTTGTCTGATAAAGGGAGAGGTTGAGGGCCCAGGTGGAGGCCCTAGAGGAGGTGGAGGAGGTAGAACCAGTGGAGGAACTGTAGATACAGAGGGTTGTCCCGCAAGCCTTTGGGATTCAAAGACTTGTGGAGTAGCCCCTTGACCGCTTGCCCCCACAGTCACCAGAGTCACCCAGTGCCCAGTCAATGAGATGTAACGCCCCTGCTCATGTTTGCTTGTCCAGGTGTCAGTGGTAAAATTCACCCTGACAGACAGATTTTTTTTAGGGAACTGGTGATGTTGTCGGCGACATGCTGGTGTAGCCCAGGCACAGCTTTCTTAGAGAAGTAATGTCTACTGGGCAACTGATACTGGGGGACTGCGACGGCTATCAATTTTCAGAAACCGTCTGTATCCACTAGGCGAAAAGGTAGCCAGCAGATTGGAGATAGTGGAGTTCAAGCTCTTAGCTTTGCCATGTGTAGGAGAAGACATTATTTTACATGATCACAACTGAGGGCGGAGTACGGAGAACAGGACAAATGGCTGGTTTGTGAGTGAGGTGCAGGCGGAGATGTTATGGTGGATTGAGAAAGATGTGTTGCTCTAGGTGACACAAAAGCAGCAATCATGTCTGCTTCTGTAACAGCTGACCGGCTCTCACTCACCCCAACTGTAGGGGGTAAACAATTGTAGTTTCTGCGACAGTAGACCTGTGTGTGAAGACTTAGAATGGTGACACTGGAGGAAGAAGCAGCAGATGGAGTTGATGGGATGGTGGCTGGTGGGGCCTGTTAGTCCACACTTTAGGGCAGTGAGATTTCCAAATTAAGGCATGCATGTGCCGGTTCATGCATGTAGTTGTCAAATTATTGCAATTTTTGCCTCTACTGATTTTTTTGAAAATTTTACAGATAATGTGTGTTGGGTCATCCTTTGCGGTCTCAAAAAATGCCCAGGCTAGGCAACCCTTGATGCCCTTGCGAACTGCACACTTGCGACCAGTGCTGGCCACAGGCAGAGTTTTGGCAGAGGATGCCGTGCTTGTCGTGGCGGCGTCACTTTGTGTGATAAGCTGCAACGTAACCTCATCTTCCTGCTCCTCGACCTCCTCAGTTGAGCTACTAAGCTGCATACCTCTGGGTTCACACCAAATGGGATCTTCAACCTCATTGTCATCCTCTCTGTTCTCACACTCCTCACCCTGAGAGTCACCCTCCTCCTTTTCCTGCCGTGACACCACAGTACAGTTCACATGCACCTTTGGTATCTGAGTGTCATTAGGATCACTCCCACCCTTGCTAGTTAACATTTGGTGACAAGGGTCTGGAATCTGCTCAGACCCTACTTCATTCGTGTCTGGTCCCGGTTCCAACATGAAAAAATTTGGGCATCGGTGCAGATGCTTTGTTCCTCTTGATTCTTTGATTCTCCGGAGCAGACCTCTGATGCCCATAGAACAGAAAGTGTGAACTGCTCTGCAGAATGGCCCATCTCAGGTTCCCCATAGTCACTTGAGCATTTGAAAAGTTTTTGACCTGAAGGGAAACAAGGGTGATTGGGGTGCCATCTCTGAGAATTGTACTGTCTGTGATGTTAAAGAGGAGGAGCAGAGGCCGCTTGATGCAGTGCTTGCCATCTACTCAAGCACATACTCTTTCTTAGTGTACCGCTGTGCGGCTGCCAAAGAAAGGGAGTTAAGTAGGCTGCCCAGTAACAGATGTTGTCAGTGGTCTTTGGATAGTACGAGACGGTATTTGTTCAGTTTAACTTTCATTCACATTAACACCTAACCCACGTACACATTGATCACCAAGCCTATTCCTCTTCCACCAAGAATTTGCTTTTTTCCACTTATATTGTATGTACCCTTCCCCTTTTGTACCCTGCTGTTTCACAACCTTAGGCCTGTTTCACACTTCAGTCTTTTTGCATCAGTCACAATCCGTCAAAGTGTAATAAAAACGGATCCAGTGCAGATTGCAAAAAACTGATGCGCTGGATCTGTTTTTCTGACTGATCCGTCGCAGCAGCCAGTTTAGGGAATTTAAAGGAACAGAATTCTGGAGAGAGAGAGAGAATTTCTGTGCCAGTACGGATTTTGGTGTTAAATTCAAGCAAGGAAAACTCTTCCGGGCATGCTCAGTTTAAAAAAATGGAATCCGTCACAGGATTCCGTCATGTGACGGACGGCAACGGATCCATCGCCCATAGGCGTCCATTTTAGCAGACGACGGACGGCGACGGATCCGTCACCGTCCGTCTTTTCGACGCAGACAAAAAACGTTCCTATGGACATTTTTTCCGGGCGACGGACACCAATTTTACGATGGATCCGTCACACAACGGACAAAACGGAAGGTCATCTGTCACAATCCGTCGCTAATACAAGTCTGTGGGGAAAAAGACTGATCCAGCGGGCAAATCCGTCGGATCCGTTTTTTCTCCTAACGACGGATTTTGACTGACACTAAAAGAAGTGTGAAACAGGCCTAAGGCCCACCGCTGTCAGTCACCTGTCACTAAATGAGCAATCACTATTTATTTTCTTAGATAGTGTGCCTGAACAACACTGTTATACCTAACGATTTTAAGTGGAAATCTGGCCTTCTGACTTGTGTCACCGAAACACAGTTTTAATACAAACGATTCGGAGTAGCTAATGGGGCTTCCGGTGACTGCCACACAATTTCTGCACAATCTACTTCGATGCTGGAATGTATCTGCCTGTATGGGTCGCCCACCAAGGGCTGTGGGGTCCAACGCTGCATACAGATCCGCTGGGGCTGATGGTAGGGTGCAGCAAAGATGTAAAAGCTCCCCACAGGTGGAGCTGTAGTCCCAGGGCAGTGTAGATGTAATCAGCACGGGGATGTAGCAGTGCTCGAAGGGTAGGGAACAGACAAGACACAGCGGTTGTAGTTTCTGTACCTTTACTGAGTATATGCAGTCCAGAGTCCTGATTACAGATGGTGTTGGAGCAGGTTAGCCTGGAAGCAGATGAGGATTCTCTCTCAGCAGAAGGGCTGTGCAGTCTGCTTCCTAGCGCCTTGTAGTGTGAAGCACTCAAGTACTTAGTTACTCTGAAATGCCTCTCTACAGATGTTCCTGGAACGTTACTTGTATGACAGACAGCTGTAGCCTCTCTCTGGGACTCCTCTCTTCAGTCCTGGCTCTCTATTCAATTGCTGTTGTGTAAGGCTAAGTGCACACGTTGCAGAAAATTTCTGCACAAAAACCTGAATCCCTTCCCAGAAACCGCACCTATTTTTAAACGCATGGAAGAAGCCAAAACCGCGGAAAAATCCGCAAAATTAATGTGCATGCTGCGTTTTTTACCGCAATGCGTTTTTTTCGCGGTAAAAAACGCATCAATGTGCACAAAAAGTGAAAAATGCGTAGAAAAGACTGTGCAGCTTATTTTTAGCGGTTTTATAGTGAAAACCGCGGTAAAAACTGCTAAAAAACGCTGTGTGTGAACACAGCCTTAGTCTTTGCTGGGAGCAGGGCATTTACAGCCTCCTACTCCTCTGGTATCTGTGGCAGGACCGTCAGTATCCGTACCACCGTGGAGACCAGGCTCCAGTTCTGTGCGCTCTGACTGGGGTGCTCACTCCTCCTTGTCCCTCAGGTGCATAGCGCGCTTTTCCTGCCCACCCTTGTAATTGGCGGGAGGGGGGTTAATAGTTTGGGCAGGTCAGAGCCAATAGGGCCAGCAAAGGATTTATCCCAGCCCCTTCCTGTTAGTATATATAGCTGGCACAAGGGTTTCTCCCCCTCTTTCCCCGGGTATCCAGGTCCTGGAAGCGCTTGTGATAGCGCTGTCCGGTTGGGAAGGATGGCTGACCCCCTGGTTGAGGCCCTGAGATTGAGAGCGGAGCAGGAAGGTGAGCACTGGCTACAGTCCCTGATAGCAGGGCTCAGCGCTCACCTTTCCAGCGTTCAGCCGCAGGTTTCTGCGCCATTGCTCCCCGCCCCCAGCTGCTGACCTTGCTGCCGCTGCGTCGCCGCTTCAGGGACAGGTGGCAGCGGCAGGTTCGAGTGGAGGCAGGCGGTCCGCTCGGCGATCCCGCCCTCCAGCGCGTCTGAGGGATATTTCGCCGGTGGCCGCTGGTGTTCCTTGGCGTCTCTCGGGCAGGAGGAAGTCCCCGCCCCCTCACTTCCTGCCGGCCAGTCAGACGCACAAGGCTGCAGCGTCTCACTTGACCGGAGTGCACAACAGTGCAGCGGTGCCTTCACAGCCCCCCGTCCCCTCTATCCAGCCCTGGCAAGTGCCTGACACTAGCGCGTGCCTTAGGGGAGGTATTCGGTCCCAGCCTAGTGGAGTGATTAACCCCATATGCTCTTCGGCTTTAACCATGGGGAATAGACAGGATAGTTCCTCCACTGCTTCAGAGGAGGAACAAGTTGCTTTACAGCCTGTGGGGATTGCAGCATTACTCCCAGGGGGAGGCCAGGTTTACGTGACCCCTGGGCAGGGGCAATCACAGGTGTCTGGGGTTAATCAGCCCCTATTGCCCCTTTTGGATTGTCAGTCCCCAGTTAACACGGGGTTAACATCAGTCACTCAGTCCTGCCCTGTGACCATGAACCAGGGGCAGGTGGATACGACAGTGGCTCCTGCTACTGCGGGTCCTAGTACGAACAGGGGAGGGTCGGTTTCACATGCCTTAGTGGAACAGTCACACAAGAGGAAGCAGGGCAGGCGTAGACGCCGAAGATTCTCTTCCTCATCTTCTTCATCCCCCCATTCTCGCCGGGGTCATCATGCTCCGGATAGGCGTCAAAAAAGATCCAGGCATGGAGGCCGTAGGGTGTCGTCCCATAGGGGCCATGAATCTCGGTCCTCAAGGCGTGGCTCTCCATCGTCATCTTCGTCGGTGTCAAGTGCGTCTGTGAGCCCCGAGCTGGTGCAGCGCCCTCCTTCCGGTCGCAGGGAGTCGAGGGAGCAATCAAGGACTTCCAGCCGGGTTGAGCCGAGCGCGCCGCCTGAGGCTTCAAGTCATGGTGTTCCCTTCCACGCGGGTTATCCGGGAGCCGGAGTTCCTCCGCATATGGGAGTCCCTCCTCCGCCAATGGTTTCTGGTGAGTGTTCTTTATCGGGTATGAAGAATGTGGACAATGTGGCGTTTATTTCAGCGCTTAGGGCGCTGATAGGGCAGCTGCCTGCACAATCGGGTGAGGCGAAGGAAGCGACCAGGGGCGATTCCTCGCTGGCGGGGGTGCATAAGGATGCTATGTTTTGTGGAGTTAGTGCGCTTGGATCACACATAGATGAGGATACTAAGTTGAAAATATGGAACAATGATTACATTGATATCTGGGCATTGATTTCCGTGGATCAGCACACGGTTGACAAGGAACGGAGACCTGCTGAGAGGTTTTTGGATCGGGTACGGCAAAAGGTGGCAAAAACCACGAACAACTGGTTGCAGGCCTTCGCCGTACTGGGTTGTGTTATGGGCCAGCGTCACCCGGAACGTTGCTCGGAGCTGTTTATATATCAAGATATGATCTATAATTCTTATAAGGCTCACGGTGGTTCCGCCTGGTGGCGGTATGATGAAGAATTTCAGAGGCGCCTGGCTCTGCATCCAGAGATAGGTTGGGGGGTTAAAGCGACGGAAGTTTGGTTGCGTCTGATGATGACGCAAAAGCAGTACCCCTTTCCAGCGGCGACTACTGGACAAGGCTCAACTGGCCCGAATTCAGTGGTCGTGCGTAGACCAGGTGCCTGTTGGTTATTTAACGAGGGACACTGTCGATTTTACGGCCTATGCAAATTTAAACACGAATGCTCAGCCTGTGGGGGATCATACCCAGCGGCCCGGTGCAACCGGCCCGCTGGAAAATTGCCAGTTAAGCCGCAACAATCCGATCGGAAGGACTCCAGTGAGCATGGTCGCGATGGGACCGTGGCTCGACCGGTATCCTAACAAGGAGGCCGCAGGTCAGCTTCGGTTTGGTTTTTCGTTTGTTTTTTTCATTCCGTTTAAATTGCAAGATTCGAATAGCTTTCCGTCTAATTTGAAATCTGCGCGTGAACATCCAGAGGTTATTCTCGCAAAAATTAGTAAGGAAGTTTCCCTCGGCAGAATGGCCGGCCCCTTTTCTTGTCCGCCATTTCATAATCTTAGAGTGTCTCCTTTGGGCATCGTTCCGAAAAAATAACCGGGTTCTTTTCGTTTAATTCATCATTTATCACACCCAAAGGGGTTTTCGGTTAATGACGGGATCTCGCCGGAGGATGCGTCAGTGTCTTATGCATCATTCGATAGGGCGATTGCTTTGATTCGGGATGCGGGTGAAGGGGCTTGGATGGCCAAGTCAGACATTGATTCGGCTTTCCGTTTGTTACCAGTGCACCCCGATTGTTTTCATCAGTTGGGTTGCCAGGTTGATGGTGAATTTTACTATGATATGTGTCTCCCAATGGGATGTTTCATCTCCTGTTATTATTTTGAACTTTTTAGTTCTTTTTTGGACTGGGCAGTAAGATTTGAATCAGGAAGCAGATCCATTACTCACTATTTGGATGATTTTTTGTTTGTCGGCCCTAAAGATTCGGATCTATGTTCCAGATTGCTAGGCACGTTTAAGTCATTGGCGGAGAACTTTGGCGTGCCTTTATCGAGTGAAAAAACCATTGGCCCGGTTCAGGTTCTGTCTTTTTTGGGTATTGAAATAGATACTATTGAGTTGGTTTATCGTTTGCCTATGGAGAAGATCCAAAAGATGATTTCTTTAATCAAAGGTTTCATGTCGGTTCGGAAGGTTACTCTGGCTCAGATGCAATCCTTGTTGGGCTTGCTGGTTTTCGCCAGCAGAGTAATGCCGGTGGGCAGGGTTTTTTTCGCGGCGGTTGTCGCTGGCCACGAAAGGCATGTCTAGTTCAAATCACAAGCTTCGGGTTACGAAGGTGATGAAGGCGGATTTGGAGGTATGGTCGTCACTTTTACATTCTTTTAACGGTCATACTGGCTTTTTGTTACCCAGTCGGACGGCAGGGGATTTGGAATTGTTTACGCATGGAGACATGTCGTCGGGTTTCGTGTCAGTTTTTGGTAACCGCTGGTGTCGTGAGTCGTGGCCAGAGGCGTGGATTGGTTCTGGCTTGTGTCATGACAGGAACTTGTGCGAGATATTTCCTATTGTAGTTGCTTTTGAACTTTGGGGTGGTTTGTTGCGCAATCGGGAAATTCATCTACAAACATCTACTTTGAGCGTTTCCCGTTGTATCAATCACATGTCGTCTAAGTCTTTGCCGGTTTTGAGCCTTCTGCGTAGATTAGCATTGCTGTGCCTTCGGTTCAACATTTGGCTTCAGGCTCATCTCATTCAGGAGGCTGATCATGCAACAGTTAACCCATTGTTTCATTTTGATTGGCAGGATTTCAGAGCTACTTTTCCCAATGCCCTCCTGGTGGGTTCGCTTTGCCCTCCGCTTCTGTGGGACCTGGTCACGAACAGCTGATGCCTCTGGTACGGTCCTCGGTTTCCCCTTCAACTTGGCAAGCGTACGGTAAGGCTTGGGACGAATGGTGTCTCCTGGTTAGTCGCAGACCGGTTCAGGTTTGTGATCACGCGAGATTGCAAGTCACAATGGAATATCTTAGCCAGCGTAACAATAAAGGCCTGTCTGGTACATCGGCGCAGCAACTTCTGTCAGGTTTGGCTTTTCATTTTCAATTATTGGGCTGGTTGGATGTTACCAAGTCTTTAATTATTAGGCAGGCCATGAAAGGGTGGAAGAGACTTCAGCCTAGCAATGAGTGTAGGCATCCCATTTCACTAGTTTTATTGGGTCGCCTTTTATCTGTTACTGAATCCGTGTGTAGTTCCGTTTTTGAATCGGCTTTGTTATTGGCGGCGTTTGCGTTGGCATTTTTTTGGGGCGTTAAGAATTAGTGAATTGGTTCCACGGTCGAAGTTCAGTTTGTCGGGTGGTTTATTATTTGGGGATGTTGGTTTTTTTTTGGATTTGAGGGTTCAGGTTCGGAAGTCGAAAACTGACCCTTTGGGTTGGGGTACTTGGTTTTTGTTACACGCTGCGAACTCTTCGACGTGTCCGGTGTTTTTGTTGTCTGCATATTCGTCTGTCAGGCGAGGGGGGGAATTTTTCCTTACACACGCTGACTCGTCCCCCTTAACAAGGTATCAATTTCAGGCGTTATTTAATAAATGTTTGGTGGCTGAGGGGGTCTCGGTTGGGGATTATGGCACGCATTCATTCCGCATTGGGGCTGCCACCGAGGCCGCTAAGGCGGGCTTGCCGGATGCTGAGGTACAGAGAATAGGGAGATGGCGTTCAGCATGTTTTGCTCGTTATATTCGTCCTGATTTGTTGCACTAACACTTTGTTTTACCCACAGATGCAGTTAGGCCAATGGTCTGGTTGCTCGGCCATTCGTACATCTTCTGGGCAGCGCAACGGGCTGAATGTCGCCCAGGTGGGATGCACTTGGGATTTCGGGAGGTGAACGTTATGTGGCGGGGCATCAGGGGTTTGCTATGGCCTCAAGTTTTGCCGGAAGTCTTGTCCATCGGAAGAGGAGCTACAGGGCCGGTAATATTGGTCCTACATGCTGGGGGAAACGACTTGTGCGCACAAGGTGGCAGAACTCATGAGGGCGGATATGGAGCGTTTTCCTGGTTTTTTCCCAGAACTTGTTTTGGTATGGTCCGAAATTATTCCGAGGGCTGTTTGACAAGGAGCCAGAGATGGGATTGCTGTCGAGCGAACCAGGAGGACAATTAACGCTCGCATTTCAAAGTTCGTGCGGGAAAAGTTTGGAGTGGTTATACGTCATAGGCAGTTGGAGGGTGAAAATGTGGGTCTCCTAAGGCCTGATGGGGTCCATTTGACTGACATCGGGCTTGATATTTTTCTATCCGGGTTACAAGATGGTGTCGAGCAAGCGTTGTTGTTGATGGGTGGGGGTCGGAGTCCTGTTTGAGAACAGGATCCTCCGTGGTGGTGAAAGGAAGAAAGGCACAAAAGTTACGGCTCGCTGGCTGACTTGCCTGCGGATTGGCAGCAGGGCATTAGGCGGCGAGCGCGTGTTAATTAAAGTTAAGTGCCATTTAAATGGTTGTGTTAAAAGTTTTCAATAAAAGCTGTGACCGACCTTCACCCATCAATTTTTGGTTAAGAGTTTTATTTGGTATCAAAGTGGGTAATTGGATGCGCGCCAGTGGGGTTTTTGGTTTGAAGTCACCACAGTCTTGAACAATGGCCTTAAACATCAGACCAATGTCTTTAAGTGCGAGGAGTTCTGGAAGTGATTATCTGGCCCCATAGATTCCTGATCTCACATCATCCAGTCTGGGATCACAGGAAGAGGCAGAAGGATCTGCACAAGCCTCATACACAGAAGATCTGGGGTCAGGTCTCTAAGATGTGTGGAGCAACCTACTGCTGAGATCCTTAAAAAATTGCCTGTAAGTGACAAGAAGAAGTGATGGAAGTTACAGGCGGTCACCAGATAATGATGATGGAGGTGACGGGCTGTCACCAAAAGATGATGATAGAAGCAATGGGCGGTCATCAGATACTGATGGTGGAGATGATGGGTGGTCACCGGATACCGATGATAGAAGCAACGGGTGGTCACCAGATACTGATAATGGCAGCAACTGGCGCTCACCAGATACTGATGATGGAGGCGACAGTGGGTAGTTAGATACTGATGATGGAGTGATGTTTTGTTGCTGTTCTGAAGACACAGGGAGGTCACTAAATGTAGATTGTTTTAGATTTCTTTTTTGTTCATTCATTTTGTTTAAGGGAACATGTCACGTGAAAAAACCTTTACTAACCTGCAGAGTAACCTGACTGACAGCCGGCCCTAATGATGAGTTGGCTGTTAGTCAGTGCGGGGGGCACGGTTACAGCCGCTGCTCTCTATACACAGAGCAGTGACTGAACCGCTGCCGGTGCTGCCCCTGTGACTGAACGCCCAACACTGCTGAAAAGAATATAGTTAATCTCCTCTCAACAATGCAGGCGCCGGATCTGCTGGTGAAAATGACAGGTTTTTCACATGACAGGTTCCCTTTAAGTGATAAAAATAAATTATTAACACCTTTAATCTTGAAGGCATTCTTATTTGCATCTTTTTTTCCATACCTAGTACTGTATGAGCAGGGCTGGTGTGGTGGATCAGAGGACACCGCGCTGAGTTGTGAGAACGTCAGAGTTCAGGGTTCAGGTTGGGTTTCAGGAGCTCGACTGGAGTTTAACCCTGAAATTTTCGTCTTCCAGGATGTAAGGAGATTTCCCAACCACTGTTCTCCTCCCTCCTCAATGTTCTCTACTCCATGAAATCTTCTCAGAACTATTCGGGGCGTCCCGCTGATTATTACATTTGCTTTGTGTCAAGTCAGATCTTCACAGAAGATTTTACCATTTACAATTCACACATTAAAATCCGTGTCACAACCTCCTGCGGCTTTTATAGGGAGATATAGGCCGGGGTCACACTAAGAAACTCGCATCAACACCCGGCGCTTCTGCCGGCACTCGGGACCGGAGCGCTCAGCTACATAGAAATACATGGAGCCGCACTCTCCGGTCCTGAGTGCCAGGTATTGATGCAAGAGACTGGCGCGAATATCTCGCAAGTGTGACCCCGGCCTTATGGGTCAATTTAATAAAAAAACTTAAAAAGTAAAAAAGTAAGTCTTTTTTTGGGGGGTGTGGTGGGAGGTTTTTACCTTTTATGTTTTTATATTTATTTCACTAATGCATTTTTATTGCATTGTTAAAAAAAATCATATACTTATTAAAGGGAAAAGCAATATTGAGATAATATCCTTAGGGTAGGTCATCAGTATCAGATCGGTAGGGGTCCGACAACCATCGCACCCACCAATTCGTTGATACTTAAAGCTGCGTCCTCCATCCAACACCGCAGATCTTCTCAGGTCCTGCAGCTCACTTCAATAGGACCCGAGCTGCAATGCTGAGGACGGCCACTGCTTGGTGTATGGAGCTCAGGGACGATCCTGGGAGTGCACGGTTTCCAACCACCCGCCAATCTGACGTTAGGCCATGATATCTCAGTCCCTGATATTTGACCACTTGGTCTCTTATGTTCCATTTTTACTCCCATTTTTTACCTCCAGTCCTCATCACATTTATTGTATGTTGGATTGGTATTTTCTTTGATATAACAACTTAGATCTAAGCCTAGGTTCTCTAGATATTTTCAGTATTAATTCTTAAGATGGTGTCCCCCTGCCTAACAAACCCCCTTTTACTCTCTGGCATCTTCCTCCTTTGCTTTGTCTTTTTTCGTTTTCCCTCACACGCACATATTTATTATTAACCTTCATGTTGGATCTTTTCCAGGCTTATTTCAGCGTTTCTCCCGCAGGTTCCATTCTCACTGCACCCAGTCCACTCTTGGTCTCATCACTTGTAATCACCTTATTCTATAGTAATGTACAGATATGTGTATACTCGTATGTTTCACTTTCTGCCTGTACACCGGCCTCATCCTCTTACATGTGCTTTACCCTAGATTTTTAATTAAATTTGCACATCACAATTTTATTCATTTATTTCTGTAAATAAAAAAACCCCAAAACAGTTGCTGAATTGAGCTTTCTTTGCTATTTTGCTGCACTTGCAATTTTTTTGCGCGCTTTCCAGAACATCACATGATAAAATGGATGTTGTAACTCCAAAGTACAACTCATCCCATACAAAACATGACACTCATTACAGGTAGCGTATGGCTTCAAAGGTGCGGTTTACAGATCAAGAGGAACAGAGCTATTACATTTTATAAGACGAGAGGGGGTTAGGGAGCTTGCAACGCAGCAAATGAATCCAAATGAGGCTGACTTCAATGCATAGCAGGTGAGCGCCGGTCCCACTGGTAAGCACAGCCACAATGAAGAAAAAAAGGAGGGATTTTCTCCGGCACACCAAACCGTGAGATAAAATTAAAAACTTTTATTCTGCATTCCAATCCATGATTAAAATAATAAAAGAACCTGATGAGTTTCTGGCGCAATGATAGCACCCTTAGTCTTAGACTGGCAAAATATCTGATCATATATAGAATTAGTGAGCCGATCAAAAACAGCAAAGGATAATTACATTAGTATGCACAAGAAGTGTGCCGCGCTGACATCACAAACATTAAAGGCACAAAAAAAAATTTGTTAATATATGCTGTATATAAAATAAATTGTTTTTGAAATTCATTCCTTTCGTTTTTTTTGCATTTAATTTCAGGATCCAATAGGCTTCCTTAATAGTAAGTTGTTTGTGTCTATCACCTCCACGAAGGGGATTGGTCACCTTTTCAATTCTTAAAAATGCCAGGTCAGAAATATCACCTATGTGGACATTGACAAAATGTTTACAGTAGAAGCCCCCTGAATGGGATGCGTTTTTATTATTGTTTGGCTGGTGTTCTGCTATCCTGTTTTCAATTGTTTTTCAATAGACCTTGAACTCACTTGTTGGCCGATTTTATCACGGATCACGGATCTTCCTGTGTCGGAAGGGAATACTGTAATACTGGTGGTGGTAGATAAATTCAGTAAAATGTCTAATTTTTATCACTTTATCGAACGCCAACTCCTTGGCGCAAGTTTCCACCAGGAAAATAATTAAATTACATGGGATCCCGACCGATATTGGGTCTGATCGGGGGTGCAGTTTGTCTCCAAGTTTTGGAGGGCATTTTGCACCCGTCTGGGGATCCAATGTCATTTTCTTCTGCTTTTCAGCCATCAGTCTAATGGGCAGACTGAACGGGTTAACCAGAATCTAGAGACGTACCTCTGGTGTTTTGTATCTGAAAATCAGGATTACTGGGTTACCTATTTACCATTAGCCTAATTAGCTGTAAATAATCGGTCAGGAATCAACCGGTAAGTCCCCGTTTCTCGTGGCATATGGGTTCCATCCTCAATTTAGTTAAGTTAATAGTAATCGCCCTTCTGGATTACGGGAAGAAGAACGGTTTTCATCTTCCATTTCTACCATATGGCATGGGGTTACGGATAATTTGAGGAAGATGGGATCCAAATATAAGAGTGTGGCTGATAAGAGACGTGTGGTGGGTCCGGACCTCTGTGTTGGTGACTTGGTGTGGCTGTCCTCTAGAAACATTAAGCTGAAGGTTCCATCTTGGAAAGTGGGTCCCGTAGCATTTTGCCTTGCTTTACCACTTACCTTTAGGATCCATAATGTATTCCATCACTCTTTCCTCAAAAGCTGAGGGGAAAACAACAGTTGTGACTGACAGGGATGGATTATAGTGACGGCGCCAAAGAGTCGCTGCTAAAGGGGCCCACCACCACACACAACGCACAGACATTTCACAAACACCGTACAAACATCACAAAGACAGCACTCATACACCAACCCACAAGCACAATACCACACAAATGCCACAACACACCACACAAACACCAGACCACTCTAGATACACACAACACAACCACCACAACACCACCCCATAAACACCACATGCACAACATACACACACACACACACACACACAGACCACACGCATGAAAACACACTCAGATGGATGCACCCTACGTACACGGACGAACATTACTGAGCAGCAATATTGGTTATGCAAAACATGCCTGATAGTAAGATTGTCATTATTGCTTACTATACAGAGAGCTTTCATCACTGAAGCTGCTGAGGTAAAGTGAAAGCTGAGTCCTGATTGGTTGCTATGGACAACTAGACAAGTCTGCCTGTGAGGTGGTTTTCATTACTGAGATGTGAGCTTCTTCAGGTCATAGTAATACTGTGTGAGGGCTGCTCTGTATTTACTATTCATTCTATTACATCTCTTATCAGTGTCAGGTGAATGCTAAAGGGTCATAATACTAAGGATTGTTCTTTTAAATGCCGCCCAAAAAATGACCATTTATTGGGCAAGTTCATCCAAAAGCTAAGAAAAGCAAAATTGTGTCAAAGAGCTGAGAAAAGTGAACAACGTGACTCGCGGCTTGAAAAGAAACGGATGAGACAGGCTAAATGTAAGGCCGCTGAGACATCAGAGCAACGGGAATGTCGTCTTCACAAGAATCGGATAAGGCAGGCTGAAGCAAAGAATATGGAAACATCTGAACAAAAGGATGAACGTTGTGAAAATGACTGCATACGACATATGCAACATGTGCAAAGATGTAGACAGGCTGATTGAGTTTGGAAGCGTTTCACTGCAACCCAATTCAAAACTATAGGTCACATCAGAAAGTCATAATTGGCAAAATGGACATAATATGCAAACATTTTCAAGCAAAGAAGTTTAACTTAGAATTGCCTGGTATGTGCTGCTCAAATGGCAAAGTCTGTTTGCCACCTTTAGATCTACCTCCTGAACCACGTCTTTCATACATGTCAGGAAGAACTCCCGAGTCCAAGCATTTTCTGCAAAATATTAGGGCATACACAGGGCTGGCGTTAGGGGCAGGCAGACCAGGCAGCTGCCTAAGGCCCCCACTCCCCCAGGGGCCCCCAGCTAGCGACACATCACACAGCTGCTATGGGGCCCGTGAGGCAGGGGGCCCGCCTGCCACCAGCGCCGACTTCCCCCGCCGCATTGAACTATACCAGCGTCTGCCAGTACAGTTCAAAGCAGTGATGGAGGAGAGAGTGTCAGCTGACGCTTCCTCTCCCATCATTCCCCCCTCTGACATGGCAGGTGCGCAATGACATTACTTCATCGTGCACTCACTGTGTGTCAGGCAGTGCAGCCACTGAGACAGAAGCCGTGAGCAGCGCGGGCGCGAGTAGAGGTGAGGATTGTGTTTTTTGTTTTTTTTAATATAACAGTGTGTACTGGACTGTGTGGCCATTCTCTGGGGCAGGGTTATATACTATGTGGGCTGTGCTATATACTACGTGGGCTGTGCTATATACTACATGGGCTGTGGTATATACTATACTATGTGGGCTGTGTTATATACTACGTGGCTATGTTATATACTATGTGGGGTGTGCTATATACTATGTAGGCTGTGCTATATACTTTGAGGGCTATGCTATATACTACTTGGGCTGTGTCGTATACTACGTGGCTGTGCTATATACTATGTGGCTGTGTTATATACTATGTGGGCTGTGTTATATACGGTACTATGTGGGCTGTGTTATATACTATGTTGGCTGTGCTATATACTACGTGTCTGTGCTATATACTATGTGGGCTGTGTTACAGTATATACTATTAGGCTGTGTTATATACTATGTGAGTTGTGTTATATACTATGTGGGTTGTGTTATGTACTATGTGGGCTGTGGTATATACTACGTGGGCTTTGGTATATACTATGCGGGCTGAGCTATATCCTAAGTGGGCTGTGTTGTATACTACATGGCTGTGCCTTATACTATGTGGCTGTGCTATATATGATGTGGGCTGTGCTATATACTATGTGGGCTGTGCTATATACTATGTGGGCTGTGTTATATACTATGTAGGATGTGCTATATACTATGTGGGCTGTCTTATATACTATGTGGGCTGTGTTATATACTTTGTGGGCTGTGTTATATACTATGTGGGCTGTGTTGTATACTACGTGGCTGTGCCATATACTATGTGGGCTGTGTTATATACTACGTGGCTGTGCTATATACTACATGTGGGCTGATCTATATCCTATGAGGGTTGTGTTGTATACTACGTGGCTGTGCCATAAACTATGTGGGCTGTTATATACTGTGTTATATACTATGTGGGCTGTGTTGTATACTACGTGGCTGTTATATACTATGTGGGCTGTGTTATATACTATGAGGGCTGTGCTATATACTACGTGTCTGTGCTATATACTATGTGGGTTGTGTTATATACTATTAGGCTGTGTTATATACTATGTGGGTTGTGTTATATACTATGTGGGTTGTGTTATATACTATGTGGGCTGTGGTATATACTATGTGGGCTTTGGTATATACTATGCGTGCTGAGCTATATCCTATGTGGGCTGTGTTGTATACTATGTGGCTGTGCCATATACTATGTGGGCTGTGTTATATACTATGTGGCTGTGCTATATACTATGTGGGCTGTGTTATATACTATGTGGGCTGTGTTATATACTTTGTGGGCTGTGCTATATACTACGTGGGCTATGTTATATGCTATGTGGGCTGTGTTATATACTATGTGGGCTGTGTTGTTGTCACGCTTACCTGTTGTAACTGTAAGGAGTGGCGTGACAGGCAAGCGTCAGAGGGCCCTGAAGATACTGAGACTCCAGAGGATGGTAACTCTAGGTGGACAGGCAGGGGCGCAGTATCTAATATCAGGAAATCGGTCCTAGGACCTGCGGGAGGGGAGGAGCGGTGGAGAGGCGCTCAGTGCCCGCAGGGCCTTCCACCATTTGACCGCGCGTCAGAGGAGGAGGCGGGGCTTACCCCCGGAACGCAGCGGTGGCAGGCAGGGGACTAAGCTGCACAGGGGCTGAACAGTAGCGATAATCAGACGAAGCAGAAGGTAATACACAGACCTAGCAGCGCGGTACAGACTCAGCATGGCAGAGGATGGTCGGGGGAAGCAAAGGATCAGACACGGGTCGGGCAACACAATACAAAATCAGAATGATAGAGAATAGTCAGGAGAAGCCGAGGGTCATACACGGGTCGAGCAGAGCGGTACCAAATCAGAAGCCAAGAGACGTTAACCAAGTCCAAAACAGATCATACACCAGGCAAAGCACGAGAACAGGCGAGAGGCACTAGCGATGCAGGGTCGGGCACATTCAAGTTAGGAGTATAAACGACAGGGAGGGGTGCTCACCTGAAGCTATAAAAACCCTCCCTGGCGTCAAAGAGAAGCTCTCCCTATTAACCCCTGCACCATTTGCCCAGAATCCTGAATAAACCATGACAGTTGTATACTACGTGGCTGTGCCATATACTATGTAGGCTGTGTTATATACTACGTGGCTGTGCTATATACTACATGTGGGCTGATCTTTAACCTATGTGGGTTGTGTTGTATACTACGTGGCTGTGCCATATACTATGTGGGCTGTGTTATATGCTATGTGGCTGTGCTGTATACTATGTGGGCTGTGTTATATACTACATGGCTGTGCTATATAATATGTGGGCTGTGTTGTATACTATGTGGCTGTGCCATGTACTATGTGGGCTGTGTTATATACTATGTGACTGTGCTATATACTATATGTGGGCTGTGTTATATACTACGTGGGCTGTGTTGTATACTATGTGGCTATGCTATATACTATGTGGGCTGTGCTATATACTACGTGGGCTGTGTTGTTACTATGTGGCTGTACTATATACAATGTTTTGGCTGTGTTATATACTACGTGGCTGTGCTGTATACTATGTGGGCTGTGTTATATACTACGTGGCTGTGCTATATACTATGTGGGCTGTGTTATATCCTATAGGCTATGCTATATACTATGTGATCTGTGCTATATACCAGGTGGGTTGTGTTATATCCTATAGGCTGTGCTATATACTATGTGATCTGTGCTATATACCAGGTGGGCTGTGTTATATACTATTGGGGTATATTATATTCTATGGGAGAGGCTGTATTATATACTGTGTGGCTGTGTTATATACTATCTGGCTTTGTTATATAATATTGGGGGGTACATTATATTCTATGGGGGAGGCTGTGTTTTATACTATGGAGTGTATATTATAGTCTATGGGGGGCTGTGTTATATATGGGGGTATATTATATTCTATGGGGGAGGCTGTGTTATATATGGGGGTATATTATATTATATGGGGGAGGCTGTGTTATATACTATGTGGCTGTGTTATATACTATCTGGCTTTGTTTTATAATATTGGGTACATTATATTCTATGGGGGAGGCTGTTATATACTATGGGGGGATATATTATATTCTATGGGGGAGGCTGTGTTATATATGGGGGTATATTATATCTATGGGGGAGGCTGTGTTATATACTATGTGGCCGTGTTATATACTATGGGGGGTACATTATACATTATATTCTATGGGGGAGGCTGTGTTATATACTATGGGGGCACATTATATTCTATGGGGGAGGCTGTGTTATTTACTATGGGGGGGCTATATTATATTTTATGGGGAGGTGGGCTGTATTAAATTCTATGGGGGCTACATTATATTCTATGGGGGCTGTATTAGATTGTATGAGGGAAGATTGCATCATACTCTTTGATGGGGCTACATTATATTCTGTGGGGAGGTGGGCTGTATTATATTCTATTCTAGAATATAATATTATATTATTTTTGGGGCTACATTATATTCTATGGGGGTTACATTATACTCTGTGGGATGGATGCATTATACTCTGTGGGGTGGTTGCATTATACTCTGGGGTGGCTGCATTATTCTCTATGGGGTGGCTGCATTATACTATATGTGGGCTGCATTTTATACTGTATCGAGAACTATGGGGATTACATTATACTATATGAAGAACTATGGGGTGCATTATACTATGGGAAGTGAATTGTACTAAATGGATTACTATGGCGGTGCATTATACTATATGGAGCACTATGAGGAGTGTATTATACTATGTGGAGGACTGAGCAGTGTATTTTAATGTATGGAGGACTATGAGGAGTGTATTATAGTATATGGAGGACTATGGGAAGTGTATAATACTATATGGAAGACTGAGGAGTGTATTTTAATATATGGAGGACTATAGGGAGTGTATTATACTATATAGAGGACTATGGGGCAAATTATATTATATGGAGGACTATGGGGTGTGCATTTTACAATATGGAGGACTGTGGGGCACATTATAATGTATGTAGGACTATGTGGTGTTTTATATTAAACAAGCAAAATGCTGCCTATTCATCGAGTGATTGGATTGTTTATGCCGGAATCATTGTTCTCAGCAGCACATTGCCGGGGTAAACTGTAGATGTGCTGCTGATAGCTTGATGCTGTATGGGGACAGATTGAACTAATAGTGATTGTTCTGTCCCTATCATTCTTTCTCAGATGGTGGAAAGAGGTCGTGAAACAAGTGTTAAACGATTTCAATACTGTCGATCACACTCGTTTAGCTTCCTGAACTCCGCGCATGTGAATACAATCGAAATGCTTCTGTGTGATGTGCAATATGTTAGCATTTGGGGCCCCATTTTAAACTTTGCCTAGGTCCCCACTTTACCTAAAACCGGCCCTTGCGCATACAGTTCATCTTTCCAGATAGCATCCTTTGGTATGACAGCTGTACTCCAGAAAGCAGGATTTATGCCAACTTTTAAAGTCCAGGGCCATATACAGTGCCTTGCGAAAGTATTCGGCCCACTGGAACTTTTCTACCTTTTCCAACATATCATCCTTCAAACATAAAGATACCAAATGTAATTTTTTTGGTGAAGAATCAACAACAAGTGGGGCACAATTGTGAAGTTGAAAGAAATTTATTAGTTATTTTAAATTTTTGTGGAAATACAGAAACTAAAAAGGTGGCGCAACAAAGTATTAAGCTAAAGTGGCCGAATAATATTGTACGCCCAACTTTTCATGACCTACCATCACACCTTACCACCCACCGAAATCCACTTTCTTTTATCATCATCCACCACTGACGTTCCCTACATCATCCATCACCTGTGACACATGAAAAAGACTTCTAACTATTTAATGATATGATCAGAGAGGTGATACTGAAAGATAATGATTTCATTAGATAAGTTTTATTAATAGTATTTTCAGTAAACCTAACATGTGAACTTGACATCGGTGAGACTGAGGTCATGATGGAGAACTCCTTTTATTGGCAACACTCTTGCTTGGATTCCACGCATTCCTTTATCACATTTAGTGCTCCATAGTTTCCCATTCCTGCCCATCTTCCTCTTCGATGGAGTCGTCCGAGCACGTAAACTTTATGTTGTTGGCAGCTTTGTTATCAGTTGTGTGATTAGACTCAACGAAGCTTGTGAGATATCCCAACTTGCATGTGAAAGATTTTCCCCTTTTCCCAAAGCTAAAGATAAAGCAAAAATGCTGAATACCAATCCACAATGTCTTCTTATACATCGCTAGGCAGATAATTTTTTAATACTCTTGTGACTAAAAATTGGACTTGACTACTAAGTTTCTTATTTCCTCTCTTTGAAAAACCATTTTTAACCAATTTAAGACCATTGAAATTTCCCAGGGATATATTATTTTAAGAGATCACATATTCAATTTCTTTTTCTCTTTTTTTGTACAGGGACTCTTTTTATACTATCTTTATATTCATATAGGTTTTTTATTTTAGCTGATATCAGGGGAAAATGTAAAGAAAAAAATGACATGCAAGTCTATTTTAAGAGATATATTAACTAGAATAAAGATAATAAAATAAAGATAATAATTTTTTTAAGACCGCAAAGGATGACTCTAGCCTCATCTAGACATCGGTGAGGCACGTACGCGTTCTGTCCCTATTTTTTACAGATATTGCATTATAGTCTGTGGTGCCGTTTATATGTCCATTTTTTTTTCAGCAGCTCGGGTGAAATGTGCCTATATAAGCCTATGCGTCCATGAAAAAAACACGGACAGCTCACAGATGGCTTCCATGTGCCATCACTGTGTTGTCTGTGTAATTTATTTCTTCATCTTTATGTGAAAAATACTGGTGAAACACTGATGATACAGTAACCAAACACTGATATGGATCCAAAACACAGGAACAAACCTTCCTTTCCTTTCTACTTCCTTTTGTTTCCTCCTTACCTTCCATAAACCCAAGCCTAATCCCAGCTGCATTGGGGCCCGGAGCTGGAGGGGGCCCTTCAGGAGGGTAATAATTACGGCAACCTGGCCTGTTGCTCGGAGCATAATGTTTCGGGGGGCCCATGGCCAGATTGCCCTCATCTTATGCAGAATGCTGGACAGGGAGTGATTCTACAACTCCGCTGCCTACAGGAAAAAATGGCAACTCGGGAATACATCCCCAACTTCTTGCCTGGTGCTTTCTCTGTGACACTGATGTGCCTGGCTTTATGCCATCAGCATGCCACACTCCAGTGTCATTTAGAAAGTTGCCAGTGGAGGAGAAAGAAGCGATGCTTCGGGGGAATGTATGGAGAGGTGAGTGTGGATTTTGTTCCCCAATACAGTGAGGTTTGGGGATGGGGTAGAGGACAATGAGGAATGTGGGGGAGAGGACAATGAGGAATGTGGGGGAGAGGACAATGAGGAATCTGGGGGTAGAAGACAATGAGGAATGTGGGAGAGAGGACAATGAGGAATGTGAGGGAGAGGACAATGAGGAATGTGGGGGAGAGGACAATGAGGAATGTGGGAGAGAGGACAATGAGGAATGTGGGGGAGAGGACAATGAGGAATGTGGGAGAGAGGACAATGAGGAATGTGGGAGAGAGGACAATGAGGAATGTGGGAGAGAGGACAATGAGGAATGTGGGAGAGAGGACAATGAGGAATGTGGGAGAGAGGACAATGAGGAATGTGGGGGAGAGGACAATGAGGAATGTGGGAGAGAGGACAATGAGGAATGTGGGGGAGAGGACAATGAGGAATGTGGGAGAGAGGACAATGAGGAATGTGGGGGAGAGGACAATGAGGAATGTGGGAGAGAGGACAATGAGGAATGTGGGGGAGAGGACAATGAGGAATGTGGGGGAGAGGACAATGAGGAATGTGGGGGAGAGGACAATGAGGAATGTGGGAGAGAGGACAATGAGGAATGTGAGGGAGAGGACAATGAGGAATGTGGGGGAGAGGACAATGAGGAATATGGGAGAGAGGACAATGTGGAATGTGGGGGAGAGGACAATGAGGAATGTGGGAGAGAGGACAATGAGGAATGTGGGGGAGAGGACAATGAGGAATGTGGGGGAGAGGACAATGAGGAATGTGAGGGAGAGGACAATGAGGAATGTGGGGGAGAGGACAATGAGGAATATGGGAGAGAGGACAATGTGGAATGTGGGGGAGAGGACAATGAGGAATGTGGGAGAGAGGACAATGAGGAATGTGGGGGAGAGGACAATGAGGAATGTGGGGGAGAGGACAATGAGGAATGTGGGGGAGAGGACAATGAGGAATGTGGGGGAGAGGACAATGAGGAATGTGGGGGAGAGGACAATGAGGAATGTGGGGGAGAGGACAATGAGGAATATGGGAGAGAGGACAATGTGGAATGTGGGGGAGAGGACAATGAGGAATGTGGGAGAGAGGACAATGAGGAATGTGGGAGAGAGGACAATGAGGAATGTGGGGGAGAGGACAATGAGGAATATGGGGGAGAGGACAATGAGGAATGTGGGGGAGAGGACAATGAGGAATGTGGGAGAGAGGACAATGAGGAATTTGGGAGAGAGGACAATGAGGAATGTGGGGGAGAGGACAATCAGGAATTTGGGGGAGAGGACAATTTGGAATGTGGGGGAGAGGACAATCAGGAATGTGGGGGAGAGGACAATCAGGAATGTGAGGGAGAGGACAATGAGGAATGTGGGGATAGGACAATCAGGAATGTAGGGGAGAGGACAATGAGGAATGTGGGGATAAGACAATGATTGATGTAGGGGAGAGACAATGATGGATGTGTGGGAGAGGCAATGAGGAATGTGGGGGAGAGGACAATGAGGAATGTGGGGGAGAGGACAATGAGGAATGTGGGGGAGAGGACAATGAGGAATGTGGGAGAGAGGACAATGAGGAATGTGGGAGAGAAGACAATGAGGAATGTGGGGGAGAGGACAATGAGAAATGTGGGAGAGAGGACAATGAGGAATGTGAGGGAGAGGACAGTGAGGAATGTGGGGGAGAGGACAATCAGGAATGTGGGGGAGAGGACAATGAGGAATGTGGGAGAGAGGACAATGAGGAATTTGGGAGAGAGGACAATGAGGAATGTGGGAGAGAAGACAATCAGGAATGTGGGGGTGAGGACAATGAGGAATGTGGGGGAGAGGACAATCAGGATTGTGGGGGAGAGGACAATGAGGAATGTGGGGATAGGACAATCAGGAATGTGGGGGAGAGGACAATCAGGAATGTGAGGGAGAGGACAATGAGGAATGTGGGGATAGGACAATCAGGAATGTGGGGGAGAGGACAATGAGGAATGTGGGGGAGAGGACAATCAGGATTGTGGGGGAGAGGACAATGAGGAATGTGGGGATAGGACAATCAGGAATGTGGGGGAGAGGACAATCAGGAATGTGAGGGAGAGGACAATGAGGAATGTGGGGATAGGACAATCAGGAATGTGGGGGAGAGGACAATGAGGAATGTGGGGATAGGACAATCAGGAATGTGGGGGAGGACAATCAGGAATGTGAGGGAGAGGACAATGAGGAATGTGGGGATAGGACAATGATTGATATAGGGGAGAGACAATGATGGATGTGTGGGAGAGGCAATGATGGATGTTTGGGAGATGACAATGATGGATGTGGGGGAGAGAACAATGAAGGGGTGGAGGAGAGAACAATGATGGATGTGGTAGATGACAATGCAGGGGGTTGAGGAGAGGACAATGATGGATGTGTGGGAGAGGCAATGATGGATGTGTGGGAGACGACAATGATGGATGTGAGGTAGAGAACAATGAAGGGGTGGAGGAGAGAACAATGATGGATGTGTGGTAGATGACAATGCAGAGGATTGAGGAGAGGACAATGATTGATGTGGGTGAGAGAACAATGAGGGGGTGGAGGAGAGAACAATGATGAATGTGGAGGAGAGGACAATGATGGATGTGGGGAAGAGGGCAATGAGTGTGGTGGGGAGAGGACAATGATGGATGTGGGGGAGAGGGCAATAAGGGGGAGAAGAGGACAATGATGTATGTGTGGGAGATGACAATGAGAGGGTGGGCGAGAGGACAATTAGGGGTGTGGGGGAAAGGACAGTGAGGGGGGTTGGGCAATAGGACAATGAGATTGGTGGTGGAAAGGACAATGAGGGATGTGGGGGAGAAGGCAATTAGGGGGGATGAATAGAGGACACAACAAAGAGGGATATGGGGGAGAGGATAATGAGGGATGTGGGGGGGAGGACAATGAGGAATGTGGGGGAGAGGAAAATGATGGGACGTGGGGGCGAAGGAAATGATTGGATGTAGTGGAGTTAAAATTATTGGATGTTGTGGGAGAGGACAATGGTGGGATGTGTGGAGAGGACAATGATGGATATAGGGGAGAGGACAATGATGGATGAGGGTGAGGACAATGATGGATTTGGGGGAGAGGACAATGATGGGTTGTGGGAAGGGGAGAAGGATGGATGTGGCGTAGAGGACAATGAGGAATGTGTGAGAGGACTAGTAAAAAAATAAGCAATGTGTGCATGAGACTTCCAGGTTCTCATTCACTGCGCTTGTACTGTAAAACCTTACATACTTTCCGTGTGCACACAGCCTTACAGTTAATTGGAGAGAGTCACAGACTGAATAATTTATATTATTTGGAGTCTGAGATTATAGTTAATGAGGGGAAGAGTGATGCTGATCACTTTATATTTTGATTGGTGCTTGGCTAATGGTATATTAATAGTGGAGTACAGATCTGTATTCAGTGCACGAGAGACATGTATTATACAATGTATGTGACCTTGTTATTTTTAGGACTGCGATGATCATAATGAGAAGATGAGTAGTGGCTGTGAGATGTCGACATGAAGGTCTGACCAGATGGAGAAGAAACAGCAGAAAATTATTATTCTAATCAGACGAGACGTCAGCAGTAAGTGCCTGGATGAAGATATTAATAGATACTTTTCAGCATCTACACTGTGTGACTTGGAGTGATAATGTTATGTGTATAATCCCTTAGGCGACATTCACACATTTGTCCGTGTACTGCCAGATTTTTTTTATCAGACAGTACACAGACTTGTAGAGTTTTATAGGTCCATTCCCACATTCCCACTTCTGTGAAAATCACAGCCCTGAGAATGAGATCCGTGAGGATCAGAAAATGTACTGTTCTGATCATCTGACCAGAAGATCAGCCTCCTCCATTAGAAAAGAAGCGTTTTCATGGTTTATCAGCTGTCATTTCATATGTAATAAGAGAGGATGTTATGTAATAAAGAACAGGGTGCTATGTAATCCGATATGTAAGGAACGGTGCTGTTCATAATAATGGAGTGCACTGTTTTAATAAAGGATGGTACTGTACTTAACAAGAGAGGGCACAGTGTAATAAGGGATGGTGCTGTACATAACAAGAGAGGGAACAGTGTAATAAGGGATGGTGCTGTACATAACAAGAGAGGGAACAGTGTAATAAGGGATGGTGCTGTACATAACAAGAGAGGGAACATTGTAATAAGGGATGGTGCTGTACATAACAAGAGAGGGAACAGTGTAATAAGGGATGGTGCTGTACATAACAAGAGAGGGAACAGTGTAATAAGGCATGGTGCTGTATTTAGCAAGAGAGGAAACAGTGTAATAAGGGATGGTGCTGTACATAACAAGAGAGGGAACAGTGTAATAAGGGATGGTGCTGTACATAACAAGAGAGGGAACAGTGTAATAAGGGATGGTGTTATACATAACAAGAGAGGGCAAAGTGTAATTAGGGATGGTGCTGTACATAACAAGAGAGGGAACAGTGTAATAAGGGATGGTGCTGTACATAACAAGAGAGGGAACAGTGTAATAAGGGATGGTCTACTTCAGCTATTATAGGTGCCAGCTAATGTAGAAATTTTTTGATTACCACCATATGCCCTAAAAAAATATGGGAATGGTTTTTCACAGCAGTCAGCCTTTGAATTAATTTTCTTATCAGAAAATATTCAATGAATTGGTGTTTGGGGTTCTTTAGTTATAAACATGGTTGTCCACTATTTGCTAGCTTCTTGTGTCCCCATTTTACAATTTCTACTGTTCCCAAAGGCTGAGACTATCTTGACAAAAGGGACCTCTGAGTTTGTAAGATGACTGAGTACTACTGTAATTGAAGACAGTCGTGTCCTTGACAGTGCTCAATGTCTGATACTTACTCTCCTTCTTTGGAAGTAATCTTCTTCAGTACATCCAAAGATGAGGGTTTAGTACAATGCAGACTAATTCCATTCAGACCTGTGTCATCCAAAATATCTTGCCACTTCTCCACCTAAGAGAAAGATGAAATATTTTAAAAAATAATGATTGTCTGCACATCCATCATAGTCCCTGCTATCTATCTATCTATCTATCTATCTATCTATCTATCTATCTATCTATCTATCTAATATATACTTACCTTGTAATGTCTTCACATCCTGTTGCGTCCAGATGTGTCCAGATCCCAGAATTCCAAGCGGAGGAAGTTCACCGACCGCCATATTGGGACACCCAAGTGATGGGTGTCTCAATATGGAAACTGATGGCGGTACCAGCCTCTAGCACGATATCACCAGCGGAACACCGTCACACCACACACACTGAATACACCATACGCAGCTTCTAGCACGGTACCACCAGCGGAACACCGACACACACACTGTATACGTCATATGCAGCCTCTTGCGCAGTACCACCAGCGGAACACCATTGCAAACACGCCACCGCCGGGATAAGCCGAATGATTCATTGACTGCCGCCATCTTTGTACAGGAGGAGCTCATGCACAGTTTTAATGTGACCGCCGCTATCTGTCTGCACAAAGATGGCGGCGGTGTGATTTACTGCGCCTGCACAAATTCCACGCAGGCGCAGTGAATCATTTGGCTGATCCCGGCGTCAGATGCGCGACGTGTCTACAGGCAGAGGAAGCCGGTCACGTTAAAGGGGTTTTCCCACGAATGAAAGTTCATTTTAAAAATTGTCTGTGTCTGACCGTGTACTGAGCATACAACAGCTCCTGGGCAGGGGAGGAAGCAAAAGACAATACTGACACTACAGCAGGGGATCACAGAGGATTCATTTTGTGAGGGAAAATATTTCACTGACTGTTTTTAAACAATATTTAAACTCACAAAATGTATCCTCTGCGATCTCCTTCTGTACTGTCAGTGAAGGAGAGAGACAGCAGACAAGGTGGATAGCACATGTAGTAGACAGGTCAAAGAAGAGAGCACAGACGGGAGAAGTCAGCACATGGGGAAAGAGAGAGTGGATAGGTGGGTGAGCAGATGGGGCGGAGAGATTCTCAACACTGCAAAGCCTGCCCCCATCGTGACCTTACCGCCCTCCCAATGCGATAGCATCCCGCCTCCATCTATTATACATATAAACAGGAACTAGGATGGAAATAAAGAGAGAGACTAGTACAGATGTATGGACAGAGACTAGGATATACATATATATATATGTACTGTATATACACAGTATATATATAATTTTTATTGATAAGGCGCCAACATATTCCGGAGAGCTTTACAATTCAACAATATATATACACTAATGTATATCAAAAACCACAGTAAATAAACTCCAGATAGAAGAGATCCATTAGTAAAATTAGATTTATTTAATCATTTCTAAAACAAACACAATAATTTAAAACAAAAACAGGATGTCTCCCGTCGGTGTGCAAATGTAAAAGATCTTGTCCATAGCTACTATGACCCTAAAAAAATCTTCAAAAATTGATGATGGGAATAATGTTTTTTTTCCGTTGTGGAATGTGCAAGGCCTGCTCTAATCTTGTAAAAAGTAAATCCTTTAAAAACCATGATGGATCTAGAAGTTATCAAGTTAGAAAGCACCTCACTTGTTCATCTAACGCTGTGGTCTACCACGCTATAGGTCCAGGCGACAAAGTCTATGTAGGGCTGACGACTAGGGAGCGTAAACTAAGGGTGAGAGAACATGTACGTGACATTGAAAAAGCTAGTGCAATAACTGATATCTCCCAATTAAAAACTTTCCCATGCCATTTCAAGGCTTACCATCACTGCAACCCGAGGGGTTTACAAATCCGAGCTATTGACCAGGTGGACCTGGGAATTCGTGGTGGAAATATTGCAAAAATGTTGTCACAGATGGAAAATAAGTGGATATTTAGATTGGGTACCCTTAGTCATCATGGTCATAATGAGAATTTTGGTTTTGCCAAATTTTTGTAGTTAGTTTTAGTTACTCTGGCCATGTACTTCATTTTTAGGGGTTGGGTTATTGTGGTTCTTGTTTTTTAGCTTTTAATATATGCCATTTTATATGTATTATTCTAATATTTGATGTTTTTGTTGTTTATATCTTTAGATGCCTATGGATGTCTTATTTATCTTTATGGATATACTTGCTGTGTCTGGAATTTATCATCATTTCTGTTGAAGTTGAATTATTATATTTCCGATAGAAATATTTGCACTTTTGATACTATATATTATATATTTACTTTATTTTTATTGTTTATTTATTTATTTATATATGTGTACATATTTATGAATTTTTTTGTCACAGTGGAAATTGAGTTTTTATATTTCTGATTGAATATATTTGCACTTTTGGGATTATATATTGTATAGCAATTTAGTTTTATTATCTATGGGTATATTATTATGAATTTTTGTCACTCTGCGTTGATGAGAGGACAATGATGAATGTGGGGGTAGAGGACAATGATGGGTGAGAGAACAATGAGGGGGTGGAGGAGAGAACAATGATGAATGTGGAGGAGAGGGCAATGAGTGTGGTGGGGAGAGGACCATGATGGATGTGGGGGTAGAGGACAATGATGGATGTGGGTGAGAACAATGAGGGGGTGGAGGAGAGGGCAATGATGAATGTGGAGGAGAGGGCAATGATGGATGTGGGGAAGAGGGCAATGAGTGTGGTGGGGAGAGAACCATGATGGATGTCGAGGAGAGGGCAACAAGGGGGAGGAGAGGACAATGATGTATGTGTGGGAGATGACAATGAGAGGGTGGGCGAGAGGACAATTAGGGGTGTGAGGGAGAGGACAATGAGGGGGGTTGGGCAATAGGACAATAAGATTGGTGGGGGAAAGGACAATGAGGGATGTGGGGGAGAAGGCAATTAGGGGGGATGAATAGAGGAGACAACAAAGAGGGATATGGGGGAGAGGAAAATGATGGGACGTGGGGGCGAAGGAAATGATTGGATGTAGTGGAGTTAAAATTATTGGATGTTGTGGGAGAGGACAATGGTGGGATGTGTGGAGAGGACAATGATGGATATAGGGGAGAGGACAATGATGGATGAGGGTGAGGACAATGATGGATTTGGGGGAGAGGACAATGATGGGATGTGGGAAGAGGAGAAGGATGGATGTGGGGTAGAGGACAATGAGGAATGTGTGAGAGGACTAGTAAAAAAATAAGCAATGTGTGCATGAGACTTCCAGGATCTCATTCACTTCGCTTGTACTGTAAAACCTTACATACTTTCCGTGTGCACACAGCCTTACAGTTAATTGGAGAGAGTCACAGACTGAATAATTTATATTATTGGGAGTCTGAGATTATAGTAAATGAGGGGAAGAGTGATGCTGATCACTTTATATTTTGATTGGTGCTTGGCTAATGGTATATTAATAGTGGAGTACAGATCTGTATTCAGTGCACGAGAGACATGTATTATACAATGTATGTGACCTTGTTATTTTTAGGACTGCGATAATCATAATGAGAAGATGAGTAGTGGCTGTGAGATGTCGACATGAAGGTCTGAGCAGATGGAGAAGAAACAGCAGAAAATTATTATTCTAATCAGACGAGACGTCAGCAGTAAGTGCCTGGATGAAGATATTAATAGATATTATTCAGCATTTACACTGTGTGACTTGGAGTGATAATGTTATGTGTATAATCCCTTAGGCCTCTTTCACACTTCAGTTTTTGACAATCAGTCAAGATCCGCCAATTTTGAAAAAAAACGGATCCGCCATTTTTCTTTGCGGATCCGTTTTTTTCCCCATCGACTTTCATTATTGGCGGATCCTGACTGATTGCCGTCCGTTGCATCCGTTTTTTTGAGGATCCGCCACAATCTTAGTGTCTGTCAACATCCTCAAAGATCTCTCTCTCTCTCTCCCAGCGATTCCTTTAAATTTCCTCGTTTTCAGGATCCGCTTGGCGGATTATAACTGATGCTAATAACTGAAGTGTGAAAGAGGCCTTAGGCGATATTCACACTTCAGTTTTTTGCAATCAGTCAAAATCCGCCAAGCGGATCCGCTAAAAATGTATAAAAACGGATGCCAGCTGATGGAACGGATCCGTTTTTTAAGGATCCGCTATACCGATTTTAGTGCGGATCCTTAACAAAACGGATCCGTTCCATCCGTTGGCATCCGTTTTTCACATCCGTTGGATCCGTTTTCTTGAGGATCCGTTTTTCCACTCCCCCAAAATGGGATGCTCCCAAATATGATTCGCTCTTGGAAAATGCTCCCAAATGTGATTGGATACTGGAAACTAGGGAGAAATATATCTAGGGTGTTGTGATACAATTTCTTTGAAAGGTTTTAGATCTAGTGGCAGCGATGGAAGGAGTTAGTGCGAGTCTGGAAGGAGTTATTGCGAGTATTGACAGCTTCTGTGTGGAATTGGATCTTCACTTGAATCGGTTGGCAATTATTGCTCTCCAGAGGGAGAAAAGAAGATTGCGAATCCTGCGTATGAGGAGACGGCGCCAGTGGATTCATCCCATTAATGCGCAGAGGTTCACCCGTGGCGTTTTTTCCACACTGTACCTGGAATTGAGGGATAATCCGGACAAGTTCTTCAACTACGTGCGCATGAGGCTGGAATTCTTTGAGATTGGTGGATCGTGTTGGAGAACAAATCCGGAGAAGGGACACACAAATGCGGTTTTCTATATCACCGGCGGAGCGTTTGATGGTGACCCTTCGGTAAGTTATCTACCTTTTAAAATGTTTCAGATTCTGCAGGCTTTTATTGTTATGTTATGGCTTGTAGTTTGTATTAATTTTACTTTTTTTCCCTTTTTTTAAGATTCCTGGCAACTGGAGAATCCTTCACCTCCCTCCATTTCCAGTTCCGGATTGGGATTTCAACTATTGCTGGAATTGTACAACAGACCTGCTGGGCATTATGGGATTCCCTACAGGAGGAATACATCCCAGAGCCAACCCAGGAGAGGTGGCTGGAGATTGCCGACAAGTTTCAAGAAATCTGCCAGTTTCCAAACTGCATCGGTGCCGTGGATGGCAAGCATATCAGGATTGTGAAACCCATGGGATCTGGTTCACAGTTTTACAACTATAAGAAATACTTTTCTATTGTGCTTATGGCCATTTCGGATGCAAACTGCAAATTCATTGCCGTGGACATTGGTGCATACGGTCGTTCTAATGACTCTCAGGTATTCAACATGTCCACCATGGGCCGTCGCTTGTATGGAGACAATTTTGACTTCCCACCTCCAAGACCACTCCCTGGAACAGCAGGCCCACCAATGCCGTTTGTGTGCGTTGGTGACGACGCTTTTCAGCTTTCTAAACACCTACTGAAACCATACGGTAGTCGTGGATTAACACACTAGAAAAGAATCTATAACTATCGATTGACCAGAGCGAGCAGAGTGGTGGAGTGCGCGTTTGGAATTTTAACTGCCAAATGGAGAGTCCTGTTAACAGCCATTAAAATGAAGACAGAGACTGTGGATGAGGTGGTGAAGGCCTGTGTCATCCTGCACAATTTTGTCCTTTCAAAGGAACCAGTTTCCATCGATGAAAATCTGTCTGAAACCACCTTGTGGGATTATGAGCAGCAAACTTTTCGGAGTACTGGCTCAGTGGCAAGAATGAGGGACACCTTTGCAGACTATTTTCTGACACCAGAGGGACAAGTGGACTGGCAAGATGACATGATATAATTTTCTTCTTAATATACCAATTGTGAGTACCAAGTGTTTTTTTTTTTTTTTTTACTCTGAAATGTTACAAAGTGCTTGGTTTTCCCAAGCATTGTGTTACCATGTGATTTGTTTTACCAAGTGTTGTTTTTTTTTTAAGTTTTACACTTTGAAATGTTACCAAGTGTTGGTTTTTTGTACCTTGTACACCACCGGTGTACTGTGAAATATTACCCAGTGTTGTGTTACCAAGTGTTGTGTTTACCTTTTACACCACTGGTGTACTTTGAATATTTCCCAAGAAAGAAAGAACAAAAAAGAAACAACACAATAAAGTTCTTTTTTTAAAAAAAAAACATTGTTTATTTGTGAATTTGTAATGACTTTATTTTTTGGTGAATTTTTAATAATTTTATTTTTAACAGTTTTTTTTGGTATCTTAAACCTTTTTTGTAAAATTTTTTAATTTTTTTTTTGGTATATATTACCTTTTTTTGGAAAAAACAAATCACTTTATAAATTGTGATAATGTTGGGTGGAGATAGTATTGGAGGGGTTAACAGGGTTGACTACATCGAGGGGGGGGAGAGGACTGGGGAGGGAGTTGGTGAGGATCAGAAGTGAAAGGGGGGGTTTAACACGTGGTTGGGATGGGAGTGGATGGACAGACGAGGTTTGTGGGTACATTGAAGGTGTATGTGGGGGTGGGTATGGTGAGGGCATTGGGGTATAATGCAATGGGGAAGGAAGGTACTGGGAAGAATGGAATGAGAAACTAGAGAAAGGCGAGGGAGTGGTAGGAGGAGGGACGGTTGTATGATGGATGGACTGTGGGAGGATGGACTGTGGGAGGATGGACTGTGGGAGGATGGACAGGGGGAGGATGAGATGCTTCTGCAAGTACTTCCACTAGAGCATTCCGACAGGCTTGCATCACACGCATCTGCTGGTGAGTACTTAAACCTTCCATTTGCCGGACAACAGATTGAAAAAAGTTATGTCTCGGTGTCTGGTTTGATTCTAAATTCATCTGTTCCATGTATCTTCTGAGTTCCATGATACTTTGATTGATCATGGTCAACCCAGAAGATAACTGTTGTCCATACGTGTGGAAACCATGCTGGACAGATGAGTTTAGACTCAAACAGTCAGACAAGGTCATCCTTTCCTGACTCCTCAGACGCTGCCGGCCAGAACCAAAAGTTGGTCGAGATGTTGCGGCAGTGTCTGAGGGGTGGGGAACAGGGAACAAGTCGTCACCAGCAGCTTCATGTGATGAAGTCTGCCCTGCTGCTCCAGTGCTGGTGGAGGGGATAGAGGGACGAGACAAGAGGGTAGGTACAGAGGGGTCTGATACCTCGATGTGGTCACCGGGGGCGGTCTCACTAGGGATCACTCCAGAGGGACGCAACTCTGATGCAGGCTCCCGAGTGCTGCAGATGGTGCTAAAAAAAAGGAGAAAAAATATATATTAAAAATATTGATATTTAATTTAACTCTGCTGAAAAAAAATTTGGTTAAACATTTCTACTACAGAAATGGTTTGTGGAATATTTACCTTCTGCACACCATTGTTGATCGCAGGAACGCCAGGGCTTTGTAGTTCTTGTACTGGGGTCCCCGGCGTCCTCCCGATCCACTCGGGGTCTGCATCTCCTTGTTGTAGTCCCTCTTGAAGCGATCCCGGAGCGACCGCCACCGTGTGATAACCCTGTCACCTGTGAAGCAAAGAAAAAAGGGGTTTAGTATTCAACACTTCACATGCTGGAATATAAGTTACTGAAGTTGTAATACTTACGCACAAAATCCCTGGCCCTCGCATTGAGTTCCTCCCAGTTCTCTATAACTGAAGAGCAGACCTCATCCCAGAGCTGTCGGGTGGTTGGTTGGTCGGCGTGTAGACGGTTTGCCATGTTCCACAGCGGCTCCCGGTTTTCCACCTCACGGATGAGTTCATCAGTATCGATCATGACACCCTCCTCCAGATGTCTGCGGGGAGCACGCTGTGAAACCTGTGAAGATAAAAAACAAAAAAATTACATTCTGTTCAAACACATGATGTTCATTTGCTCAATTATCCAAATAGGGTTACTTACCGTTTGCCGACCACCAGAGGCATCACCTCGACGACCCTGGGATGTCCTGGGAGTCACTCTAGTGCGGGCACCGGATTCTGAAGACACTAGAATAAAAAGAAAATTTTTGTTTGGATGGATGTGTAGTTATTGTGTGTGCACTGTGATGAATGTTTGTGTTGGGTGTAGCATTATGTATGTGTGTATGTGCTAAACTTACACTCTGCGCACCCCCTCCTTGAGTCTCTCCACCCTGCACGTCTCCTCCTGGAAGCTCCTCTGAATCAGCTTCCTGTCAAAACACAATACATGGATATAGGGTTTAAAAAAAAACAACATAGGAGTTAAAAAAAAACCAGCAAATTATTTACCTCAGCTCGCTGATGATGTGAGGGGGAGCTTTCAGGAGAAGACATTACGGTCTGGGTCAGCTGCAGTGGCTGCTGCGGTGCTTCCTGAAGTGATCTGCAAGTAAAAAGACACTTGTTAAGCTACTATACAAAGGATCATAATAAGCTTTCAGGCCTTTATACTTACAGGGAAACTAGAAATGGTTGCCTGTCCTCTGCTGCGGCCTGGCTGGCGGTCTCTGCTGCGGCCTGGCAGGCAGTCTCTGCTGCTGCCTGGCTGGCGGTCCCTGCTGCTGCCTGGCGGTCTCTGCTGCTGCCTTGCTGGCGGTGCTTCATGAAGTAATCTGCAAGTATAAAGAAAATGATATGAAAGTTAAAACAAAAAACATAAAAAAATCTTCATTTGTACATAATTAGTGTAATTCCCTGAAACTAAGTATATGCAGTTTTAAGTGTTTGCATGTGTAAATTCCCTTATCTCTCACTGAGTGTAACCATAGTGATTGAAGGTGTGTAATTTTTTGTGTAAACCCACACTTTATCTTTGCATGTGTTTGAATTCCCTGAAAAAGTGTAACTGAGTGTAACCACAGTGATTGAAGGTGTGTAATTGCTGTGTATACCCACTTTGTGTTTACATTCCCTCAAAAACTCTCACCGAGAGTGTAACCACAGTGATTGAAGGTCTCACCGAGAGTGTAACCACAGTGATTGAAGGTCTCACCGAGAGTGTAACCACAGTGATTGAAGGTGTCTAATTTCTGTGTATACCCACACTGTGTTTGCATGTTTTTGAATTCCCTGAAAAACTCTCACCGAGAGTTTAACCTGTGATTTAAGGTGCGTAATTGCTGTGTATACCCAGAATTTTTTGATGGCATGTTGCAATCTCTCACTTGATTATAACCACACTTGTATACCAAAAAATTAATGTACCTTTATGGTAACTTAATTTTACCTTGTTTTAAAATGATACTACTGAGATTTTTTCAAAACAGTTTATTTTTTTTTTTTAATTTATAATTTTTTTCCCCACAAATAGGAGCTACTCTGCTCTTTATTTTAAATACCACAATAAATGAAAAATAAAAAAACACCGATATACAACAGATACATTAATCACACCACAATTACAAATATGAAAATAAAATACAATAAACATGCAAAAGAAAAACAATTAAAATATGAAAAAAAAAAAACACACAAACACGCATAACACACAGGCAGGCCCCACACACACAGGCAGGCCACACACACACATGCTCCAGGGGTCTTGCAGGTGGAAGATTTGCAGCTGGGCAGGCAGGTTTTATAGCTCTAGTTTGGTCTTCTATCAGTCGGGCTGGTGTTGGATGTCTGGCTTGGTGTCTTCAGTGTGGCTGGTGCCGGATGTCTGGGCCCAATTACACCACATACAATACCAGTTAGGCCGGTTTCACATTTGCACTTTATAGCGCAGCGACAGCCTGCACACAGCCACCGCTAATCCCCGCCCCCTCCCTGCCCGCCCCATCCGGTCATCGCCGCCTACAAGCGCACATGGACGCTTGCGATCTGTGCACCCTATCTATAGCATAGGGTGCGCAGATCGTGCGCTGGCCGTACGCTAGCAGGATTTTGCCATGCGCTGCGCACTTTTGAAGGTGTGACCGTGTCCGCCAAATGCAGCATGTTGCATTTTGGCGCGCACGGCACACCTTCAAAAGTGCGCAGCGCACGGTAAAATCCTGCTAGCGCATGGCCAGCGCACGATCTGCGCACCCTATGCTAAAGATAGGGTGTGCAGATCGCAAGCGTCCATGTGCGCTAGTAGGCGGCGATGACCGGATGGGGCAGGCAGGGGGGCAGGGATTAGCGGCGGCCGTGCGCATGTCGTCGCTGCGCTATAAAGCACAAATGTGAAACCGGCCTTACACCACACAATCACAGCATAAATAATACATTAAAATTACAGAAGTATGAAAAAAAAAATGCAGTACACGTGCAACAGAAAAAAAAAATTAAAGTATGGAAAAAAAAAAAAAAATGCATTACACACACACACAGACAGGCCATACACACACACACACACACACACACACACACACACACACACACACACACACTCCAGGGTTCTTGCAGGTGGTAGACTTGCAGCTGGGCAGGCAGGTTTTATAGCTCTAGTTCAGTCTTCTATCAGTCAGGCTGCGGTCGGATTTCTAGCTCGGTGTCTTCAGTGTGGCTGGTGCCGGATTGTCTGGGCCCAATTGCACCACATACCATACACCACTCAATCACAGCATAAATAATACAATATTACAGTTGTATGAAAATAAAATGCAGTACACAAACAGAAAAAAAAAGTATGAAAAAAAAAAATATACACAGACATGCAACACTTGCAGACCACACACACACAGGCAGGCTACACACTAGCAGGCAATACACACACACACAGAAATGTCAAACAAATAGGTGTACTCACACTTTCAGGTGTGCTGGTGCTGTAACTGGCAGGCCTCTTGATGTTGGCTGTGTGGCTGTCTGGCTGGCTGGCAGGCTTGCTGGCTGGCTGGCTGGCTGTCTGTCTGTCTGTCTGGCAGGCTTGCTGGCTGACTGCTACTGCATGTCTGGGCCCAATTAGACCACCTTATATAGTTTTGGGACTGTCTGGAAAAGTATCTTTTTTTCTGGGCATGCGCAGTGCGATTTTGCGGATTCCGCAAAATCGCGGATCCCGGCGGATCCGCCGCCCATAGGCGGCCATTCTACCGCATGGCGGATGACGGCGGATCCGCTGTCACCCGCCATTTTGACGGCGAAAAAAAACGTTACAAGCTCCGTCCCCCTCAGACAGAATCCGCAAAGAATTTTGCGGATCCGCCGAATAGCGGATGCAACGGACGACCATCCGTCAAAATCCGCCACTAATGTATCCCAATGGGGGAAATGGCGGATCCGCAACAAGAAAAAGCAGATCCGCCATTTTCAAATTTTGGCGGATTTTGACTGATTGCAAAAAACTGGTGTGAAAGAGGCCTTAGGCGACATTCACACATTTGTGAGATAAGTCCGTGTACTGCCAGATTTTTTTTATCAGACGGTACACAGACTTGTAGAGTTTTATAGGTCCATTCCCACATTCCCACTTCTGTGAAAATCACAGCCCTGAGAATGAGATCCGTGAGGATCAGAAAATGTACTGTTCTGATCATCTGACCAGAAGATCAGCCTCCTCCATTAGAAAAGAAGCGTTTTCATGGTTTATCAGCTGTCATTTCATATGTAATAAGAGAGGATGTTATGTAATAAAGAACAGGGTGCTATGTAAGGAACGGTGCTGTTCATAATAACGGAGTGCACTGTTTTAATAAATTATTATTATGAATTTTTGTCACTCTGGGAGTTGAATTATTATAGCAATATTTGCATTTTTGGGATTAGATATTACTTATTTCCTATTTTTTTGAATTTTCATTTTTATTGTCCATATATGTATTTATATATATGCACATATTTATGGATTCTTGTCACTGTATAATTATACACAATCTTTGCACTTTATTGTCACTGTATAATTATACATAATTTTTGCACCTTATTGTAATAACACTATTTTAATAAATATAAAATATTGATATTATTTATATCACTTTAATGTTTATACATATTAATTGTATCACTGTGCACTTTATTGTGTCCCGCTTTCTCCACTGGACCTAATATAAATGGTCATCTTTTTTCTAATTGCACCGCGGGTAATCCCCCCCTTTTTCTCTTTCAACTTCAACATTTTGAGCCGCTGGCACCAGACCTATACAAATAGTCTTTTCTTTAATTGCACTGCGGGCAAACTTTTTTCTTTCTTTCAACTTCAATATGTTGAACGGTGGTACACATGCGCTGATTACCCAGACCCAGGCCGATTCACGGAGGCGCTGATTATGTGACCGCTTCAATTTCATGGATGCGGCTCACTGAGCAGTCTCCAGGGAATCGATGGTTACAATGGGGCGCAGCATTAGCGTGCATGCATCAATACACTGCCAACATATACTTATTATTCCAACACCGCTATTGGACCCCGGGTAATTAAATACCTCTCCTCCCCTCACTAAATCACGCCCCCGGAAGAAGCAGACTGCGAAACGCGCGTCGGGGTAGGGAGACGCCGCCACTACATGCTGCCAGGTATATATATATTTATTATAAGAAGCCCCTTATAATATACTTGATATGCTCAGTGATCTACCTCACTGTGAGTATATACGTGACTGCGATGTTATTATCAATTAGGCTCCTTTTTCATTATCTAGGTAAAATAGACTATGTATAATTTTTTATTACCTGGCACTTAAAAACTTTTTTACAATTTCCATCAGCATATTATGCTGCCTAATAACCTTGGCATTATATTACCGAATATAGCCTATACTGGAGGGCTATGTTTAAGCACAGTTCTTATTATAATTGGGCATATAACTGACCCCTGATAGCCTCCCTTGTGTGTGTATATATAGAGAGATTTTGTGATGTGAATTCAGTTTGTCATATGAATTATATATGCTGATTTATAAATTTGTGGTGGTCTCCGTTTGGAAACATCCTGTTTTTGTTTTAAATTATTGTATGTTTGTTTTAGAAATAATGAAATAAATCTAATTTTAGTAATGGATCTCTTCTATCTGGAGTTTATTTACTCAGGTTTTTGATATACATTTTTGTTTGAAGTGCCATTGATTTTTTCCAGGACAAATTGGATTAATATATATACACTAGCTGAAGAGCCCGGCATTGTCTGGGTATAGTAATTAACTGTGGTTAGTTATAACAAATTATAATAATTATATTGCTCATAAATATTTGCTGTATATACTATATACTCGTGTGTCATCTCCTCCTGTATATAGTTTATACCTGTGTGTTATCTCCTCCTGTATATATTATATACCTATATGTCATCTCCCTTGTATATAGTATATACTTGTATGTCATCTCCTCCTGAATATAGTATATACTTGTATGTCATCTCCTCCTGTATGTAATGTATACCTGTGTGTCATCTCCTCCTTTATATAGTATATACTTGTATGTCATCTCCTCCTGTATATACTATATACCTGTATGTCATCTCCCCTGTATATAGTGTATATCTGTGTATCATCTCCTCCTGTATATAGTTTATACCTATATGTCATCTCCCCTGTATATAGTATATACCTGTATGTCATCTCCCCTGTATATAGTGTATATCTGTGTATCATCTCCCCCTGTATATAGTTTATACCTATATGTCATCTCCCCTGTATATAGTATATACTTGTATGTCATCTCCTCCTGAATATAGTATATACTTGTATGTCATCTCCTCCTGTATACAATATATACCTGTATGTCATCTCCTGTATATAGTATATACTTGTATGTCATCTCCCCTGTATATAGTGTATATCTGTGTATAATCTCCTCCTGTATGTAGAATATACCTGTATGTCATCTCCTGTATATAGTATATACCTGTATGTCATTTCCCCTGTATATAGTGTATACCTGTGTATCATCTCCTCCTGTATATAGTATATACCTGTATGTCATCTCCTCCTGTATATACCTGTATATCATCTCCTCCTGTATATAGTATATACCTGTATGTCATCTCCTCCTGTATATAGTATATACCTGTATGTTATCTCCTCCTGTATATAGTATACACCTGTATGTCATCTCCCCTGTATATAGTGTATATCTGTGTATCATCTCCTGTATAAAGTATATACCTGTGTGTCTTCTCCTGTATATAGTATATACCTGTGTGTCTTCTCCTCCTGTATATAGTATATACCTATGTCATCTCCTCCTGTACATAGTATATACCTGTATGTCATTTCCCCTGTATATAGTGTATACCTGTGTATCATCTCCTCCTGTATATAGTATATACCTGTATGTCATCTCCTCCTGTATATAGTATATACCTGTGTGTCATCTCCTCCATTATATAGTATATACCTGTATGTCATCTCCCCTGTATATAGTATATACCTGTATGTCATCTCCTCCTGTATATAATATATAACTGTATGTCATCTCCTCCTGTATATAGTATATACCTGTGTGTCTTCTCCTGTTTATAGTATATACCTGTGTATCATCTCCTCCTGTATATAGTATATACCTGTATGTCATTTCCCCTGTATATAGTGTATACCTGTGTGTCATCTCCTCCATTATATAGTATATACCTGTATGTCATCTCCTCCTGTATATAATATATACCTGTATGTCATCTCCCCTGTACATAGTATATACCTGTATGTCATCTCCTGTATATAGTATATACCTGTGTGTCTTCTCCTGTATATAGTATATACCTGTGTCTTCTCCTCCTGTATATAGTATATACCTGTATGTCATCTCCCCTGTATATAGTATATACCTGTATGTCATCTCCTCCTGTATATAGTATATACCTGTGTGTCATCTCCCCTGTATTTAGTATATACCTGTATGTCATCTCCCTGATGAAGCAACGTGTGAAACGCGCATTGGAGTGTAAGGTGGCAGCGTCGGCTTGTACAGCATGAATACTGGTCAGTAATTTATTTAACCTTTTCACTTTATGGCTCAATCACCTTTATTATGCAACTTGTACTATGCACTTTATAGTCATCTTCACTGTTTTTGATGTTTAACTAATTGATATCTATGATGAATTATAAATATTATGAGTCTTTGGTATGATGGACAAAGCGGATCTAAAATAAATAATATGCACATGTGCACTGCACTTTAATTTAAATAATATTGATATTTATGATCCGCTGTTCTACATCTATCAAATATTATATATTGCCTTTTTGGGGATTATAATCCTTTATTTTCTGCTGTGCATTTTGACCTGCTCCCTCTATGGTAATTTTAATTATATGTTTTTAAATTCTTGTTGGTGTCTGTTAAGAAATAAAATACATTTAATATTGATTATTTCAACATTCTTTCTTTTTTAAGTAGTCTTTTTTGGTTTTGACTGTATGTCATCTCCCCTGTATATAGTATATAAAGTTATGTGCAAAAGTTTACCTACCCCGCATGGGACGTAATTGGACGTTCCAACATGACAACAATCCAAAACACAAGGCCAAGTCGACATGTCATCGGCTACAGTAGAAAAAATGAAGGTTCTGGAGTAGCCATCTCAGTCTCCTGACCTCAATATAATTGAGCCACTCTGGGGAGATCTCAAGCGCACAGTTCATGCTAGACAGCCCAGGAATTTACAGGAACTGAAGGCTTTTTGCCAAGAAGAGTGGGCAGGTTTACCATCTGAGAAAATAAAGAACCTCATCCACAACTACCACAAAAGACTTCAAGCTGTCATTGATGTTAGAGGGGGAAATGCACGGAATTAAGAAATGGGGTATGTAAACTTTTGATCAGGGTCATCTGAATGTTTTGGTTTGTCATTATGATTTAAAAAGAAAAAGCACAGTAGTTTGATAATAAATGGCTTCACCAAACCACTAAACATGAGTGGAGATGAGGTTGGGTTGTGGTGTTATCATTCATATTCTCTCAAAAAAGGCCAAGAAAGCAAAAAACTTTTCAGCACCACTGTGTGTATATATATATATATATATATATATATATATATATATATCCTAGTCCCTGTCCATATATCTGTACTAGTCCCTGTCTTTACTTCCATCCTAGTCCCTGTTTATACGTCCACTCTAGCCCTTGTTTATGCATATATTCTAGTCTCTATCTATGCATTTGGAGCGCCCCGCGGGGCCTGGGGGTACTCGTTACCGGGCCCATTGACTTCCATGGGGGACGATGTCACGGCGGCGGCGACCCGGTCCGTGGCCCAGAGGCGTCCAGTAATAAAAATAGGGGAAAGTTGTGTGGTATTTGTGTTAAAAAATGAAAATAAAGTTATTAGATGGTGAAATACGTGACGCCACCTGTGGTATTCTAGTCAGAGGTGACCAGCGCTGCGGTGTTGCTTCTCTGGGATGGATGTTGGGCGCAGCTATGATGTTGTAGCCCTCCACAGGTAGGGCTGTAGTCCCAGGGCAAAGATGTTAAATAAATAGTAAAAATGGCTGTAAACGTTGAGGTGCAGATAAATGAGAGAAAGACACAGAGAGGTGCAGTTTCTTTACCTTTTACTGGTAATAGGTTGCAGTCCGGAGTACCACATACAGGTGATGGAATGAGCCCGGCTCGCCTGGAGGCATTCAGGGGATCCACCTTGCCAGGTGGGGATTTAGGACCTTCCTTTCTGCGCTATGTGTGTGGGTCTCTGCTGTATATAACTATTATTATTATTATTATTTATTGTTATAGCGCCATTTATTCCATGGCGCTTTACATGTAGGGAGGGGTATACATAAAAACAAGTACAATAATGTTGAACAATACAAGTCATAACTGGTACAGGAGGAGAGAGGACCGTGCCCGCGAAGGCTCACAATCTACTAGGGATGGGTGAAAATACAGTAGGCGAGGGTAGAGCTGGTCATGCAGCAGTTTGGTCGATCGGTTGTTACTGCAGGTTATAGGCTTGTCGGAAGAGGTGGGTCTTCAGGCTCTTTTTGAAGGTTTCGATGGTAGGTGAGAGTCTGATATGTTGTGGTAGAGAGTTCCAGAGTAGGGGTGATGCGCGAAAGAAATCTTGTATGCGATTGTGGGAAGAGGAGATAAGAGGGGAGTAGAGAAGGAGATCTTGTGAGGATCGGAGGTTGCGTGCAGGGAAGTATCGGGAGACAAGGTCACAGATGTATGGAGGAGACAGGTTGTGGATGGCTTTGTATGTCATGGTTAGGGTTTTGTACTGGAGTCTCTGGGCAATGGGGAGCCAGTGAAGGGATTGACAGAGGGGAGAAGCTGGGGAATAGCGGGGGGACAGGTGTATTAGTCGGGCAGCGGAGTTTAGAATAGATTGGAGGGGTGTGAGAGTGTTCGAGGGGAGGCCACTGAGCAGGAGGTTGCAGTAGTCAAGGCTATGCTGCGACCCTCTATTCGTGATGGTTTCACTAACCTGTACGGCTGTCAGCGTGAGCCTATTCCATGGGTACCGTTCTCTTCACCATCAGCCCCGGGCTCTTTATCCGCTGACGTGCCCTCACGTGTTCAATGTACAGAGGAATTTACAATCCCCTGTACTTTCAGATTCGGCTATCAGGGCGTACAGCTCCTGTCAGTGTAAGACTCTGATGTCCCTTTTCTCTTTATTAGCGCTTCACTCAGGGGTCTGCTATATGCAGTATTTTAGCTTAGCTAGAGTCTCTCAGTCTCTGCTCTTGTCCTTTCCCTCTTCACAGATCAGCTCTGCCTACTGAGCTCCTCACCGATCAGCTCCTTGTCTTGAACTGACAGGATCTTCCAGAAAGATCTCTTTACCTCACCTCCTCACGTTGTAACTGTCATTTCAACTCACAGCTCACAGCTGCTCCGTTTCCATGACAACCCCCTCAGCTGATTTCTAGCTGACTCACCAACCCCCTCTGCTGGCCAGAATTTATAAGGCATCTCCCTTTTCTGACCTGCAGCAGGAAATTGTGATTTTTAATCTCTGTTACCTGGCATGGGGGTCCCTTTTTGCCTCCAAGCATGACTTTACCCATTAGAGGGAGGTAATGTCACTGTGACAACCCGACTCTGGGATGTCACACATTCATATTGCATCCAGCCTATACATCAGTCCTAGTCCACCCCACGCTTTGCCTTTACATCTGTTCTAGTCCCTGTTCAATCTTTCTTTCTAACCCCATGGTTTAATTCACACTCTTCCATACATTACTCACTTTGAGCCGAAAGCCTCATGCTCTCGTTCCATTGTCACAAACCTCCATGGGGCCACAGTCACCCTCTGGAACTCCGTTTGGAACAGATAAGATGGTTTGAGCTGCCTCTGAGTTCTGTAGAGTCACCAAGAGAAGAATGACAAGCAACATTTTGTTTTCTGTGTGAAGGATCCACTTGGATGGAAGTTGGTGGTAAATGGTCATGGCTGTTTTTAGAACCTTTAATATATGAATATTACAAGGAACTTGGCCAGTCACCAGTTTCACAACTGATTTCCTGGTTTATTCTTGTTCTAATTGACGGACAAAAGATTATTATTCATTAAGAAATGTTTTGTTGTTTCCTTATGGTTTCACAACTCTTTGGCTGTTCTTAACATTGGGCTGAATACTGAGGATCTTGTCTTTGTGTTATTGCAGAGATCACCATGCTCCTTTGTGTTCTCTACGTAGCTTGCCAAGGAAATGAGTGCAGCAGAAAAATATTTTTTTTCTGCCTTTGGTTTGGTTTCTACTACAGAATTCTGCAGCAATATGGCACTATATCTGATTTGTGCATAATGAAACCTATACTGTCCTCATACACGTTAGCAGGGTGTGCAAAGAGACATGTACTGTAGCTAAACCCCCTGTCTTCTTTAAAAAAAGAGGCTGTAAAATTGTAACCTTCTTTTATTGATTGCAGATGTGACAGGAAAGGGTGAAACTATAGGATGCAATAACAGGAGCATTCCAGAATATATAACTGCACAGAGCATAAAAATACAGATAGTCTGCAATACACAGTAACATGAGGTAATACATAGGTAACATGAGGTAATACGTAGGTACCATGAGGTAATACATAGGTACCGTGAGGTAATACATAGGTACCATGAGGTAATTCATAGGTTCCATGAGGTAATTCATAGGTTCCATGAGGTAATACATAGGTACCATGAGGTAATACATAGGTACCGTGAGGTAATACATAGGTTCCATGAGGTAATACATAGGTACCATGAGGTAATACATAGGTACCATGAGGTAATACATAGCTGATGATTACCTATTTAATAAAACAAACGTTATAAACACAGGATTATAACACCTATATAGTGCTTACCAACTATGCTTAGAGCAGGCTGTTTAAGAAGCATGAAGAACACGAATGGTGTAGATTCTCCTAAGGCCTGTTTCACACTTCCGTTTTTGACCATCAGTCAAAATCCGCCAGTTTTTTAAAAAAACGGATCCGCCATTTTTTTGGCGGATCCGTTTTTTTCCCCATTGATTTGCATTACCGGCGGATTTTGACGGATGGCCATCCGTTGGATCCGTTTTTTTTGCGGATCCGCCAAATTTTTTCTGTCCGCCGACATCCCTGGACGGACCCTGCAATGTTTTTTTTGCTGCAGGATCCGCATTTTCCAGAGCGCATGCCCAGAGGAATGAAGTCAGGGAGAAATATAACCCTGAAGTCATTTCTGGCGGACAGAAAAAAAATCTCTCTCTCTCTCGCGGTTCCTTTAACCCCTTTCTGACATCAGACGTACTATCCCGTCCATGGGACCCGGGCCCCTATGCCCATGGACGGGATAGTACGTCTACCGCGATCAGCGGCGCCCACGTGGTGAGCGCCGCTGATCGCGGCCGGGTGTCAGCTGATTATCACAGCTGACACCCGGCACAATGTGTCAGGGGTGGTCACGGACCACCCCCGACACGTTAACCCCTTGCACACCGCGATCAAACAAGATCGCGGTGTACCGGGGGTTAAAGGGAAGCATCGGCAGGGAGGGGGCTCCCTCCGTGCTTCCCTGAGCCCCCCACGGCAGCGCAATGTGCAGCGCTGCTGCGGGGGGCTCCTTTCCTGCAGGCCCCCGAATCCAAGATGGCGACGGGGGCCTTCGGGGGCCTGCAGGAAGCTGGCTTCCTCAGTGCCTGCAAAGCGCAGGCAAGAGGAAGTCTTCTTCAATGCCTGTGACAGATTGCTGATCTGTCACAGTGATCTGTGATGTGACAGATCAGCGATCTGTCACAGGACAGTGATGTCCCACCTGGGACTATTTAATAAAGTTAAAAAAAATTAAAAAAAAGTGTTAAAATATTTTAAAAAAAAACGCCAAATAAATTAGAAAAAAAAAATATATATTCCCCCCAAATAAATCCATTTTTTGGAAATAAAAAAACCCCAAAACAATAAAAGTACACATATTAGGTATCGCCGCGTCCGTAACAACCCGCCCTATAAAACTGTCCCATTAGTTAACCCCTTTAGTGAACCCCTTAAAAAATAAAAATAAAAAACGAAGCAAAAAATAATGATTTATTATCATACCGCCAAACAAAAAGTGTAATAACGCGCGATCAAAAAGACGCATATAAATATCCATGATACTGCTGAAAACGTCATCTTGTCCCGCAAAAAACGAGCTGCCACACAGCATCATCAGCGAAAAAATAAAAAAGTTATAGCTCGCAGAATAAAGCGATGCAAAAATAATTATTTTTTATATAAGATAGTTTTCATTGCATAAAACCGACAAAACATAAAAAAACGACCTAAATGAGGTATCGCTGTAACCGTACTGACCCGAAGAATAAAACCGCTTTATCAATTTTACCGCACGTGGAACGGTGTAAACGCACTCCCCCAAAAGAAATTCATGAAACGCTGGTTTTTGTTCATTCTGTGTCCCGAAAATAGGAATAAAAGCGATCAAAAAATGTCACGTGCCCGAAAATGGTACCAATAAAAACATCAACTCGTCCCGCAAAAAATAAGACCTCACATGACTCGGTGGGTCAAAATACGTAAAAATTATAGCTCTCAATATGTGGCGATGCAAAAACTATTTTTACAATAAAAAGCGTCTTTTAGCATGCGACAGCCGCCAAACATAAAAACCGCCATAAATAGTAAATCAAACCCCCCGTTATCACCCCCTTAGTTAGGGAAAAATAATAAAATTAAAAAAAATGTATTTATTTCCATTTTTCCATTAGGGTTAGGGTTAGGGCTATGGTTAGGGTTAGGGCTGAGATTAGGGTTAGGGGTGTGTTGGGGTTCGGGTTGGAGTTATAATTGGGGGTTTCCACTGTTTGGGCACATCAGGGGCTCTCCAAATGCAACATTGCGTCTGATCTCAATTCCAGCCAATTCTGAGTTGAAAAAGTCAAATGGTGCTCCTTCCTTTCCAAGCTCTGCCATGCACCCAAACAGTGTTTTACCCCCACATGTAGGGTATCAGCCTACTCAGGACAAATTGCAAAACAATTTTTGGGGTCTAATTTCTCCTGTTACCCTTAGGAAAATAAAAAATTGGGGGCAAAAATATCATTTTTGTGGAAAAAAATGATTTTTTTATTTTCACGTCCGAGCGTTATAAACTTCTGTGAAGCACTTGGGGGTTCAAAGTGCTCACCACACATCTAGATAAGTTCCGTGGGGGGTCTAGTGTCCAAAATGGGGTCACTTGTGGGGAGTTTCAATAGTTTAGGTACATCAGGGGCTCTCCAAACGCACATGACACCCGCAGACCATTCCATCAAAGTCTGCATTCCAAAACGTCACTGCTTCCCTTCCGAGCCCCGACGTGTGTCCATACAGTAGTTTTCTCCCACATGTGGGGCGTCAGCGTACTCATGACAAATTGGACAACCACTTTTGGGGTCCAATTTCTCCTGTTACCCTTGGGAAAATGAAAAAATTGGGGACTAATTGATCATGTTTGTGGAAAAAATGCGATTTTTTTTATTTTCATGCCCTGGCATTATAAACTTCTGTGAAGCCCTTGGGGGTTCAAAGTGCTCACCTCACATCTAGATAAGTTCCTTAGGGGGTCTAGTTTTCAAAATGGGGTCATTTGTGGGGGGTTTCCACTGTTTAGGTACATTAGGGGCTCTCCAAAGGCAACATGACACCCGCAGACCATTCCATCAATGTCTGCATTCCAAAACATCACTACTTCCCTTCCGAGCCCTGACGTGTGTCCATACAGTAGTTTTCTCCCACATATGGGATGTCAGCGTACTCAGGACAAATTGGACAACAACTTTTGGGGTTCAATTTCTCCTGTTACCCTTGGGAAAATAAAAAAATTGGGGACTAATTGATCATGTTTGTGGAAAAAATACGATTTTTTATTTTCATGCCCTAACATTATAAACTTCTGTGAAGCCCTTGGGGGTTCAAAGTGCTCACCTCACATCTAGATAAGTTCCTTAGGGGGTCTAGTTTTCAAAATGGGGTCATTTGTGGGTGGTTTCCACTGTTTAGGTACATTAGGGGCTCTCCAAAGGCAACATGACACCCGCAGACCATTCCATCAATGTCTGCATTCCAAAACGTCACTACTTCCCTTCCGAGCCCCGACGTGTGCCCATACAGTAGTTTTCTCCCACATATGGGGTATCAGCATACTCAGGACAAATTGGACAACAACTTTTGGGGTCCAATTTCTCCTGTTACCCTTGGGAAAATAAAAAAATGGTGACTAAAAGATCATGTTTGTGGAAAAAATACGAATTTTTTATTTTCACGCCCGGGCGTTATAAACTTCTGTGAAGCACTGGGGGGTTCAAAGTTCTCACCACACATCTAGATAAGTTTCTTGGGGGATCTAGTTTACAAAATGGTGTCATTTGTGGGGGGTTTCCACTGTTTAGGTACATCAGGGGCTTTCCAAACGCGACATGGTGTCCGATCTCAATTCCAGCCAAAAACGTCAAATGGCGCTGCTTCCCTTCCAAGCTCTGCCATGCGCCCAAATAGTGGTTTACCCCCATATGTGGTATATCAGCGCACTCAGGACAAATTGCACAATAACTTTTAGGGTCCTGTTACCCTTGGGAAAATAAAAATTGGGGTGAAAAGATCATTTTTGTGGAAAAAATATGATTTTTTAATTGTACCGCTGTACGTTATAAACTTCTGTAAAGCCCTTGTGGGTTCAAAGTTCTCACCACATATCTAAATAAGTTCCTTGGGGGGTCTAGTTTCCAAAATGGGGTCACTTGTAGGGGGTTTCCACTGTTTAGGTACATCAGGGACTCTCCAAACGTGACATGGCGTCCGATTTAAATTCCAGCCAATTTTGCATTGAAAAAGTCAAACGGCGCTCCTTCCATTCTGAGCTCTGCCATGCGCCGAAGCAGTCGTTTCCCCCCACAAATCAGGTATCAGCGTACTCAGGACAAATTGCACAATAACTTTTGCAGTCCAATTTCTCCTGTTACCCTTGGTAAAATAAAAAAAATTGAACCTGAAGTACTTTTTTTGTGAAAAAAAGTTAGATGTTCTTTTTTTTTTAAATATTCAAAAAAATTCCTGTGACGCACCTAAAGGGTTAATAAACTTATTGAATGTGGTTTTGAGCACCTTAAGGGGTGCAGTTTTTAGAATGGTGTCACTTTTGGGTATTTTCTATCATATAGACCCCTCAAAGTGGCTTCAAATGTGATGTGGTCCTAAAAATAAAATGGTGTTGTAAAAATGAGAAATCGCTGGTCAACTTTTAACCCTTATAACTTCCTAACAAAAAAAAATTTTGGTTCCAAAATTGTGCTGATGTAAAGTAAACATGTGGGAAATGTTATGTATTAAGTTTTTTGTGTGCCGTATCTCTGTGATTTAAGGGCATAAAAATTCAAAGTTGGAAAATTGCGAAATTTTCAAAATTTTTGCCAAATTTCTGTTTTTTTCACAAATAAACGCAAGTTATTTGAATGAAATTTTACCACTAACATGAAGTACAATATGTCACGAGAAAACAATGTCAGAATCACCGGGATCCATGGAAGCGTTCCAGAGTTATGACCTCATAAAGGTACAGTGGTCAGAATTGTAAAAATTGGCCCGGTCATGAACATGCAAACCACCCTTGGGGGTGAAGGGGTTAAAATTCTTCATTCAGCGGATCCGTCAAAATAACGGTCCGGTGGCATCCGTTCACATCAGTTAGCAACGGATCCGCTTTCCGCCATTTTGACGGATTTTAACTGACACAAAAAAACTGAAGTGTGAAACAGGCCTAAGGCATGTGGAGGAATAATGGCTGCTGTTCCCCTCACAGTGTCATAAACAAGACTATGATGTAACAGGAACAATCCCACAATCCATTGCAAATTAAACTAGAATCTATGCATTAAACGGCCAGCAGGTGGTGCTGTTACCTTACAGTATGAAATATATGAAGGATTAATACACACAAAAATGACTTTCTAGACAGCAATTATATGGCTGGACAGAACACTCCCCGCTTGACGTCAGCCGAAGTCACTATTATGTTTATTTGACGAGAACAGCAGAACAAGTTCCCCTACTGGCCTGAGGAACAATTTGGTGTCGCCTTGTTTTCCTATTTTTACTTCCACCATACGTACGATTCCATCCTTACTTGGGAATGTCTGGGTAATGAGACCTAATGGCCATTCATTTCTTCGAGACTGACAGTCCTTCATTAGTACTATATCGCCAGGCTGAGGTTAGGCTTGCTGGTTTGCCACTTTCTCCTCTGTTGCAGAGTAGGCAGGTACTGCTTTTTCCACTTGTCCCAAAAGGCATTGGAGAGACTCTGTACTTGTCTCCATCGACTCCTGTAACGGTCTTTAACATTAAATTCTCCAGCTGGAGAGCAATTAGGGTCAGTCTTCTGCGTAAGCAGCAGGGCTGGGGTGAGAACAGTTGGGTCATCAGGATCACTGGAAATTGGAGCCAACGGTCTGGCGTTTATGATGGCTGACACTTCGGCCATGAATGTTGTCAAGTTTTTGTGTGTCTGTCTTGCAGATCCCTCCTGTAAGAAGATTGAATCGAGGATTCTCCTTGCGACACATATCATTCTCTCCCATACACCTCCCATGTGTGAAGAATGTGGTGGGTTAAAAGTCCAAGTACACCCATGTACACTTAGGTATTTTTCTACATCATTCATATCCAAGTTGGAAGAGAGTTGCAGTTCTCTTGCTGCTCTGAGTTTCCTCCGAACACTACCTTTTGGTATTGGTCATGGATTGGTTAAACAGTCGATTTCTTTGGCATAGTTTTCCCGTTTACAGCTCAGATAATTAAATTATCTCGGTTCCGCCTCCCGTTATATGACAGATCTTCCAGCGGCCCGGGCGGTCTCCATGCGGGCGCGGGAGCTGTGCGGGCGAGAGCATGACCCGAAGAGCAGCTAGCAGGAAGAGGAGAGCGGCGCCGGGAGCAGGCCCCGGGGAACAGGCTAATTGGGATCCTGTGGCTCATAAGCGCAGGCGGCTTCCTCCAGAGAAGAAGTCTATGGTGTGTTATCTGAAAGCCAGGGAGTTGAAGGCACAGGATGACCCCAGTTACCACCGCCTGTTGCGGGGCTGCGCGGCTCAAGCACTCCCTGGCATCCTGAAGGAGAGGGAGTTCCAGCTTGGAACCCTCAACAAAGTGTTTGCGTCGCAGTGGCTGAACCATCGCCAAGTCGTCTGCGGTACCAAATGCAATACATTATTTGTGGTGGATGTACAGACTGGACAGATTACAAAGATCCCCATCCTAAAAGATCGAGAACCAGCCAATACGACGCCTCAGAGCTGTGGAATCCATGCCATCGAGATCAACCCTTCCCGGACACTGCTGGCTACCGGGGGAGAGAACCCCAACAGTCTGGCAGTGTATCGACTGCCAACCCTGGATCCCGTCTGTGTGGGAGATGAGGGTCACAATGACTGGATATTCTCTATTGCATGGATTAGTGACACCTTGGTTGTGTCAGGCTCCCGTGATGGATCCATGGCTCTTTGGGAGATTAATGACGAGGTGCTGAATGAATGCAACTTCCAGCACAGCCGCTCCCGGGTACCAGTCTATGCTCACATTTACCACAAAGCATTGAAGGACATCCCCAAAGAGAGCAGCAACTCCTCAAACTGCAAGGTCCGCGCCCTGGCATTCAACAGCAGGAAGAAGGAGCTGGGGGCCGTGTCTCTGGATGGTTATTTCCACTTGTGGACCGCAGAATACAGTTTAGCCAAGCTGCTGTCTACAAAGTTACCCTATTGCAGAGAGAACGTCTGTCTTGCCTATGGCCTGGAGTGGTCCGTCTATGCTGTGGGATCACAGGCGCACGTGTCTTTCCTTGATCCTCGGCAGCCTCCTGAGAGCGCCAGGTCCGTGTACTGCAGGGAGCAAGGCAGTGGTATCCGCTCTGTGAGCTTCTATGAGCATATAATCACTGTGGGGACCGGTCAGGGCTCTCTGTTGTTCTACGACATCCGGGCGCAGAGGTTTTTGGAGAAGGATCAACTTTATTCTCATTTGCACAAGGAAAGACTAGAAGCAATGGGATGAAACTGAATGGGAGGAGACACAGATTAGATATTAGAAAAAACTTTTTGACAGTTAGAGTGATCAATGAGTGGAACAGGCTGCCACGAGAAGTGGTGAGTTCTCCTTCAATGGAATTCTTCAAACAGAGGCTGGACAGACATCTGACTGGGATGATTTAGCGAATCCTGCTTTGAGCAGGGGGTTGGACCAGATGGCCCAGGAGGTCCCTTCCAACTCTACGATTCTATGATTCTATGATTCTTCGACTGCTCTAGCTGTAGAGCTGTGTGGACATGTTTACCATGGTGCCAGTGGTCCTCAATGTCTTGAAGTGTAGGTGCTAACTCTGTATGACCGTTCTTACATATCTTCTCCATGAAGGTTAAGAAATGGTCTTTTATCTTTGGTCTACTACAGAAGCTGTGCATGAGGGAGACAAAGTGTTTGTAAACTTGTTCTCTGTTGTTAGGCAAGCGTTGTCTTTGAGACTTGAAGGGCAGAGATGCAATCCAACTCTTCATTTTGTCCTGCACCATTCCTTGCTCCATCATCTCTAGGAACAGTCTATCTTCAAATGACATTGTTATACGATTATCTTCTTTGGTCTTGCGGAAGACCGTACACCCAAGGTGATCTTGGTCGCAATTCTGAATGCAATCATCATTGGCACGACTCGCTAAGATACTTGGTGCTGAAGTGCTGTGTAGCAACTCCTTTATGAAGTAGTGATTTTCACATGGTTGAAGGAGAGATGGACGTCCATTCTCGAGAGTCCTGGTAAACATGTTGTTAACCACTGTCGGTTTGTGTGCATCTCCTAAACAGACCTCTCCTACAATGACCCACCCAAGGTCGAGTCTCTGAGCATATGGAGCATTGTGTGAGCCATTGATCTGTTGTCTAACCTTGTGAACTTGTAGAATATCTCTCCCTAGGAGCAAGATTATTTGAGCCTCTTGGTCAAGGTTAGGAATCAGGCGTTCTATACGCTTCAGATGAGGATGATACGATGCCACTTCAGGTGTAGGTATCTCTGACCTGTTGTCAGGAATCTGGTTACATTCAAATATGGTTGGTAAGGGCAGACGCATTTGGCCATCTATAGACTCGACTACGTAGCCTGTTGCTCTCCTTCCAGCTGTCTCTACTATACCGGCACAAGCTTTCAAAGAGTAGGGGGCACTGGGTCCTCTGACGTTAAAGCTATCAAAGAAGGCAGACTTGGCTAATGACCTGTTACTCTGATCATCTAAAATAGCGTATACTTTGAGGGGGTTGTCCTTAATGTCTGCCGGGTAGACTCTCACTAGGGAAATTTTAGAGCAGGACTTGCCTCCTATGAGGTTTCCACAAACTTCTGTACACTTAGAAGTAATGGCTGGAGTGTCAGTATTTGAGTCATTCAGCTCCCCGCTATGCTCCTGGGGCAAAGCATCCAATGGTGGTCCAGGGTGTAGAACTGAGTTATTTTCGGCGCTGTCACATTCGGTACACCTTGCACTAACCTCACAGTCCCTGGCGAAGTGGGATGTTGAAGAGCAGCATTTGTAGCAGATGTGGTTCTCCTTAAGGAAGGCTTTCCTTTCTTCCAATGACTTTTCTATGAAAGCTCTGCACTTAAGTAAGGAATGTGGCTTCTTATGTAAGGGACACTGCCTGCTTGGGTCCTTGGATTTGTCTTCTTGACCGGAGCTGAACTCTTTGCGAACTGAACCTGTGGAAGAAATGTTAGTTTTGTGGACCTCTACAGTTGTTCTTCGAGGTTTACTAACAGAGTTATTGGCACATGACAGCATGAAATCAAAGCTAGGATTAGAGTTGAGCGACTTTTGTTTTTTTAGGGTCGAGTTTCGTTTCGTGAAACCCGACTTTTCCAAAAGTCGGGTCGAGCAAGATCGGCCGATTATAGGGAAAAGTCGGGGTCGTCCCGAAACACGAAACCCAATGTAAGTCAATGGGGAATAAAAGTCGGCAGTGAGAGGAGGACAGGAAACACACCTACAGTGCCCATTTGAATGCCAAAAGCATCAATTCTTCTTACTTAAGCTTGTCAACCTTAATTAACTTCATAATACAAGTTACACACTGAAAAATGGGGGTTATTTGGCTAAAGTTGTGGGGGGGGGGGCTGGCTCCAGGTTTTCATGTGCCCTGGGCGAAAGAGCGCCCCTTTAACACATACCACAACTCATCATGCTCCGATACGGCAGAGAAATAGCGGTATAGTACAATGAAAAATACTTCACTTTTTACATCTCATGACGAGGCTCATCTATTTCTCCATACAGAATCATTGGTCCCATATAATGTTTGAAACAGTAAATGATGAGCTCCACATAATGCTACAGTATATGTTGGTCCCCATGGATGAAGCTCCACTGTCTTATGGGCCCAAATAATGCTCCAAACATAATGGGCCCCATTTCTAATGCTCTAGTGTACAATGGGCCCTGTAAATGCTGCTCCAGTGTCTGATGTCCACCTTTGGAATGTTCCAGTGTATGGTGGGCCCCATCTATCATTCTCCAGAGTATAGTGCTCCCCAAAAATTGCTGTCCCAACATTGAAAACAATCAAATAAGTCTCCTCGCTAGGGAATCCCTGTACAAGTCTGGACTCCTCGTCGTCCCCATCTTCCATCTCACTGCACAGTATTTCAACCTTGCAAGTGCTGTGATCCTGAGCAAGCAGGGGGGGCCCACTCGTTGGCGACGGCACTGGCACAGGGCCCCTGATAGTACGGTGGTGTGTCTGATGGCGGGTGGGCCGAACCTGCACTTTCATCTGCAGCTTCCTCTTTGTCACCGTGTAAGATGGAACTGTATATGGGAAGGGTAACCTGAGTTTCATCAGGGTCAGATTCAGGCCGTGTAGCGTGCGAGGGGAATGTAGTGGTCTGGGTCAATGTACCAGCAGATTCATCGAGCAGTGGCTGGGCATCAGTGCACTTGTGTCGCCCCCAGGAGTACGGTCGCCACAGTGGCATTACCTTCCTCCTAGGGAGTGTGATGTCATGCTTGGGAGCAACGAAGGATCTCTCTAGCAGGTTAACTGATTGGGCGGCGTTATTCCCACGAGTCATGACCCTCCAAACAGCGTTCATGAAGGCAAAGTGTTTGTTTTACGTGGGCTGTATGGTTGCAAAGCTGAACCTTAAAGGAATGTCCAGAAGGGCACCACCAGGAGTGGAGCCTACGGTTAAATTCGACTCCACCTGGGAAACCTCAACCATGCCAGCTACAGAACAGATGCACACATTGCAAGCTTAATTCCGTTAACGAACGAGACTCCGTCGTCCCGCGGTCCGAGTCCAGCTTACTAGAGGGACACGTGAGGCTCTGGCACATGAGATTGGCCAATAACTGGTGTGTCATGCCCTTACATGTCCGTGGCTGCATGTGCGCTACACTGAAAAGGCCAGCGTTTGTCGCTTACAGGTGCAGATAACCCGCTGAACAACATTAGTGATGGGGATCACTGATTACAATTACTACCCGCGAACGATGATTTCCCAGTAAGTGCAGGTCAACCGCAGTTCCGGAATTAGGCCTAACCGTCATTCCTGAAAAAATGAAAAACTTACGTGTGCAAACCACAGGTGCTGTAGCTTGCTTAACAGCTCACCAGCCGTTCTCACACCCAGTATGGATTACACGTGATTGCACAAAGGTGAGAAAGGGTACCGTATCCCCGGATAACATGTATGGATAGCGTACACATTCAAAAGATATGTCTATACATCAGGAGGCAGGCTCAGACAGTGTTAGGCCCAGTATGGCTTGCACGTGATTGCACAAAGGTGAGAAAGGGTACCGTATCCCCGGATAACATGTATGGATAGCGTACACATTCAAAATATATGTCTATACATCAGGAGGCAGGCTCAGGCGGTGTTAGGCCCAGTATGGCTTGCACGTGATTGCACAAAGGTGAGAAAGGGTACCGTTTCCCCAGATAACATGTATGGATAGCGTACACATTCAAAATATATGTCTATACATCAGGAGGCAGGCTCAGACGGTGTTAGGCCCAGTATGGATTGCACGTGATTGCACAAAGGTGAGAAAGGGTACCGTATCCCCGGATAACATGTATGGATAGCGTACACATTCAAAATATATGTCTATACATCAGGAGGCAGGCTCAGACGGTGTTAGGCCCAGTATGGATTGCACGTGATTGCACAAAGGTGAGAAAGGGTACCGTATCCCCGGATAACATGTATGGATAGCGTACACATTCAAAATATATGTCTATACATCAGGAGGCAGGCTCAGACGGTGTCAGGCACAGTATGGATTTGACGGCCCAGACTACACAGCGGAGGAGCAGGGAGAGGTAAACATTGCAAATGCTGTGGCCCTGCCCAAGCAAGGGGGGCCCACTCGTGGGCGTCGGTACTGGCACTGGGCCCCTCATAGTACGGCGGTGTGTCTGACGGTGGGTGTGCACCACCACCGTCAGAGACACTTGATTGCACTATGAGGGACCCTGTGCCAGTGCCCGCGCCCAAGAGTCGGCCTACCCACCTGTCCAGGGCAACGGCACTCGCACGGTGTCGTGCTCTAGGTGGTGACCCCGGCCATGGGGGGGGAGGCAGCACAGTTAGGGAGTTTTAGAAAGTGGCATATGTTGATGTTGGACATTCAGCTGATGCAAAAGGCGAAATAGGTCAAGTCCCAGGAAGAGGTGGACCAAAGCAAGCCATTTTTCTGTCACCCTATGTGTCATCAGGGGAAGGTGGGACAAAATTCTTGGAAACCCATGCATGGTTCATTTTAATGAAGGTTAGATCATCCACATTTTGGGTTGACAGACGGGTCCTTTTTTCTGTCAGGATTGATCCAGCTGCACTGAAGACTCTTTCCGATAGCACACTTGCAGCTGGGCAAGCGAGCTCCTGTAAGGCATATTGTGCCAATTCAGGCCAGGTGTCCAGTTTAGCGGCCCAATAGTCAAAGGGGAATGACCTGTGTGGGAGAACATCGATATGGGAGGAAAAGTAGTTTGTAACCATAGTTGACAACTGCTGTCTCCTGTCACTTTCCATCAATGCAGTATTACCAGTTGTGTGAGCAGTACTTGAAAAATCAGTCCACAACATTGTCATGAAACCCCTGTCTCCAATGCCACTTCTGCTGTGTGCACCATGAACACCTCTGCCAAGCTGCCCCCAGCCTGTACGGCTCGTGTGAGAACCATCACCGCTGCTGTGTGCTGGGAATGCCTCAAGCAACCGATTTACTAGAGTTGCTTGTTTATTAGCCAATATTAGGTCAAGGTTCTCCTGTGGCATGATGTTTTGTAATTTGCCTTTATAGCGTGGATCCAGGATGCTGGCCAACCAGTAGTCGTCATCGTTCATCATTTTGGCAATGCGGGGGTCCCTTTTTAGGATCTGCAAGGCATAATCTGACATGTGGGCCAATGTTCCCGGTGTCAATGATGCACTGCGAGTGCTGGTTGGAGGAGCACTTTCTGGCAAATCCACATCCCTCCAGTCACGCACAAACCCTGTACCAGACCTTGCCACGCCAACATTTTCACTTGCCCCACGAGATGCATCCTCCTCCCCTAAGTAATCATCCCCATCATCATCCTCCTCCTCCTCTTCTTCCTCCACCTCGTCCAGGAGAGGTCCCTGAGCAGACAATGGCTGAATGTCATCAAGGATTCCCTCCTCGTCAACATTGGCTGCAGACGCCTGCTCCTTAAGGTGCGTCAAAGTTTGCATGAGCAGACGCATAAGTGGGATGCTCATGCTTAGGATGGCGTCGTCTGCGCTTACCAGCCGTGTGCATTCCTCAAAACACTGAAGGACTTTACAGAGGTCTTTCAGCTTCGACCACTGCACACCTATCAACTCCATGTCTGCTCTCAAAGTGCCTGGCCGTGTATCCTCCCACAAATGCATTATGGCCTGCCTCTGCTCGCACAGCCGCTCCACCATGTGCAGGGTGGAGTTCCACATGTTGCAATGTCGATAATGAGGCGGTGGTTGGGAAGGTGGAGCAATCGCTGCAGCTTCTGCATACAAACGGAGTGTACAGGCGACCGGCGGATGTGCGCGCACAGTCTTCGCACCTTCTGGAGCAGGGCTGTTAACTCCGGATAATTTTTGAGGAAGCACTGCACCACCAGGTTCAAGGTGTGAGCCAAGCAAGGTATATGGCTGAGTTTTGAAAGGGCTATGGCTGCCACAAAATTACGGCCGTTATCACTAACTACCTTGCCTGCCTCAAGATGTAGACTGCCCAGCCATAACTCAGTTTGTCGCTTCAAGTACTCGGCCAGCACCTCGGCGGTGTGTCTGTTGCCCAAACACATCATCTGCAACACAGCCTGCTGACGCTTTCCACTAGCTGCTCGATAGGGGGACACATCGTGTGCAACAGTGGCAGCTGCAGATGGAGTGCTCGTACGACTGCGCTCTGTGGACGAGCTTTCACTTCTGGAGGAGGAGGAGGAGGAGGGTCGAACGCCTACAGCCAACTGTTTCCTATACCGTGGGCTAGGCAGCACTGTCCCACCACCGCTGTCCCCTGTGGACCCTGCATCCACCACATTAACCCAGTGCGCAGTGATGGACACGTAACGGCCCTGGCCATGCCGACTGGACCATGCATCAGTTGTGAGGTGCACCTTTCCGCTCACTGACTGCTTGAGTGCATGGACAATGCGGTCTTTCACATGATGGTGGAGGGCTGGGATGGCTTTGCGAGAGAAGAAGTGGCGACTGGGTAGGTCATAGCGTGGTACTGCATAGGCCATGAGTTCGCGGAAAGCTGTGCTTTCCACCAACTGAAAGGGCATCATCTCAAACGAGATTAGTTTGGCAATGTGGGCGTTCAAACCCAGTGTAAGCGGATGAGAGACTGAGTACTTTCTTGACCTACTCATAGTGTCTGGGAGGGTGAGCTGGACTTGAGAGCTGCATATGGTGGAAGTAGCGGTGGACAGGGCGGACTGAGAGAGGGTTGATGATGGTGATGGAGTTGGTGTTCTTTCTGATGGCCTAGAATCAGTCTTTCGTTGATATAACAGTGGGATTCCCTGACTGCTGTGGCCTTGCAACGACACCTCAACATTTGCTGCTGTGCTAACCGGTGGGCTTACAGTGGGGGAAACAATGTAGCGTTGCTGACTACCTTCGTTGTGATCAGTTGCACATGTGGCACTTGAGGTTTGGTGTTGTGTCCACGCTTGCAAGTGCATGCTGGTTAAATGTCTAAGCATGCAACTGGTATTCAAATTTTTCAGATTTTTCCCTCGGCAAAAGGTCTTTGCGCACTTCTTACAGATAACCTTGGCCTGATCATGAGGATTTTGTTCAAAAAAGTGCCACACTGCACTCTTCCTACTTTGGCAGACATTTTGCGGCCTAGCACGCTGTGATCTTTTGACCCTCTGGACAAGCTGTCCAGCAACTCTTTTGATGTTTGGAACCTGTCTTTGGAGTGCTCCGGGCCTGCCAGATAACAGCTGTTGCGATGTCGATGTCTGCTGTGGATGCTCCTCATCTGAGCTATTGGAAGCAGCACCCTCTTCCCCCAATGGATGCCAATCTGGGTCAACAACTGGGTCATCCATCACCTCCTCTTCTATGTCATGTGCACCTTCCTCTGTGTCACCGTGTATGGTGGTATAGTGTGCGGGAAGGGTCACCTGAGTCTCATCAGGGTCAGAATCTGGCTCTGTACACTGCGAGGACAATGTAGTGCTCTGAGTGAATGTACCAGCAGAATCATCCATCAGCGGCTGTGCATCAGTGCACTCCATGTCAGATTCATCTTGGCCTGGGTAATTCACCATTTGACTTGATAATCCAGGCATGGTATGTGAAAACAGCTCCATGGAGTAATCAGTAGTATGGCCTGCGTCATCCTTCAATCTTGTTTGGGGTGAAGGACACAAGGAAAGGTGTGGTTCATGAACATGAGCCTCCAATGACGACTCAGTGCTTTTACTTTTTACAACTGAAGAAGAGGAGGCGATAGAGCTGGAGGCTGAGTCAGCAATGTAAGACAAAACTTTTTCCTGATGCTCTGGCTTTAAAAGCGGTTTGCCAACTCCTAGAAAACTAAGCGTTCGAGGCCTTATGTAGCCAGACGATGACGCAGGCTCAACACCTCCTGCATTCGGTCCTATTTTGCTCTTGCCACTACCATCAGATCCACCACCAACACCATCATTACCAGCTGCCAACCCCCGCCCAATTCCACGGCCTCTTCCACCAGCCTTCCTCATTTTTGGTAGAAATGTAGACAAAATCCAACAAACTATATAGTAATGTAAAACAAGGTACAAGGTGTCTATAGGACAGGGGAGATTTTGAATTTCTGCACACACTTTTGGACACTGGACACTTTTGGATTGTGTGAGGCCCAATGAATATCTGAGCGCTATGTGACAGGCTCGATGGCACAGCTGTGACAAAAGTGACTAGAGGATAAGGGAGATTTTGAATCTCTGCACACACTTTTGGACACTGGACACTTTTGGATTGTGTGAGGCCCAATGAATATCTGAGCGCTATGTGACAGGCTCGATGGCACAGCTGTGACAAAAGTGACTAGAGGATAAGGGAGATTTTGAATCTCTGCACACACTTTTGGACACTGGACACTTTTGGATTGTGTGAGGCCCAATGAATATCTGAGCGCTATGTGACAGGCTCGATGGCACAGCTGTGACAAAAGTGACTAGAGGATAAGGGAGATTTTGAATCTCTGCACACACTTTTGGACACTGGACACTTTTGGATTGTGTGAGGCCCAATGAATATCTGAGCGCTATGTGACAGGCTCGATGGCACAGCTGTGACAAAAGTGACTAGAGGATAAGGGAGATTTTGAATCTCTGCACACACTTTTGGACACTGGACACTTTTGGATTGTGTGAGGCCCAATGAATATCTGAGCGCTATGTGACAGGCTCGATGGCACAGCTGTGACAAAAGTGACTAGAGGATAAGGGAGATTTTGAATCTCTGCACACACTTTTGGACACTGGACACTTTTGGATTGTGTGAGGCCCAATGAATATCTGAGCGCTATGTGACAGGCTCGATGGCACAGCTGTGACAAAAGTGACTAGAGGATAAGGGAGATTTTGAATCTCTGCACACACTTTTGGACACTGGACACTTTTGGATTGTGTGAGGCCCAATGAATATCTGAGCGCTATGTGACAGGCTCGATGGCACAGCTGTGACAAAAGTGACTAGAGGATAAGGGAGATTTTGAATCTCTGCACACACTTTTGGACACTGGACACTTTTGGATTGTGTGAGGCCCAATGAATATCTGAGCGCTATGTGACAGGCTCGATGGCACAGCTGTGACAAAAGTGACTAGAGGATAAGGGAGATTTTGAATCTCTGCACACACTTTTGGACACTGGACACTTTTGGATTGTGTGAGGCCCAATGAATATCTGAGCGCTATGTGACAGGCTCGATGGCACAGCTGTGACAAAAGTGACTAGAGGATAAGGGAGATTTTGAATCTCTGCACACACTTTTGGACACTGGACACTTTTGGATTGTGTGAGGCCCAATGAATATCTGAGCGCTATGTGACAGGCTTGATGGCACAGCTGTGACAAAAGTGACTAGAGGATAAGGGAGATTTTGAATCTCTGCACACACTTTTGGACACTGGACACTTTTGGATTGTGTGAGGCCCAATGAATATCTGAGCGCTATGTGACAGGCTCGATGGCACAGCTGTGACAAAAGTGACTAGAGGATAAGGGAGATTTTGAATCTCTGCACACACTTTTGGACACTGGACACTTTTGGATTGTGTGAGGCCCAATGAATATCTGAGCGCTATGTGACAGGCTCGATGGCACAGCTGTGACAAAAGTGACTAGAGGATAAGGGAGATTTTGAATCTCTGCACACACTTTTGGACACTGGACACTTTTGGATGGTGTGAGGCCCAATGAATAGCTGAGCGCTATGTGACAGGCTCGATGGCACAGCTGTGACAAAAGTGACTAGAGGATAAGGGAGATTGGATTGCTTTTAAAAAAGCAGTTTGCAGAGCAGTGGGTAAACAGCAATGCCAGCCTGTCAGGAAGCCTTAAAAGGCAGCCCAACAACCAACACCACTGATACACCACAATATAGCCTCCCCTTGCACTGCACACACAGTGACTGGTGTGTTGTGCAGTCCAAATTGCTAGCAGCAGAAGCAGTTTTTTTTTCTTCTCAGCAGGACAAAAAAAAAAATTGGGATTGCTTTTAAAAAAGCAGTTTGCGGAGCAGTGGGTAAACAGCAATGCAGGAATGTCAGGAAGCCTTAGAAGGCAGCCCAACAACCAACACCACTGATACACCACTATATAGCCTCCCCTTGCACTGCACACACAGTGACTGGTGTGTTGTGCAGGCCAAATCGCTAGCAGCAGAAGCAGTTTTTTTGTCTTCTTCCCTGCCTAACGCTCTCCCTACAGAATCAGCAGCAACCTCTCCCTATACTGAGATCGGCAGAAGTAAGATGGCGGTCGGCGTGCACGCCCTTTTATACCCCCTGTGACGCCCACCAAAGCAAGCCAATCACTTGCATGCCCTTCTGAAAGATGGTGGTGACCCCTGCCTATGTCATCACGTTGCCCACAGTGTCTGTGGATCCTGATTGGCTGAAAAAGAGCGCAAAACAAACTTTTGAAACGCGACTTTGGCGCGTAAGTCGCCGACCTCGTGGCCGACCTCATCCTAGGGTCGGGTTTCGTTTCATGAAACCCGACGTTGCCAAAAGTCGGCGACTTTTGAAATTTTTCGACCCGTTTCGCTCAACTCTACTCTTTATGCATCAAATGGCCAAGTTCTCCAAAAAATATGACATAGTTGTCATGGGAGATTTCAACTATCCAGACATTTGTTGGGAATCTCTCTCAGGCAAAACTAACAGGTCAAGGAAATTCTTATCCTCTCTTGCTGACAACTTTATCTTCCAAAAGGTAGGGGAGAAAACAAGGGGAACTGCTACCTTGGATCTAATCCTTATAAACAGGGAGGAAATGGTTGAGGAGGTAAAACTGGCTGGGACCCTAGGAGGTAGCGACCATGCTATTTTAGAATTTTGGATAACTAGAGGCGGAAGACCTGTGAAGACTCAAACGTCAAGGTTAGATTTCAGAAAGGCAGATTTTAAGGGATACAGAAAGAGAATTGGAGGGATCCAATGGCTGGATATCCTTAAAGACAAAAATGTCCAGGAAGGATGGGAAATCTTGAAAAATGAAATTCTCAAAGCACAGTTGTTAACAATTCCGAAAAGAGGGAAGAATAGGAAGCATTTAAGGAAACCAGGATGGATGAACACAGAACTTAAGCACATGCTAAAAAGGAAGAAAAAAATGTTTATAAAATGGAAAGAGGGAGGCATATCTAAAGAAGAATATAATGCTGTCTGCAGAACCTGCAGGGCACAAATCAGATTACCTAAAGCTGAAAATGAATTGAGGCTTGCAAGAGATGTCAAAAGCAATAATAAAGGATTTTGGGGATATGTCAAAAGTAAAAGAAAAGTCAAAGATGCTATAGGATTTTTACAGGATGAAAATGATGAAATGGTAAGACAGGATGTTGAGAAGGCTGAACTTTTAAATTCCTATTTTGCATCTGTTTTCTCTCAGAAAGGAAATGTAACATCAACTGTTCTTCACTGTCCTATTAAGGAAATAGAAGAATCCAGGATATCTATAAACAGAAAGATAGTGAGGAAACACTTAGCTAACCTAAATGAATTCAAGTCTCCAGGTCCAGATGAATTACACCCCAGAGTACTGAAGGAGATAGCAGAAGAAATTTTTGAACCCCTCTCCATAATCTTTGAAAATTCTTGGAGAACAGGAGAAGTGCCAGAAGACTGGAGAAGAGCAAATGTTGTTCCTATCTTCAAAAAGGGGAAGAAGGTGGACCCAGGCAACTATAGGCCAGTGAGTCTGACTTCTATACCAGGAAAGATCTTTGAACAAATTATTAAACAACATGTATGTCAATACCTGGATAAGAATGAAGTGATTAAACAGAGTCAGCATGGGTTTGTAACTAATAAGTCATGTCAGACTAACTTAATTTCCTTCTATGATGGTATCACTGATTGGGTGGATCAAGGAAATTCTGTAGATATAGTATATCTTGACTTCAGCAAAGCATTTGACAAAGTCTCTCATACAATCCTTATTGAAAAAATGACTAAGTATGGAATGGACAAGGCAACTGTTAGGGGGATTCATAACTGGCTTAGTGATCGGACCCAAAGAGTGGTCGTAAATGGCTGCACATCCAGTTGGAAGAATGTCTCAAGTGGGGTACCACAGGGCTCTGTCCTGGGCCCTGTATTGTTCAACATCTTTATCAACGATTTAGATGAAAGAATTGAGGGTAAACTGATTAAATTTGCTGATGACACAAAGCTAGGAGGGATAGCTAATACTAGAGAAGAGAGAAACAGGATTCAAAAAGATTTAAATAAACTGGAGAAGTGGGCAGCAACTAACAGAATGGTTTTTAACAGGGAGAAATGCAAAGTACTACATCTGGGCAATAAAAATGAAAAAGCATATACAGAATGGGAGGAATAGGGCTAAGTGACAGCACATGTGAAAAAGACTTGGGTATACTAATAGATCACAGACTGAATATGAGTCAACAGTGTGATGCAGCAGCAAAAAAGGCAAATGCAATTCTAGGATGTATTAACAGAAGCATACAGTCTAGATCACGTGAAGTCATTATTTCCCTCTACTCCTCTTTGGTCAGACCTCATCTGGAATATTGTGTCCAGTTTTGGGCACCACATTTTAAAAAAGACATCAACAAACTGGAGCAAGTTCAGAAAAGAGCGACCAGAATGGTGACCGGTCTGCAAACCCTGTCTTATGAGGAAAGGTTGCAGGATTTGGGAATGTTTAGTTTGCAAAAGAGAAGACTGAGAGGAGACTTAATAGCTGTCTACAAATATCTAAAGGGCTGTCACATTGTAGAAGGATCAACTTTATTCTCATTTGCACAAGGAAAGACTAGAAGCAATGGGATGAAACTGAATGGGAGGAGACACAGATTAGATATTAGAAAAAACTTTTTGACAGTTAGAGTGATCAATGAGTGGAACAGGCTGCCACGAGAAGTGATGATTTCTCCTTCAATGGAAGTCTTCAAACAGAGGCTGGACAGACATCTGACTGGGATGATTTAGCGAATCCTGCTTTGAGCAGGGGGTTGGACCAGATGGCCCAGGAGGTCCCTTCCAACTCTACGATTCTATGATTCTATGATTCTAAGCAGTGCGTCCGGAAAGAAAAGAAGAGTAGTAGTTATGGGCTACTCACTACTAAGAGGCACGGAGGCAACTATCTGCAGGCCGGACTTAACCGCACGAGAAGTATGCTGCCTCCCTGGAGCAAAAATCAAGGATGTGGCCAACAGGATACCAACTATCCTCAAATCCAAGGACGACTACCCTTTCCTACCGATACATGTAGGCACAAACGACACGGCAAGAAATGACTTACCCACTATCTGCAAAGACTTTGAAATTCCGGGGAAGAAAATAAAGGAACGGAATGTACAGGTTGTTTTCTCATCAATCCTCCCAGTCGATGGTCATGGCATCAGAAGATGGAATAGGATACTAGAGGTGAACAACTGGCTACGACGGTGGTGCAGGCAGCAAGGATTTGGATTCTTGGACCATGGCGTGAATTACCTCTACGATGGACTTCTCGCAAGAGATGGGATACACCTCACAAAACCTGGGAAACACACATTCGCCAGAAGACTTGCCACACTCATCAGGAGGGCTTTAAACTAGAAAAAGAGGGAATGGGAGGAAGAACAGCAGACAAGAACATGCAGCAGAAGGACAAACTAATCAAGGATGCTAGATGTGGTACAGAGGACCCAAGACAGGGTACTCAGAAGGAAGCTAAGAAAAAGGAAGCAAAACTTCTTTCCTGCATACTGACCAATGCAAGAAGCCTGACCAATAAGATTGAAGATCTGGAGTTGGTAATGTATGAGGAAAAATACGACATAGTAGGAATAACTGAGACATGGTTAGACGACAGCTATGACTGGGTGACTTACTTGCAAGGATATGATTTGTTTAGGAGGGATCGTAAAAAAAGGTAAGGGGGCGGAGTCTGTCTATATATAAAGTCCACTTTAAAGCCCACACTAAGAGAAGATATACAAGAGGGAAATGAAGAGGTGGAGTCTCTATGGGTGGAGACACAAGGAGAGAAAAGTAATAAAATCCTCATAGGGGTTTGTTATAAGCCACCAAATATAACAGAAACCACTGAAAATGTATTATTGAAACAAATAGACAAAGCAGCAAATCACAATGAGGTGATTATTATGGGGGACTTCAACTTCCCCAACATAGACTGGGAAACTGAAACCTGCGGATCTCAGAAAGGAAACCAATTTCTGTCAGTGACCAAGGATAATTCTCTGTCACCACTTGTGCAGGGCCCAACTAGAGGGACGGCCCTTCTGGACGTAATGTTAAGCCACAGGCCAGATAGAATAACAGAAGTCCGAGTCGATGGCACCTAGGGAACAGTGACCACAATATAAAACAATTCCACTTGTCCTTCAGTAAGGTGCCCTGGAAGGGGGCTACAAAAACGCTGAATTTCAGGAAAGCAAAGTTTGATCAGCTTAGAGAGGACCTTCGCCGAATTGATTGGGACAATGTCCTCAAAAATAGGAACACAGAAAATAAATGGGAAATATTTAAATCAGTTTTACACACCCACTGTGAGCTAGCCATACCGTACAGAAATAAAAGGGCTAGGAACAGGAGAACACCAATGTGGCTAAATAAGGATGTAAAAAGGGCAATAAATAACAAGAACAAGGCATTTAGGAAGCTAAAACAAGAAGGCAATGAAGAAGCATTAAAAAGTTATAGAGAAAAAAATAAAATGTGTAAAAAACAAATACATTTAGCAAAAGTGGAAACTGAGAGACTCAATGCTAAGGAAAGTAAAACAAACCCCAAACTATTCTTTAATTATATAAACAGTAAAATGATTAAAATTGATGGTGTCGGCCCTTTAAAGAACAATGAGGATGAAATCATAGAGAGCGATGTGGGAAAAGCAAATGTTTTAAATACTTTTTTCTCAACAGTGTTCACACAGGAAAAGGATTTGCCAGGGGAAATGCAGAGTGATAATGTAAACTCCCCATTAAGTATTACCTGCCTAACCCAGGAAGAAGTGCAGAACCGCCTTAGTAAGATTAAAATTGACAAATCACCAGGCCCTGATGGCATTCACCCTCGGGTATTAAGGGAGTTAAGTAATGTGATAGACAGGCCTCTATTCCTTATATTTAAAGACGCTATAGAAACAATATTCAAAAAGGGGTGTAAAAGGGAACCTGGAAATTTTAGGCCGGTAAGCTTAACATCTGTTGTGGGTAAAATTTTTGAAGGGTTTCTAAGGGATACCATTATGGAATATCTCAATGTTAATAAATGTTTAACTCCATATCAACATGGATTTATGAAGGATCGCTCCTGTCAGACTAACCTGATCAGCTTCTATGAGGATGTAAGCTCTCAAATGGACCAAGGAGAATCATTGGATGTCATTTATCTCGACCTCTCTAAAGCATTTGACACTGTCCCACATAAAAGATTGGTAAGTAAGATGAGAACGCTTGGGCTAGGGGAAAATGTGTGTAGATGGGTAGGTAGCTGGCTTAGTGACAGAAAACAAAGAGTGGTTATTAATGGGGCATCCTCAGATTGGGCCAGGGTCACTAGTGGGGGACCACAGGGGTCTGTATTGGGCCCCTACTATTTAATATATTTATTAATGATCTAGTGGATGGCTTACACAGTAAAATATCAGTATTTGCAGATGTTACAAAACTATGTAAGGTAGTTAACACAAAGGAGGACAGTTTGCAACTACAGTACAGACAGATTTGAGTAAATTGGAGAATTGGGCTGAAAAATGGCAAATGAGGTTTAACACAGATAAGTGTAAGGTTATGCACATGGGAAGGAGAAACAGATGCTACAATTACTTACTAAATGGGAAACTGCTGGGGAAATCAGACATGGAAAAAGACTTAGGCATCTTAGTCAATAAAAAGCTAAATTGGAGTGCCCAGTGTCAGGCAGCTGCCACCAAAGCAAAAAGGGTCATGGGATGCATTAGAAGAGGTCTGGGGACACGAGATGAAAACATAATTCTCCCTCTGTACAAATCACTCGTCAGACCACACTTGGAGGATTGTGTGCAATTTTGGACGCCGGTGCTCAAGAAAGACATTACTGAACTTGAAAGGGTTCAAAGGCGGGCTACTAGAATGATAAATTGAGTTGGTTCACTGCAATACCCAGAAAGGTACCGTGAGGTAATACATAGGTACCGTGAGGTAATACATAGGTACCACGAGGTAACACATAGCTGATGATTACCTATTTAACACAACAACGTTATAAACACAGGATTATAACACCTAGATAGTGCTTACCAACTATGCTTAGAGCAGGCTGTTTAAGAAGCATGAAGAACACGAATGGTGTAGATTCTCCTAAGACACATGGAGGGATAATGGCTGCTGTTCCCCTCACAGTGTCATAAACAAGACTATGATATAACAGGAACAATCCAACAATCCATTGCAAATTAAACTAGAATCTATGCATTAAACGGCCAGCAGGTGGTGCTGTTACCTTACAGTATGAAATATATGAAGGATAAATACACACAAAAATGACTTTCTAGACAGCAATTATATGGCTGGACAGAACAAAACCATAATTTGCGTTGCAAAAGGACAATAACCCAAAACATACACCCAGGCTATGTAAGGGCTATGTGACCAAAAAGGAGAAGGATGGCATGCTGCTTTAGATAATGGAGGGCTGCATTAGATAATGGAGTGCTGCATCTGATAATGAAGTTCTTCTTCAAATGACTACTGAAATGCTTGGGTGCTCGTTGTGTAGGAAGGTGGACCGGGCCGGTGGTAACTCTCTTGCGCCGGTTCCGGAACTGTTGGGGCTGTCATCATTGTTGCCGGAGGGAAAGCTTTCTGATCCGGACAGACCTTTGCACTGGAATGTAGGGGGTGTGTCAGGGATAAAAGGAACGGCATGCGGGAAAGCAGGAAACTTGGCGAGAAGACATAGTGCGCAGCAGGAGAAGGTTGGTTCACGCTCCAAGAGGGACTTCGCATATTAGAGCAGATGCGGGCCAAGCAGGCAGACCTTACTCTGTTACAGATCCAGCAGGTGGAAGCTTTACTGGGGTGGTATCAAGATGTGTTCACACGTCATGAGGACGACTTCGGCTTCACCGCAGCAATCACATGTGAGATTCCCACTGAAAATGCAGCACCTATAAGAGAATGGTATCGACTAATTCCACCGCAACTATATCAAGAGGTGAAAGGTATGCTAACTCAGATGCTGCAGAAAGGCGTCATAAGAGAGAGTCAAAGCCCGTGGGCCGCCCCCATCGTGCTAGTGTGAAAGAAGGATGGGACATTATGTTTTTGTGTAGACTATCGCAAATTCAATGCCGGCACTGTGCGGGATTCCTATCCGTTACCCACGATTGAAAAATCCTTGTCTGCACTAGGAAATGCCAAATTCTTTTCATCCTTGGATTTAGCCAGTGGCTATTGGCAGGTGCCCATGTCTGAACAGGATCGGGCGAAGACGGCCGTCATACTCCCCGTGGGATTATATGAATTCAACCAGATGCCGTTGGGTTAGCCAACACCCCTGGTACTTTTCAACAGTTGATGGAGAGGTGTTTAGGTGACCTGAACTTTGATGCCATGCTCATCTACGTAGATGACATTATCGTATATGCCGCTTTGTTTGAGGACCATCTACAGAGGCTAGAACAGGTACTGAGTCGCCTTCAAAGACATGGCTTAAAAGTAAAGCCTCAGAAATGTCATTTGTTTCGCACTCAAATTGAATTTCTGGGTCATGTTGTTTCTGCTGAGGGAGTGAAACCGTCTCGAGAGAAAATTGCTGCAGTGCAGGGTTGGCCTACCCTGATGACTGTGAAAGACGTCAGAGCGTTCTTGGGGCTGACCGAGTATTATCGGCGCTTCGTGAAACACTTTACCCACATAGTGAATCTGCTGCTAGAACTTTTAAAGGGAGTACCCTCAGGCACCAAGAACTGAGCCATCCAATGGGGAGACCATCAGGAAAAGGTGTTTCAAGCTCTGAAGAAGGCATTGACTGAAGCACCCATGTTGGCCTATGCAGACTTCTCTCAACCATTCATTCTCCACACCGACGGAAGCTTCCATGGACTTGGGGCTGTGTTGTCGCAGATGCAGGACAGGAAAGAGAGAGGGTGATCGCTTATGCGAGTCGGTCCCTTCATGATTCCGAATGAACTCCCGACATCTACAGTTCCTTCAAGCTAGAGCTGCTGGTTGGTGTGGGCAAGGATGGAGAAGTTTGTGGCATACCTATCCAGGTCTGAAGTTCTCGTGCAAACTGATAACAACCCTTTGGTCTATCTGGAGAACGTGAAACTTGGAGCTCTGGAACAACGGTGGGTCGCAAGGATGGCAAAGTTTCGATATAAAATTACCTACAAGAGAGAAGCTGAAAATACTCATGCTGATGCCTTATCTAGAGTGACACATAGAAAACCTGGGCACAACTGAGATGAGGAATAAGAAGATGAAGAGGCTCCCAAATTCCGAGACTCTGTCAGGATAGTGGTAGCTACGCAGGAGGAGGTGCAAGTATTGACTTGAGAGGGCGTGTTAGGGCGGTCTGGTAATGAGTGGGTACGGTTACAAGAAGATGGGGAGCTTGTGCAACTGAGGCAGTGGGTAGTGTTTAAACAACTTCCTAACCAACGAGAAAGAGATGCCCTGTCTCCAGAGACTTTACGGATTTTTTGGCAGTGGAAAAGACTCCAGATGAAAAATGGACTGCTGTATTGTATTGGAAGGTCCAACTTTAACTGGAACAGGGTGTCATTTGGCAGGTGGTGATTCTGGAGTTGCTGTTATCCAAGGTGGCCACAGAGGTGCATGAAAGGAGAGCCCACTTCGGCCAAAAAAAAGACCTTTCAAATATTAGTATATCACCCTTGGCTGAAGGCTATAGTGGAAGAGACCTGTAGGCTCTGCAGAAATTGTGAACTGGGAAAACCACCAGAGGAGAGAGCTTCCACACAAACCATTGTGACTTTCGCTCCCCTGGAGGTGCTAATGATAGACTATCTGAATATTGGCCGACCCATCAAGGCTATGAAAATTGTCTGGTAATGACAGACCACTTTACGAAGTTCTTGGTCGTGACTCCAACACGTGATCATACGGCTGAATCCGCTGCACACGCCATCTGTAAGAATTTCATTCAAGTGTACGGCTGTCCAAAACGAATCCACTCTGATCAGGGGACCTGTTTTCTAGGGAAAGTAATGGAGGTTTTACACCGGCTATACCAGTTCGAGAAGTCTTGCACCACGTCATACCATCCTCAGGGAAATGGGGTCTGTGAACGGTTTAACCGCACTCTTAATTCAGATGTTGAGAACACTGGAAGATGATCAGAAGGCCTGATGGCCCGCGTACGTAGCTGAGTTGGTGTGGGTATACAACAATCGAATACATCGAATTATTGGTTATACTCCGTATACATTGCTATTTGGCCGTTCAGGAAAAGAAAGGAGCTGGATGCAGAGGAGGACTACCCACGGACGGGGGTGTCCACCTGGGTCCGAGAACATTGTCATCGTCTCCAGACTTTGCAGAGCCGATATCAATTGGAATTGGAACATACGCAAAAAAACTCCTCTGCGGGGGATAGATCTCCAAGCTGGTGACCGTGTACTAGTTCGGGAAAAACGTCCTCGAGATAAACTGGAAAATAGATGGGAGACAAACCCGTATCGGGTGAAACGGTGAATCAACGCCGAAGGGCATGTCTACGAGATTCAGCCTGAAGGAGGAGAGAACGCTGCCACTCATATCTTTAACCAGAATTTGCTGTAGCCCTGTCTGTCAAGATACCCTGATCAAGTGGCGGAGGTGCAAGATGTTCCCGAAGTACCTCAACCAAACCAAATATATTGTGAAGAAGAAGAAGGTCCTGAACAGCCATCCAAAAATCTGCGTGAAGAACAGGTACCTGAAATTCCCGAGGAGTCTGTCCAGGTGGAAGCAGGCGCTTCATCTATACAGCCTGATTTGACCACTTAATGCGACTTGGCTACTCCTTCTGACTTATGGTGCTCCGAACGAACAACAGCCAGAATACCCCCCAACCGATACAATCAGGACCAATTTATTTGTCAACGTCGACTTGTCTAGAGAACAGTAGACTGCCCACGCGTTTTACAGGAACAGTCACCCATGGAATGGAGAGCAAAAGAAGAAGAGGGGAAATGTAGGAAGGTGGTACCTCTCTTGCGCCGGTTCCGGAACTGTCAGGGCTGTCATCATTGTTGCCGGGGGGAAAGCTTTCTGACCTGGACAGACCTTTGCACTGGACTGTAAGGGTCGTGTCACGGATAAAATGGATGGCAAGCGGGAAAGCAGGGAACTTGGTGGGAAGACAGAGTGCGTAGCAGGAGAAGGTTGGGTCACTCTCCTGTCCGCGAATTAATACCCAAGTCCCAAGCTGCATTTCCCCGGCCTATGCACGCAATGACTGTGAGCAGCCTGAAGCTGTGGTTCCGCTCACCCCTGACACCGATAATCCTCCTCTCACCATCCTGCTGATTGCCACGGGCTCGCGACCTAAGACTGACCTGGTACTTCACAGAGACCCGGGCAATTTCACCTCCGCTTTCACCGATGCACCCGCTGCCACCGATGTACTGTACCACGCTTTGGTGATCTCAGACTGTGACACCTCACGTTCATCAACCCGGGAGCACAGGACTGTTGTGAACTCATTTTCTGGTTTATCTCTGGCTTCTGGTGAGGGTGGTGGAGCTGGCTGTGTTGACAGAGGAGTCGGGAGTTCTCCATCCGGGCTCCCTCTGGTGGTGACAGCAGGTAATGAAGCTGATCTAAATGGCAGAGACCTGCCACCTGAGGAGGAGGACTGTGAGTGGACATCAGGAGTCTCTGACTGGATTTAAGACAGCCGACTCCCTAATTTTGTGCTGGTGATTTTTTCCTGCCCTGAGGTTCTGGTTTCCAGTTCTATTCCTGCCTTCTCAAGCTAAGTGTACTCTGCTATTTTTTCACATGAGATTTGGTCTGGTTTACTCAGTTTTTGTGGTCAGCCAGCCCCTGCTGGGGCTGTGCTGAATTTCCTTTCTTATGTCTCTGTTTATGCCAGTTTGCTTTTTGTCCCTGATCAGATTGGTCTCTTTTTGCTCTGTCTTCAGAATATACCAGAGTGCTGATATAGGGAATTGATTGAAGTCTAGCGACTTCAGGGTTTTTGTTATCAGAAAGTGTTGGACATTTTTTGGCAGGGTTTTGTGCGTGATTGCAGACAGCATCTCTCCTTTCCTGTCCTTTCTAGTTAGTGTGGGCCCCATCGTTTGCTCAGCCTATTTCTCTATCTGTGTTTGTGTTTTCATCTTGTCTCACCGACAATACATGTTTGGGGGCTGTCTATTGCTTTGGCGTCTGCTCTGGGGCAGTTTAGATTTCCCCTTTTCTTGCTTTAGGCTTATTTAGTTCTCCGGCTGTGATGAGGCATCTAGGATCATCGTAGGTACTCTCCACGGCTACTGCTAGTTGTGTGGATAGGATCAGGGGTCTGCAATCTGCTTAGTTACCAACCTCTCTGGTTTTCTGGGGCTTAGCTTGTTTTTTGCTTTTCCTCCTCAGTGACTCATTCATAACAGAATCACCAGCCATACCGCAGATTCTAGGGTACTCAAAAGCAGGAAAAAAAATTGCAAAAAAAAAGTCAGAATTTTTTTTTATATATATGTATTTTTTCCTCTTTTTCTCTGGGGCTGTAGGAGGATTTTTTCCTTAATGGAGATTAAACAATTGTCTGATCGTGTGGACCAGCTCGCTGCTGAAGTGCGGGGAATTTCCGCCTATCTCGCTCAATCACATGCTGTTGAACCAAAAATCCCTACTCCTGATGTGTTTTCTGGGGATCGGTCTAAATTTTTGAGTTTTAAGAATAATTGTAAATTATCTCTTGCCTTGAAGCCTAACTCATCGGGGAGCTCTGCGCAGCAGGTTAAAATTGTCATCTCCCTGCTGCGCGGCGATCCCCAGGATTGGGCGTTTTCTTTGACACCTGAAAATCCTATTCTGACTTATGTGGATGCATTTCAAACCTTGGGGTTGTTGTATGATGAACCTAATGCTATTGATCAAGCTGAGAAAGCCCTATTGGCATTGAACCAGGGTCAGGATTCTGCAGAGTTATACTGTCAAAAATTCTGAAAGTGGGCGGTCCTTACTACATGGAATGATAGTGCATTGGCAGCTCTCTTTCGTAAGGGTTTATCAGAAACCGTAAAAGATATTATGGTGGGATTTCCTGTTCCCTCTGGTCTTGACGATTCTATGTCATTGGCCATTCAAATTGATCGGCATTTACGTGAACATAAAACTACACGAGAGGTGTTGCCACCTTTTCAACAAATGTCTGAACCTATGCAATGTGATAGAGTTTCGTCTAGGGTGCAACGTCAGGAGTATAGAAGGCGCAATATGCTGTGTTTTTTCTGTGGAGATGCCTCTCATATTATTTCTGTCTGCCCTAAATGAGAGAAACGTTTTGCACACACATTTGCTGTGGGTGGCGTACAACCTAAGTTTCTTTTGGCAATTACTCTGATCTGCTCCTTATCCACATTTTCCGCCAAGGCTTTTATGGATTCAGGAGCGGCTTTGAATCTGATGGATTTGGATCTTGCTAAACGTTGTGGTTTTCCCATGATACCTCTGCGGATGCCTATTCCTTTGAGGGGTATTGATGCTACTCCTTGTCATGATCCAAGGTGGATCTGACAGTTTAAATGCACAAAGTGAACTTTTTTTTCCTTTGGCTTGGTGCCAAAGTGGGTTGATTGCCCCCGGTGGCCATTAGAATTATCACACGTGGTGTTGTTCATTCTGAGTTGCCCCGGTGGTGGTTAGTGCCTCCAGAACATACATTGCCACTACCAGCGGTGCGTTTGTCATTAACCTGAAGTGTCAGGTAGTGGTGGGGTGAACTCAGGATCTGGGCATCCCCGCTGTAGGTGTTTCCCTTATGAGGAGTGGTCTTGAGGGTCCAGAGGCCCCTCATTAAGGAGGGGGTACTGTCATGATCCAAGGTGGATCTGACAGTTTAAATGCACAAAGTGAACTTTTTTTCCTTTGGCTTCGTGCCAAAGTGGGTTGATTGCCCCCGGTGGCCATTAGAATTATCACACATGGTGTTGTTCATTCTGAGTTGCCTCGGTGGTGGTTAGTGGTATCACACTTTAGGTTTAATGTGCACTTAATTACAGAACAGGTGTTGGGCTCTATAAAAGAGTGCCAGGTGTGTTTGATGACTGTTGGTGATATTGTGTGTTCATTTGGCAAGTAAGCCTGGGGTGAGGAAGGAGCTGAACATGAGTCCTGCGCAGCCCAGCAAGAGGGGACAAGTGGCAGCGATGTGGTCTGCAAGAAGGACTAGCATGGCATGGTGGAGTCACAGTTTGTGGTGTCGGCAGGAAGTGCTTGCATGGCTTGGTGGAGTGACGACTATGGAGAGAGTTGCACTCAGCGTGTGGGACTTGGTTGCTGAGAGCTGGACTCAAGCATGCTTGACTTTTTGGGCAGGAGCTGAACTCATCTTTGGGACTCTGTTACTGGACTTCTGCAATTGGTGGTGGACTCTGCTCCAAGGCTGCACTATGGTGAAGGATCCAGTTATGGTGATGGATCCGGGTGGAGGAGAAGATCCACGCAAGTGGTGGGCTCTGTTGCTAGGAGCGTACGCAACAGAGCAAAGCTAAGTGGTGTTTCCCCTGTTTTGTCATCTTTCCTCATGTGTGTTTTAGTGCAGTGGTGGGATTAGTTTCCGCACTGACCAATTCCCTAGTGAGGGTTTAGGGTCAGGGCGAGCCAGGGTTTGAGGTACGCGTGCGTCGCCCGGTGCGGAATCGGCATAGGGAACGTTAGGAGTGCAGGGACACTGGCTCAGGGGAGCTCAGGAGATCTCTTCCCTATTCCCTATCGCAGGGCCCACCATTATTAACGGTTCCCAGGTTCCCCCTTATTTAAATTCGCCGTACTGGAGGCGGGGTTTCCAGACTTGTATATACGTGTAATGTCTAAATTCGCCAGTTGGAGGTGGTGTATCCAGCTGCACGTGTTTATTATTTAAATTCGCCCCACTGGAGGCGGTGTATCCAGGGTCACGTGTGTCATATGGGTTCGCCTTGAAGGAACTCGCTGTGTCCAGACACGCGTGACCGTGACACTCCTTTGGCGGAGAATAAACCTCAGTTTTGGACCCAGGTGATAATGCGGGTCGCCCCAGACCACCAAGAAAATTGTAGATTTTTGGTACTGCATAATTTGATGATACTATTGTTCTGGGTTTCCCCTGGTTGCAAATCCATAATCCAGTTTTGGATTGGAAATCTGTGTCTGTGGTGAGTTGGGGTTGTCGGTGTGCTCTTGGTAACACTCCTGTTTTCTCCACCTCTCCTCAGTCTCATGATGTTCCTGACTATTTGGCTGATTTTTATGATGTATTTAGTGAGAGTAAGTCTGCGTCCCTGCCTCCTCATAGGAGTTATGACTGTGCAATTGAGTTGAGGCCTGGGTGTAAATTTCCCAAGGGTCGGCTTTTCAACTTATCTGTACCTGAACACGAGGCTATGCGATCTTATATTAAGGAGTCGTTGGAGAAGGGTCATATTAGACCATCTTCTTCACCCTTAGGTGCTGGGGTTTTTTTCGTGGCTAAGAAAGATGGTTCTTTAAGGCCTTGTATTGACTATCGTTCCCTTAACAAGATTACGGTTAAATATCAGTACTCGTTACCCCTGATTTCTGATTTATTCTCCAGAGTTAAAGGTGCCTGCTGGTTTACTAAGCTTGACCTCAGGGGGGCGTATAATCTTATTCACATCAAGAATGGAGATGAATGGAAGACGGCGTTTAATACTCCGGAGGGACATTTTGAGTACCTGGTGATGCCTTTTGGGCTCACTAATGCCCCTTCTGTCTTCCAATCCTTCATGAATGATATTTTCCAGGACTTTGTGGATAAGTTTTTGATCATCTATTTGGATGATATTCTGATCTTTTCCAGTGATTGGGATTCTCATGTGGAACATGTTCGGACTGTGTTCCGGATTTTGAGGGAGAACTCCCTGTATGTTAAGGGATCGAAATGCCTTTTTGGTGAACACAGGATTTCATTTTTTGGATTTATTTTGTCTCCGTCAACTATTGAAATGGACCCGGCCAAGGTACAGGCCATTTATGATTGGGTTCAGCCCACTTCTTTGAAGGCTCTCCAGAAGTTTTGGGGTTTTGCTAATTTTTATCGTAAATTTACAGCTAATTTTTCTGGTATTGCCAAATTGGTCTCCAGAGGCTGTTTTGGCATTTCAGGAGCTGAAGCGGAGGTTCACTTCTGCTCCGGTTTTACGTCAACCTGATGTCTCACTTCCATTTCAGGTAGAGGTAGATGCTTCGGAGATTGGTGCAGGAGCTGTTTTGCCCCAAAAAGATCCGGTGACTTCTAAAATGAATCCCTGTGCCTTCTTTTCCCGAAAGTTCTCCCCATCTGAACGCAACTATGATGTGGGGAATCGAGAACTGTTGGCCATGAAGTGGGCATTTGAGGAGTGGAGACATTGGTTGGAGGGAGCTAGACATCAAGTTGTGGTCCTCACTGACCACAAGAATTTGATTTACCTGGAGTCGGCCAAACGCTTGAATCCTAGACAGGCTAGATGGGCCTTGTTTTTCACGCGTTTTGATTTTGTGGTCTCCTTTCTTCCGGGCACTAAGAATGTTAAGGCAGACGCCCTTTCTAGGAGTTTCTTTGCTGATTCTCCTTTTGGGACCAAACCTACTACCATCCTTGGTGAGGGGGTAGTTCTTTCTGCCATCTCGCCCGATTTGAGATGTGCCCTGGAAGAATTTCAGGAGGACAAACCTGAGCGTTGTCCTATGGGAAAATTGTATGTTCCTGACCAGTGGAGGAAGAGAGTGATGCTGAAGTTCATTGCTCCGTGTTGGCTGGTCATCCAGGTATTTTTGGTACCATAGATTTGGTGAGTCGGTCTTTTTGGTGGCCCGCCTTATCTCGTGATGTCAGGAATTTTGTGCAGTCTTGTGGGACTTGTTCCCGGTCTAAACCCTGATCTCGTTCTAGTGGGTTGTTGATGCCCTTGTCGGTGCCCAAGAGGCCATGGACCCATATCTCAGTGGATTTTATTTCTGATCTTCCTGTCTCTCAGAGAATGACTGTTATCTGGGTGATTTGTGATAGATTTTCTAAGATGGTCCATCTTGTACCACTCCCAAAGCTGCCATCTTCCTCAGAGTTGGTGCCCTTGTTTTTACAACAGGTGGTTCGGTTGCATGGGATTCCTGAGAACATTGTGTCGGACAGAGGAGTCCAGTTTGTCTCCAGATTTTGGAAAGCCTTTTGTTCCAAGCTGGGAATTCAGTTATCTTTCTCCTCTGCGTTTCACCCACAGACCAATGGGCAGACTGAGAGAGCAAACAAGACTTTGGAGTCCTATTTGAGATGTTTTATATCCCTTGGCCGAATTCGCCCTAAATAATAGAGCTAGTTCTGCCACATTGATGTCGCCCTTTTTCTGTAACTTTGGGTTTCATCCTCAATTTTGTTCTATCTCACAGTTGCTCAGGTGCTCAACTCGTGTAACAAGTATAATGGAAGTAAATGGGAAACTAAAGAATTTTACGGTACACCCCACCCCGGAAGTCTGGAGGGGATGTAAAAATTGCTGAGAATAATGGTGTCAGAGTATTACACCACTTTTTTGTGGACTGACAATGAAACATACAAAACCGAAGATAAAATGCATTTTACTGGAAAAAACTGTTAAGAAACATTCTCAACCTGAAAGATATATGTTTATAAAAATTGTGGTATTTTCCTTCTTGCCATTTGCTAGATCTGTAGCACTACATAAAAAAGCACCACTGTAATAAATGCACACCACAAAAATATGTAGATATAAACACATAATGATACAAGTTTTATTTGCACAAACAGTATAAATTAAAACATAATTAAAAACCAAAAGACCATATCTACTCAGGATGGTAGCCACAAGGCCCAATAATCACAAAATGTATAGCATATACTTAATGAAGTCAATCCTAAACCTATTGGCTCATGAGGCATATAATATACCCTAAAAAGGGGGCTGAATGACATGGGTTAACCCGCATGATCAAGAGGGACACCCCTCATGATAGGAAACCCTCCCACAAAGAGAGAAAACAAACCAGTACAATAGCTGGAAATGTTAGAGGGATAATAGGAGTAAATACCCCATAAGAGCCTAAAAGAGATGGACGGTTTAGTTTATCAGACATGCAGCATATATGGAGGGGCAAACCCCCCGAATCCAGGCTCTGAGTAGAAAGAGACCGTGGCCCCACGCGTATCGCCCTTGCAAGCAGGGCTTTGTCAGGGGAAGTGATGACACTGAGGCCAACCTGTACTTAAATAAGTATAAATAAATTACCTAATAGCTCACTGGTGTGTGGTGGGAAGAACCGCCAGGACAGGAGACCAGCTTGCAGGAACCGGAAGTGAAGATTGTGTGCACTGAAGGAAATCGTAACTGCGCCCACATGACATGAAACACAAGCCATGTAAGAGCGCATGTGCTAGGTGGACCGCACATAGGGCATCCAATGAAAAGAGGGAAGGGAGGTAATACAGCTAGGCCCACGTGATCAGGAACACAGGCCATGTCAGTGCGCCTGTGTAGAACCAAGCGCAGGTCCCTAATAGGCGCTGTGGAAAGGCTGACGTCTCAGCCGAAATTGGATGCAAAAACCGTGCTTGCGCACAGAGACAGACCATGTCAACGTGCCTGCGTAGAGCATAATATTGGACATCTAATGTACTAAATAGGCACTATAATAGGCTGGCATCTGGGCCAGAGTGTGAGCACACACCGCGCCTGCGCACAAAGAAACAAGGGCCACATGTTTTCCGAGCTCACGTCACCGAAGCTACCAACCTCGATGATACACATCTCCCCTCAAGGACTTGTCTGGCGGCCATCTTACAACTCTTAAAGGGGTTTTTAAGATCTGTTCCCAGCAGCTTAGCTTCCAGTCTTGTGGTCCACACAGGACAGTGTTACTTGTGTCAGCTTGTAACTAAAGCAGTGTGTGAATGGGGCTGGCTGGTTGACTGCTTATTTCAGTAGCTATGCCTGGCCCTCATATCACAGCCGATGTATATGTAACACCTGCACAGGGAACTGTCAGAGCAACTACCGGTATACTGGAGCTTACAGACACTAAGAAGAGTTTTGCAGCGGCTGTTAAACAGGGACCTACAGACATTAACCGTTTTTCCCCTGAGCGGCAGTGGACTACAATTCCCAGGGACCCTTATTTCAGTCAGATGACACGGCCTGGAAGGATAGAAGGAGAGAGAGTGGATTGGAGGAGGAGGGACTTGGGGGAGGGAGCTGGGCAGGAAGTGAAAGTAAATGTTCAGAGGAGAAGGAGCGTGGCAGCTTGCTGTGAGAGACGGAGCGGTGTGGATGTGCATTCCTCTATGCTGCAGAGTGTGGTGGCCCCTGCTAAGATACCCGCGCTGCTGGAGAGAACGCGGTCCTGTCACCCTTTGAGTCAATTAACATCAAAGACCCGGAGAGTTCTGCCGAAACTCCCACCGCATAAAGGCCTAAATCCTGCTGTCCCCAGCTGGTGTCCAGAGAACCCTCCGACCATTTGAGACACTCAGTGAGTGCCCTTCTGAGACTTTTGGTTCTACCAGCGCTATTTACAGTGAGTACATTACAACCCAGACTATTGACAGTATGTTGTGAGTTCATTTTCCCCTTCATCGTCGATGTCTGATGAACTCCCTCTTCTGTGAAGGAAGGTAGTGAGGCTGATTACCAAACACCTGATCTGGTAGATGATGACTGGGTAACAGGAAATTCTGACTGGATATAAGGCAGCCGACGCCCTTCTGAGTCGCTGGTGATTTCTCTGCTGGATTCTTGGAGACCAGTCTGATTCCTGGTTCCCAAAGATAAGTTTTTGCTCTGCTATTGAACTTATTAGTTTAGTTTTGTTTACCTTGTTTTTTTAAGTTCAGCCATCCCCGGTCGGGGGTGTGCTGAGGTCCATTTTTGTCTCTGATCAGTTTGTCTCTTTGCTCTGTCTTCAGAATTTACCTGATTGCTGATATAGTCTTTTTGAAGTCCTAGTGACTTCAGGGCCTGTTTTTCCTATCAGACGGTTGGGACATTTTTTGGTAGGGTTTTTTACGGATTGCAGACAGCAGCTTTTCTATCCTGTCCTTTTTAGTTAGCTTGGGCCCCATCGTTTGCTCAACCTATCTTTCTATCTGTGTTAGTGTTTTCATCTTGCTTCACCGTCATTATATGTTGGGGGCTGCCTATTGCTTTGGGGTCTGCTCTGGGGCAGTTTAGATTTCCCCTTTCTTTAGGCCTATTTAGTTCTCCGGCTGTGTTCGAGGGGTCTAGGGCTTCGTAGGAACCCCCCACGGCTACTTTTAGTTGTTGTTGATAGGATCAGGGGTCTGCAATCCGATAGCTACCAACCTCTCCAGTTTTCTGGACTTAGCTTGTATTTTTGTTTTTTCCTCCTTCGGTGACTCAATCATAACAGAATCACCAGCCATACCGCAGATCCTAGGGTACTCAATAGCAGGAAAGAATTGTAAAAAAAAAAAGGAGTTTGTCAGAATTTTTTTTTTTTGTGTATATTTTTTCCTCTATGTCTCTGAGGCCGTAGGGGGAATTTTTTTTTCTCTTTCTCAATGGAGATGAAGCAATTGTCTGATCGTGTGGAGCAGCTCACTGCTGAAGTGCGGGGAATTTCCGCCTATCTTGCTCATTCACATGCTGCTGAACCAAAGATCCCTACTCTGGATGTGTTTTTTTGGGGATCGGTCTAAATTTTTGAATTTTAAGAATAATTGTAAATTATTTTTTGCCTTGAAGCCTAACTCGTCGGGGATCTCCGCGCAGCAGGTTAAAATTGTCATCTCTTTGCTGCGCGGTGATCCCCAGGATTGGGCGTTTTCTTTGAAACCTGATGATCCTATTCTTACTAATGTGAACGCATTTTTTCAAGCCTTGGGGTTGTTGTATGATGAACCTAATGCTATTGATCAGGCTGAAAAGGCCCTGTTGGCATTGAGCCAGGGTCGGGATTCTGCAGAGCTGTACTGTCAAAAATTCCGAAGGTGGGCGGTCCTTACTACCTGGAATGATGGTGCCTTGGCAGCTCTCTTTCGGAAGGGTTTGTCAGAAACCGTAAAATATACTATGGTGGGATTTCCTGTTCCCTCTGGTCTTGACGATTCTATGTCATTAGCCATTCAGGTTGATCGGCGTTTGCGTGAACGCAAAACCGCACGAGAGGTGTTGCCACCTGTTGAACAAATGTCTGAACCTATGCAATGTGATAGAGTTTTGTCTAGGGCGCAACATCAGGAGTTCAGAAGGCGTAATAAGCTGTGTTTCTTCTGTGGTGATGCCTCGCATATTATTTCTGTCTGCCCTAAACAAGAGAAACGTTTTGCACACACATTTGCTGTGGGTGGTGTTCAACCTAAGTTTCTTCTGGCAATTACTCTGATCTGCTCCCTGTCCACATTTTCCGCTAAGGCTTTTGTGGATTCGGGAGCAGCTCTGAACCTGATGGACTTCGATTTTGCTAAACGTTGTGGACTTCCTATGACACCTCTGCGGACGCCTATCCCTTTGAGGGGTATTGATGCTACTCCTTTGGCGAAGAATAAACCTCAGTTTTGGACCCAGGTGGTAATGCGAGTCGCCCCAGACCATCAAGAGAATTGCAGATTTTTGGTGTTGCATAATTTGCATGATACCATTGTTCTGGGGTTTCCCTGGTTGCAAATCCATAATCCAGTTTTGGATTGGAAATCTGTGTCTGTGGTGAGTTGGGGTTGTCGGTGTGCCCTTAGTGATGCTCCTGTTTTCTCCACCTCTCCCCAGTCGCATGATGTTCCTGACTATTTGGCTGATTATTATGATGTATTTAGTGAGAATGAGTCTGCGTCTTTGCCTCCTCATAGGAGTTATGACTGTGCAATTGAGCTGAGCCCTGGGTGTAAATTTCCCAAGGGTCGACTTTTCAATTTATCTGTACCCGAGCACGAGGCTATGCGATCCTATATTAAGGAGTCATTGGAATAGGGTCATATTAGACCATCCTCTTCACCCTTAGGTGCTGGGTTTTTTTTCGTGGCTAAGAAAGATGGGTCATTAAGGCCTTGTATTGACTATCGTTCCCTCAACAAAATTACTGTTAAATATCAGTATCCGTTACCCCTGATTTCTGATCTATTCTCCACAGTTAAAGGTGCTTGCTGGTTTACAAAGCTTGACCTCAGGGGGGCGTATAATCTTATTCGCATTAAGCATGGGGATGAATGGAAGACGGCGTTTAATACTCCGGAGGGACATTTTGAGTACCTGGTGATGCCTTTTGGGCTCACTAATGCCCCTTCTGTCTTCCAGTGCTTCATGAACGATATTTTCCGAGACTTGGTGGATAAATTTTTGATTATCTATCTGGATGATATTTTGATCTTTTCCAAGGATTGGGACTCTCATGTGGAACATGTTCGGACTGTGTTCCGGATTTTGAGGGAGAATTTCCTGTATGTCAAGGGATCGAAATGCCTTTTTGGTGTACAGAGGATTTCATTTTTGGGATTTATTTTGTCTCCATCAACTATTGAAATGGACCCGGCCAAGGTACAGGCCATTTATGATTGGGTTCAGCCCACTTCTTTGAAGGCCCTCCAGAAGTTTTTGGGTTTTGCTAATTTTTATCGTAAATTTATAGCTAATTTTTCTGGTATTGCTAAACCATTGACTGATTTGACTAAGAAGGGTGCTGATGTGCTGAATTGGTCTCCGGAGGCTGTTTCTTCCTTTCAGGAGCTGAAGCGAAGGTTCAGTTCTGCTCCGGTTTTGCGGCAACCTGATGTCTCACTCCCGTTTCAGGTAGAGGTGGACGCTTCTGAGATTGGTGCAGGAGCTGTTTTGTCCCAAAAAGATCCTGTAACATCTAAAATGAATCCCTGTGCTTTCTTTTCCCGAAAGTTCTCCCCATCCAAACGTAACTATGATGTGGGGAATCGGGAACTGTTAGCCATGAAATGGGCATTTGAGGAGTGGAGACATTGGTTTGGAGGGAGCTAAACATCAAGTCGTGGTCCTTACTGACCACAAGAATTTGATTTACCTGGAGTCAGCCAAACGCTTGAATCCTAGACAGGCTAGGTGGGCCTTGTTTTTCACATGTTTTGATTTTGTGGTCTCTTTTCTTCCGGGCAGACGCCCTCTCTAGGAGTTTCTTTGCTGATTCTCCTGTTGTGACCAAGCCTGCTACCATCTTAGGTGAGGGGGTAGTTCTTTCTGCCATCTCGCCCGATTTGAGACGTGCTCTGGAAGAGTTTCAGGAGGTCAAACCTGAGCGTTGTCCCATTGGAAAATTGTATGTTCCTGACCAGTGGAGGAAGAGAGTGATGTCTGAAGTTCATTGCTCTGCATTGGCTGGTCATCCAGGTATTTTTGGTACTAGAGATTTGGTGAGTCGGTCTTTTTGGTGGCCCGCCTTGTTTCGTGATGTCAGGAATTTTGTGCAGTCCTGTGGGACTTGCTCTCGGTCTAAACCTTGTTCTCGCTCTAGTGGGTTGTTGATGCCTTTGCCGGTCCCCAGGAGGCCATGGACCCATATTTCAGTGGATTTTATCTCTGATATGCCTGTCTCTCAGAGAATGACTGTTATTTGGGTGATTTGTGATAGATTCTCTAAGATGGTCCATCTTGTACCACTCCCTAAGTTGCCATCTTCCTCAGAGTTGGTGCCCTTGTTTTTGCAACAGGTGGTTCGCTTGCACGGGATTCCTGAGAACATTGTGTCTGACAGAGGAGTTCAGTTTGTGTCTAGATTTTGGAGGACTTTCTGTTCCAAGCTGGGAATTCAGTTGTCCTTCTCCTCTGCGTTTCACCCTCAGACCAATGGGCAGATGGAGAGAACAAACCAGACTTTGGAGTCGTATTTGAGATGTTTTATTTCTGCTGATCAGGATGATTGGGTTTCATTTTTGCCCTTGGCCGAATTTGCTTTAAATAATAGAGCTAGTTCTGCCACTTTGATGTCACCTTTTTTTTGTAACTTTGGGTTTCATCCTCGATTCTCTTCAGGGCAGGTGGAGCCTTCTGCCTGCCCAGGTGTTGACACTGTGGTGGAGAGAATGCACCAGATCTGGGACCAAGTGGTGGATAAGTTGTCTCTCTCCCAGGAAAAGACCCAGCGGTTTTCCAACCGGCATACGACCATCGGTCCCCAGTTTAAGGTGGGTGATATGGTTTGGTTGTCATCAAAGAATATCTCTATGAAGGTGGCTTCTCCAAAGTTTAAACCTAGATTTATTGGACCTTACAAGATTTTGGAGATTCTTAATCCGGTCTCTTTTCGATTGGCTCTTCCTGTTACATTTAAGATCCATAACGTGTTTCATAAGTCTCTGTTAAAGAGGTTTGTTGAGCCAGTAGTTCCTGTGGTGGCACCTCCTGACCCGGTATTGGTTGAAGGTAATGTGGAATATGAGGTTGAGAAGATACTGGATTCTCACCTGGCTAGACGGAGACTCCAGTATTTGGTTAAATGGAAGGGTTATGGCCAGGAGGATAATTCTTGGGTCCCTACATCTGATATTCATGCCGAAAGATTGGTTCGTGCCTTTCATCGGGCCCTTCCTGATCGCCCTGGTGGCGTGGATGAGGGTTCGGTGACCCCTCCTCAAGGGGGAGGTACTGTTGTGAGTTCATTTTCCCCTTCACCGTCGATGTCTGATGAACTCCCTCTTCTGGTGAAGGAAGGTAGTGAGGCTGATTACCAAACACCTGATCTGGTAGAGGATGACTGGGTAACAGGAAATTCTGACTGGATATAAGGCAGCCGACGCCCTTCTGAGTCGCTGGTGATTTCTCTGCTGGATTCTTGGAGACCAGTCTGATTCCTGCTTCCCAAAGATAAGTTTTTGCTCTGCTATTGAACTTATTAGTTTAGTTTTGTTTACCTTGTTTTTTGGAGTTCAGCCATCCCCGGTCGGGGGTGTGCTGAGTTCCATTTTTGTCTCTGATCAGTTTGTCTCTTTGCTCTGTCTTCAGAATTTACCTGAGTGCTGATATAGTCTTTTTGAAGTCCTAGCGACTTCAGGGCCTGTTTTTCCTATCAGACGGTTGGGACATTTTTTGGTAGGGTTTTTTACGGATTGCAGACAGCAGCTTTTATATCCTGTCCTTCTTAGTTAGCTTGGGCCCCATTGTTTGCTCAACCTATCTTTCTATCTGTGTTAGTGTTTTCATCTTGCTTCACCGTCATTATATGTTGGGGGCTGCCTATTGCTTTGGGGTCAGCTCTGGGGCAGTTTAGATTTCCCCTTTCTTTCTTTAGGCCTATTTAGTTCTCCGGCTGTGTTCGAGGGGTCTAGGGCATCGTAGGAATCCCCACTGCTACTGTTAACTGTTGTGGATAGGATCAGGGGTCTGCAATCCGATAGCTACCAACCTCTCCGGTTTTCTGGACTTAGCTTGTATTTTTGTTTTTTCCTCCTTCGGTGACTCAATCATAACACTGTAATATTCATCTAAGTGCAACAACGGTTCTAATTTGCGTGCCAACATCCGTGGCAACTGGGCCCCAACGTTTGGACTGAGTTAATACAAAAGAGGGGGAACTTGCTACGCTATATTTGCAGGGTCGGAGTAGAAGTAGACTGTGATGTGTATATGACTTTTATAGAGCACTGTTACTTGTATTGTATGTTATTCCTTTATACCCACCTCAGTTCTGCTGCATAGCAATAAATCTGTTAAACGGATTTACTCCTGTTCCATGAGTGTGTGTACTGAGCTGTGGCAGGGGTTTCCTGAATCATCCTGTGGTAGGGGCTGGGCTTGGGGGGTGGACCACTGCTTAACCTGTTCGGACGCCGCAGACACCAGGCGACTCAAGGACGAGGCGGAGACAGATTTCACGTGTAACAGTTCCGGATTTATTCGTCGTCCTCCTGACGACCACCAAACACGCACCGCAGCTTCTTCACACTGTCTCCAGGCCCGGGTACCTGCGCCTTCGTTCCAGTCACAGTAACGCACCTCACGGATCTTTCACTGGGGGCTGTCCTAGACCAATCTACCTCCAGCGCTTCACCTGTCCGAGGTCGTCGTTCAGTCGGTACCCCCGGGGCCTCACTTGTCCTGCGGTACGTCACCTCGTCTGTCCTGAGGTCCGTCGGGTCAGGGCCACCACCCCTGACTGTCTCTTCTCTGTCCGTCCCCTGGCCGAGCTCTTCTCCTCTGTCTGCTTCTGAGCTCCCGGGACTAAACTAAACTCGAGCCCCGCCTACTTCTATTTATCCCCTCTCTCACAGGGGAATTCCCCTCCCGGGCTCCTATCTCCCCGCCCCCATGACTAAGCATATCCTAAGCCATAAGCTGATGTATAGTCCTGCACTACTCTCCCCTGCCATTTTGTGGTCACTTCCCAGTACTACACCCTCCTATCCTGCCTTTCCTAGCTGTCATCCTTCTATCCTGTCAGTCTCCATCTCTGGTGTACAAACCGTCCCCTCCTACTGCCAGTCACATCTGTCCGTCAAGTCACCTTCCTCACAAGCCCCTGGCAGAAGATAACTGTCCTTCTGCAGTACCCTTCTATCCTGTCAGTCTCCGTCTCTGGTGTACAAACTATCCCCTCCTACTGCCAGTCATATCTGTCCGTCAAGTCACCTTCCCCAGTCTCCCCCTCCCTTTGTCCATTGTCATCCCGACAATCAGCCTACCTACGTCATTCCCCTGACGAAGGAATATCCAATCCGAAACGTGCGTCGGGGCGCGTTCTCAGGCATTCCCAGGAACCCATCATTGGCTCACCAGGTATTTTCCTGTCCATTCCCAGCTCCCATTTTACACTGTGTGGCACTATAGTAGTGTCATTTTTTCTATTGTACACTATTTATTACTTATTGATTTATATTTCTTTGCCTTTTTTGCTTCATTTGCACCTTGTATGCACAGCATCAATTGTCCACTATATTACTACATTGATTGGTTATTTATTATCATTATTTTTATTTTTTTTTTTTTCATCCTTATTTGCACAATTTTATGTCACTGCACTGTATATGCACTTTTTTATGGGAGCTTTATGAAGTGTATAGTTAAATTTTACCTGTACAACATTGAGCCTTTTTATATGGGTATATATTTAATCCTATGTTGAAGTTTATTATATATATTTTTTCATTACGTAATCATTTGGGACGCCTTTTTATTATTATTCTTCTAAGTGTACACCCATTTATATTTTAATAAAGGTGTTTTTATTCATTTTCACGTGTTGTTGCATATATTATTTCCACTTGGCACCCTGTCGTTATCATCTTCCACCACACTCAGCGGTATTAGGTTCTACGTCATTCTAAAGCTTATCCACAGTCTGTTCTCGGACTGGTCGTTGGCCGCACCCGCCACCCACGGGGGCCGAACTAAACCGGGAGCACCAGGCTCCGAGCAGCCTACTGCTACTCGCCAGCACGCACGCCACGTGACAACTTCTTTCGGGTTTGGCGAGGTCCACCCGGAGTACTCTACGGCGTGAACCTCCCACTGCTCTCCCCTTCCACTACCTTCAGTTGTCCGGAACGCCATGACCGAGGCCTTTCGCCTACCAGGTCATCGACGCCCGCTCGTCCTATAGGGGTGTCCATGGTGTTGGGGACCTGACTGGCGGACCACTGTCTGGCTCAATGTTCCTCGTTTCTCCGTCTTCCACTTAAGAGTCATGGTCGGCGTATTCGTCACCTCTACCTCGTACCCGGAACCTGTTACATAAACATTTTTGCCAAACACATTACTCACTAAATCAACTCTTAACAGACTATTACACTTACTTTAATAACATAAGGAGTTACTCAACTGGAGTAACCCCTTTTCCTCTTTTTTTTGTTTTTCTTTTTTTCTTCCAAAACACGTTAACATATTTTTCCAAAAACATTTTCTGTACAGCATTCCTAAAATAAAAACTCCCCCTCCCTTTACCGTTAGTACTCCCTTTTACGCATCCCCGCTATGTCAGGAAAAACAAACTTAGCCATAAAAAAAAACATTTTCTACCGGATTTATTCGTCGTCCTCCTGATGACCACCAAACACGCACCGCAGCTTCTTCACACTCTCCAGGCCCGGGTACCTGCGCCTTCGTTCCAGTCACAGTAACGCACCTCACGGATCTTTCACTGGGGGCTGTCCTAGACCAATCTACCCCCAGCGCTTCACCTGTCCGAGGTCGTCATCCAGTCGGTACCCCCGGGGCCTCACTTGTCCTGCGGTACGTCACCTCGCCTGTCCTGCGGTCCGTCTGGTCAGGGCCACCACCCCTGACTGTCTCTTCTCTGTCCGTCCCCTGGCTGAGCTCTTCTCTCTTCCCTGTCTTCTTCTGAGCTCCTCCCGGGACTAAACTAAACTCGAGCCCCGCCTACTTCTATTTATCCCCTCTCTCACAGGGGACTTCCCCTCCCGGGCTCCTATCTCCTTGCCCCCCATGACTAAGCATATCCTAAGCCTTAAGCTGATGTATAGTCCTGCACTACTCTCCCCTGCCATCTTGTGGTCACTTCCCAGTACTACACCCTCCTATCCTGCCTTTCCTAGCTGTCATCCTTCTATCCTGTCAGTCTCCATCTCTGGTGTACAAACCGTCCCCTCCTACTGCCAGTCACGTCTGTCCGTCAAGTCACCTTCCTCACAAGCCCCTGGCAGAAGATAACTGTCCTTTTGCAGTACCAGAGAGAGAGTTCCAATTAAGATTCGGGTGGAGGCACAGTGCTCTCGAGAGGTGAGACCCTCCCCCATAACACCCAGTGTACCGTGGTAGCCCTAAAGGGGTGTTACAGTGGAGGCACTGCTGAGATTCCAGAACTAACACAGGACTATTTACTACGGAGACTTTAACAGAGCAAGAAGTGTATTTGTGATGTGAAGAGATGGATGTTACAGCTAAGCAAAGCTTTGCAGTGAGTGGTGAGCTCTGTGATGCGTCTGATGAAGAGATACTGAAAATAGTTACCCGACTCACTGAACTTTCCCACCCTAAAGTGGTTGACCACAGGAAGGAAAAGGGGGGACAGTTACCCACAGTCCTGATCTCAACCGGGCAGATCTTGAGGAAAGAATATTTTCCATCCATGATAGCCGTGTCCACAGAGTATGGTCGACAATGGAAGATCACTTGGCCTACTGAGTCCGAAGTGGAGACCCGGCAAAAGGAGTCAACCACTCAGCCTAGAAAGACTAGTGTAGGTCTGCCCTCTACTCCACTTAGAGCCAGTCAGGAAGAGACAGCGGCCCCTGCTGAGGTGCTTATGACAGCTATGGAAAAGTTAGTCAGTCAGTTTGCAAAGATGCAGCCAGAAGGAAGCTACCGTCATCTAAGAACTTTCTCAGGTGCCCTCCCCACCCCTGCTGGAGAAGAAGGGTATGATACTTGGAGGGATGTCACTTTACTGTGCTTAGAAGAGTGGCAGTGCACTGATGCCGTAAAGAAGCAGAGAATAGTAGAAAGTTTGAGGGGTACTGCTATGAAAGTGGTGCAGGCTGCTTGGCGGAGCAAGCCACAAGTAACTTATCAAGATTATATGAGTGCTTTAGAAGGTGCTTTTGGATCCCCTGAAGATGCTTCTCTATAAACTCCGTACCACCTACCAACTGCCAGATGGGAAGATGTCCGACTATCTATTCCGACTAGACAAGCTGGTTCACAGAATAGTATCTAAAGGTGGAGTCAGCCCTAAAGAAGTTGATCAGTATCGTCTGGAACAGGTATTCAGAGGAGCTCCAATTGCCCAGCGGATGAGGTCTTGTGATAGAGAGAAGATTCCTGGTTCTTTCATGAGCTGCTTAAGGAAGTTCGCAAGGAGGAGGTTATTTTGGCCGCAAGAGAGAAGACATCCCCTCGGGTGACTACTGTTGCCCTGAAGCCAGCAGCCGACTGCTGAGAGATGGAACTGTTGAAAGTCATCGAGAAACAGGGGGAGCAAATTACACAATTGTTAAGTGCCCAGGCCAAGACAATACAGCAGCTACAAAGTGCTGTGGAGGTAGCCGAGAAGAAAACCCTGGCTTCAGGAAGTCAGAATGATGACCTCCATAGAGCAGAGAGTAGGAAACCAGAAGGGTGCTTTGTTTGTGGGAGTCCAGGCCATATGGCTCGTCAGTGTCCGAAGAGGTGGAGCTCAAAGAACTCTTCACATCTTCCCCATCACACTCAGAGGCCGTCGGGAAACGGGACAGGGGGCCAGTAGAACCCCATACTGTGCCCCCATCAGCAGCTAAGACCTACTCTACCGCCCCATCCAATAGTGCCTCATCGAAAACACTGCCTGAAGGTTTAGTGGGACCAGCCCAACATGTCCCTGCATATATCAATGGTCAACCTTGTGCAGTATTGCTGGATAGCGGGTCTCAAGTGTCCATCATCTTCGAAGGATGGTATAAGGGATATTTATCCAACGTGCCTCTGAAACCATTGTCTGGACTCGTGGTGTGGGGACTGAGTGAGCACAGCTACCCCTACTGAGGGTACGTGTCCGTGATACTACGATTCCCAAAGACTGCTGTTGGAGTGGATAAAGAGATACCCATCATAGCGCTAATTTGCCCAGAGGCAGAGGCAGATGAGAGACCAACACCTGTGATAGTGGGAACAAATGCTAACATCTTCTGTACGTTAGCTCAGTGGTGTCGGGAAGTTGGGGGAGAAAATTACTCGCAGACCCTATCCATCCACCCAGTCTGTTTGGAAGCTTATGTGAGAACGGAGGAGGAGGAGAAGAGGGAACTACAGCCTGAAAGCTTTGACCCTTGTTTTGAAGGAAGTGAGCTGAAAGGAGAAGAAAGGAGGCTGGTCATCGACGGCATGATGATGCGGGGGGCGGTTTTCTGTTTGGGCGAATGAGACATGGGCCTCGCCCAAGGAGTAGAGCATCGCATTCGGTTGAAGGATCAAAAGCCTTTCCGAGAGAGATCCCGAAGATTGGCCCCGGCGGATATCGAAGATGTCAGGCGGCATCTACGCGGTATGTTAGACACAGGAGTCATCATAGAGTCTAGTAGCCCCTATGCTTCCCCCATCGTGATAGCTCGGGAAAAAAAATTGAGCTATTCGGATGTGTGTGGATTATCGTACCTTGAACAAACGTACGGTCCCTGACCAGTACACTGTGCCCCGAATCGATGAAGCTTTGGATTGTCTGCAAGGGAGCCAATGGTTTTCTGTGTTAGATCTCCGGAGTGGCTACTTTCAGATACCCATGTCAAAAGAAGATCAAGAGAAGACCGCTTTTATCTGCCCCATTAGGTTCTTCGAGTTTCAGAGACTGCCTCAAGGACTGACAGGTGCTCCGGCCACTTTTCAGAGATGTATGGACAAAGTAGTGTGGGACATGCACTTACGTGAGGTCCTGGTTTATCTAGATGATCTTATTGTTTTTGGGAAGACTCTGGAAGAACACAACCAGCGGTTGCTCAAGGTGCTGGATCGGTTGAAAAAGGATGGGTTGAAGTTGTCCCTTGACAAGTGCCGAATTTGCCAGACAGCTGTGAAATATGTGGGGCACATAGTCAGCAGAGAAGGAATTTCCACTGATCCCGCAAAGTGGAGGCTGTTGTAAACTGGCCTAAGCCCACCAAACTGAAGGAGCTTAGGTCCTTTTTAGGATTTTGTGGCTATTACCGCAGATTTGTACCCTAGTACTCTCGGATTGTGAAGCCGTTAACTGCCCTTACCCAAGGGTATCCCCCTTCCGGGAGGACAGCCCACTCCTCAAAGTCAAGAAAGAGGTTCTACTTCCGAGTTAATTAACTTTTTGCAGAAAGATGGACATCTGTATGCGATGAGACATTCGAGAAACTGAAGTCATGTTTGACCCAAACTCCAGTGTTGACCTATGCAGACTGTTATGAATGAGTCACCGTAGGAGGCAAAAACAGAAATACTAGCTAAGTCCAAAAAACCAGAGAAGTTGGCAGCTATCGGATTGCAGACCCCTGAACCTATCAACAACAACTAGCAGTAGCCGTGGGGGGTTCCTACGGTGCCCTAGACCCCTCGATCACAGCCGGAGAACTACATAGCCTAAAGACAGAAAGGGAAATCTAAACTGCCCCAGAGCAGACCCCAAAGCAATAGGCAGTCCACAACATATAATGACGGTGAAGCAAGATGAAAAAACACTCACACAGATAGAAAGATAGGCTGAGCAAATGATGGGGCCCAAGCTAACTAGATAGGACAGGATAGAAAAGCTGCTGTCTGTAATCCGCCAAAACCCTATCAAAACAAGAGCCAACATCTGATAGGGAAAAAAAGCCCTGAAGACGCTAGGCTTCAAAAAGACTATATCAGTACTCAGGTATTTTCTGAAGACAGAGCAAAAAGGAATTCAGCTCACCCCAGCAGGGAAAGGCAGAAATCAAGGAAAACAATGCAAAACAAAACCAAAACACCAATGCAAAAAGTAGAGCAGAAAACTTAGCTTTTGAGGAGCAGGAATCAGACTGGTCTCCTAGAATCCCTCAGAGAGATCACCAGCAAGGCAGAAGGGCGTCGGCTGCCTTATATCCAGTCAGTAATTCCCGTCACCCAGTCATCATCATCCTGCCCAGGTGCTTGGTAATCAGCCTCACTACCTTCCTTCACCAGAAGAGGGAGTTCATCAGACCTCAATGGTGAAGGGGAAAATGAACTCACAACTGTACCTCCCCCTTGAGGAGGGGTCACCGAACCCTCATCCACACCACCAGGGCGATCAGGGTGAGCCCGATGAAAGGCACGCACCCATCTTTTGGCATGAATATCAGAGGCAGAGACCCAGGAATTATCCTCCGGACCATAACCCTTCCACTTAACCAAATACTGGAGTCTCCGTCTAGCCAGACGGGAATCCAGTATCTTCTCTACCTCATATTCCATGTTACCTTCAACCAATACAGGGTCCGGAGGTGCCACCCCAGGAACTACTGGTTCAACAAACCTCTTCAACAAGGACTTATGAAACACATTATGAATTTTAAATGTAACAGGAAGAGCCAAACGAAAAGAGACTGGATTAATAATCTCCAAAATCTTGTAAGGTCCAATAAATCTAGGCTTAAATTTAGGAGAAGCCACCTTCATAGCGATATTTTTTGATGATAACCAAACCATATCACCAACCTTAAACTGGGGACCAATGGTCCTATGTCGGTTGGAAAACCGCTGGGCCTTTTCCTGGGAGAGAGATAACTTATCCACCACTTGGTCCCAGATCTGGTGCATTCTCTCCACCACGGTGTCAACACCTGGGCAGGCAGAAGGCTCCACCTGCCCTGAAGAAAATCGAGGATGAAACCCAAAGTTACAAAAAAAAGGTGACATCAAAGTGGCAGAACTAGCTCTATTATTTAAAGCAAATTCGGCCAAGGGCAAAAATGAAACCCAATCATCCTGATCAGCGGAAATAAAACATCTCAAATACGACTCCAAGGTCTGGTTTGTTCTCTCCGTCTGCCCATTGGTCTGAGGGTGAAAAGCAGAGGAGAAGGACAACTGACAATTCCCAGCTTGGAACAGAAAGTCCAACCAAATGTAGACACAAACTGAACTCCTCTGTCAGATACAATGTTCTCAGGAATCCCGTGCAAGCGAACCACCTGTTGCAAAAACAGGGGCACCAACTCAGAGGAAGATGGCAACTTAGGGAGTGGTGCAAGATGAACCATCTTAGAGAACCTATCACAAATCACCCAAATAACAGTCATTCTCTGAGAGACAGGCATATCAGAGATGAAATCCATTGAAATATGGGTCCATGGCCTCCTGGGAACCGGCAAAGGCATCAACAACCCACTAGAGCGAGAACAAGGTTTAGACCAGAAGCAAGTCCCACAGGACTGCACAAAATTCCTGACATCACGAGACAAGGCGGGCCACCAAAAAGACTGACTCACCAGATCTCTAGTACCAAAAATACCTGGATGACCAGCCAATGCAGAGCAATGAACTTCAGACATCACTCTCTTCCTCCACTGGTCAGGAACATACAACTTTCCCGTGGGACAACGCTCAGGTTTGTCCTCCTGGAACTCTTCCAGAGCACGTCTCAAATCGGGCGAGATGGCAGAAAGAACTACCACTTCGCCTAAGATGGTAGCAGGCTTGGTCACCACAGGAGAATCAGCAAAGAAGCTCCCAGAGAGAGCGTCAGCCTTGACATTCTTAGTGCCAGGAAGAAAAGAGACCACAAAATCAAAACGTGTAAATAACAAGGCCCACCTAGCCTGTCTAGCGTTCAAGCGTTTGGCCGACTCCAGGTAAATCAAATTCTTGTGGTCAGTGAGGACCACGACTTGATGTTTAGCTCCCTCCAACCAATGTCTCCACTCCTCAAATGCCCATTTCATGGCTAACAGTTCCCAATTCCCCACATCATAGTTACGTTGAGATGGAGAGAACTTTCGGGAAAAGAAAGCACAGGGATTCATTTTAGATGTTACAGGATCCTTTTGGGACAAAACAGCTCCTGCACCAATCTCAGAAGCGTCCACCTCTACCTGGAACGGGAGTGAGACATCAGGTTGCCGCAAAACCGGGGCAGAAGTGAATCTTTGCTTCAGCTCCTGAAAGGAAGAAGCAGCCTCCGGAGACCAATTCAACACATCAGCACCCTTCTTAGTCAGATCAGTCAATGGCTTGGCAATACTAGAAAATTTTGCTATAAATTTCCGATAAAAATTAGCAAAACCCAAAAACTTCTGGAGGGCCTTCAAAGAAGTGGGCTGAACCCAATCATAAATGGCCTGTACCTTGGCCGGGTCCATTTCAATAGTTGACGGAGACAAAATAAATCCCAAAAAAGAAATCCTCTGTACCCCAAAAAGGCATTTCGATCCTTTGACATACAGGGAATTCTCCCTCAAGATCTGGAACACAGTCCGAACATGTTCCACATGAGAATCCCGATCCTTGGAGAAGATCAAAATATCATCCAGATAGATAATCAAAAATGTATCCACCAAGTCTCGGAAAATATCGTTCATGAAGCACTGTAAGACAGAAGGGGCATTAGTGAGCCCAAAAGGCATCACCAGGTACTCAAAATGTCCCTCCGGAGTATTAAACGCCGTCTTCCATTCATCCCCATGCTTAATACGGATAAGATTATACGCCCCCCTGAGGTCAAGCTTGGTAAAACAGCAAGCACCTTTAACTCTGGAGAATAGATCCGAAATCAGGGGTAACGGATACTGATATTTAATAGTAATTTTGTTGAGGGCACGAAAATCAATACAAGGCCTTAATGAACCATCCTTTTTGGCCACGAAAAAAAACCCAGCACCTAAGGGTGAAGAGGATGGTCTAATATGACCCTTCTCCAATGCCTCCTTAATATAGGATCGCATATCCTCGTGCTCGGGTACAGATAAATTGAAGAGCCGACCCTTGGGAAATTTACACCCCGGGCTCAGTTCAATTGCACAGTCATAACTCCTATGAGGAGGCAAAGATGCAGACTCATTCTCACTAAATACATCATAAAAATCCGCCAAATAGTCAGGAACATCATGCGACTGAGGAGAGGTGGAAAAAACCGGAGCCTCGCTAAGGGCACACCGACAACCCCAACTCACCACAGACACAGATTTCCAATCCAAAACTGGATTATGAATTTGCAACCAGGGAAACCCCAGAACAATGGTATCATGCAAATTATGCAACACCAAAAATCTGCAATTTTCTTGATGGTCTGGGGCGACCCGCATTACCACCTGGGTCCAAAACTGAGGTTTATTTTTTGCCAAAGGAGTAGCATCAATCCCCCTCAAAGGGATAGGCGTCCGCAGAGGTGTCATAGGAAATCCACAACGTTTAGCAAAATCCAAGTCCATTAGGTTCAGGGCTGCTCCCGAATCCACAAAAGCCTTGGCGGAAAATGTGGACAGGGAGCAGATCAGAGTAATTGCCAGAAGAAACTTAGGTTGAACACCACCCACAGAAAACGTGTGTGCAAAACGTTTCTCTCGTTTAGGACAGACAGAAATAATATGCGAGGCATCTCCACAAAAAAACACCGCTTATTACGCCTTCTGAACTCCTGACGTTGCTCCCTGGACAAAACTATCACATTGCATAGGTTCAGACACTTGTTCAACAGGTGGCAACACCTCTCATGCAGTCCTGCGTTCACGTAAACGCCGATCAACCTGAATGGCTAATGACATAGAATCGTCAAGACCAGAGGGAACAGGAAATCCCACCATAGTATCTTTTACGGCTTCTGACAAACCCTTCCGAAAGAGAGCTGCCAAGGCATTATCATTCCAGGTAGTAAGTACCGCCCACTTTTGGAATTTTTGACAGTACAGTTCTGCAGAATCTCGACCCTGGCTCAATGCCAACAGGGTCTTTTCAGCCTGATCAATAGCATTAGGTTCGTCATACAACAACCCCAAGGCTTGAAAAAATGTGTTCACATTAGTCAGAATGGGATCATCTGGTTTCAAAGAAAACGCCCAATCCTGGGGATCGCCACGCAGCAAAGAGATGACAATTTTAACCTGCTGCGCGGAGCTCCCTGACGAGTTAGGCTTCAAGGCAAAAAATAATTTACAATTATTTTTGAAATTCAAAAATTTAGACCGATCCCCAAAAAACACATCAGGAGTAGGGATCTTTGGTTCAGCAGCATGTGAATGAGCAAGGTAGGCGGAAATTCCCCGCACTTCCGCAGCGAGCTGCTCCACATGATCAGACAATTGCTTTACCTCCATTGAGAGAAGAAAAAAAATTCCCCCTACGGCCTCAGAGATATAGAGGAAAAAATATACACACCTTTTTTTTTTTTTTTTTTTTTTTTTTTTTACAATTGTCTCCTGCTATTGAGTACCCTAGGATCTGCGGTATGGCTGGTGATTCTGTTATGAATGAGTCACCGTAGGAGGCAAAAACAGAAATACTAGCTAAGTCCAGAAAACCAGAGAAGTTGGCAGCTATCGGATTGCAGACCCCTGAACCTATCAACAACAACTAGCAGTAGCCGTGGGAGGTTCCTACGATGCCCTAGACCCCTCGATCACAGCCGGAGAACTACATAGCCTAAAGACAGGGAGGGAAATCTAAACTACCCCAGAGCAGACCCCAAAGCAATAGGCAGTCCCCAACATATAATGACGGTGAAGCAAGATGAAAAAACACTCACACAGATAGAAACATAGGCTGAGCAAATGATGGGGCCCAAGCTAACTAGATAGGACAGGATAGAAAAGCTGCTGTCTGTAATCCGCCAAAACCCTATCAAACAGCTGATAGGGAAAAAAGCCCTGAAGACGCTAGGCTTCAAAAAGATTATATCAGTACTCAGGTATTTTCTGAAGACAGAGCAAAAAGGAATTCAGCTCACCCCAGCAGGGAATGGCAGAAATCAAGGAAAACAATGCAAAACAAAACCAAAACACCAATGCAAAAAGTAGAGCAGAAAACTTAGCTTTTGAGGAGCAGGAATCAGACTGGTCTCCTAGAATCCCTCAGAGAGATCACCAGCAAGGCAGAAGGGCGTCGGCTGCCTTATATCCAGTCAGTAATTCCCGTCACCCAGTCATCATCATACTGCCCAGGTGCTTGGTAATCAGCCTCTCTACCTTCCTTCACCAGAAGAGGGAGTTCATCAGACCTCAATGGTGAAGGGGAAAATGAACTCACAACAGCAGACCCTAGTAAACCATATGTGTTACATGTAGATGCTTCTCTCGATGGATTAGGAGGGGTTCTCTACCAGGACCATGATGGCTGTCTGCGTCCCGTTTACTACATTAGTCGAGGATTCACTCCCAGTGAACGCAACTACCCAGCTCACAAACTGGAGTTTCTGGCTCTGAAATGGGCTGTAGTGGACACGCTGCATGACTACCTCTATGGGGTACACTTCGTGGTTCATACCGACAACAATCCATTAACCTACGTGAGAACCACAGCAAAACTGGATGACACTCTCTCTCGCCTGCCTAGGGAACCCTCAATTGAGGAAGAAGAGGGAGGATGGATAGAGGTCCCTACTTCTGAGGTGAAGACTCTGTGCCATAGACATCAAACTAATGCCCTCCCTTTAGTGCTGTGCTAAATTCTTGGGAGCATCCAGTGAAGCGCTCCCGTGGTTGTACTGCCGAGTGACAAATGTAACCCCAGACTCTCTTCCTCAAGTTATCAAGTTAGAAAGGCGCAGCAGGAGGATCGGTTGGTGGGGGTAGTCCGATGGTGGGTTAAGAGGGGCTGGAGGCCCGAAAAGAATGCATTAAGAACAGAGGAGTCTGTCCTGCTGACTCGGCAGCTAGAGTCGCTAGTAGTAAGAAATGGACTACTATACCGGGAGGAAAAGCGCCCGAAGGGAGGAGTCCGTAGACAGCTGGTGTTACCCACCCGATTTCAGAGGCTGGTCATGAAGTCCCTGCATGATGATCATGGACATCTTGGCATCGAGAAGACCACAGGTCACAGAAACGAAACCCGACCCTAGGATGAGTTCGGCCACGAGGTCGGCGACTTAAGTCGCCTTTCAAAAGTTTGTTTTGCGCTCTTTTTCAGCCAATCAGGATCCACGGACACTGTGGGCAACGTGATGACATAGGCAGGGGTCACCACCATCTTTCAGAAGGGCATGCAAGTGATTGGCTCGCTTTGGTGGGCGTCACAGGGGGTAAAAAAGGGCATGCACGCCGACCGCCATGTTACTCATGCTGATCTCAGAATAGGGAGAGCTGCTGCTGCTGCTGATTCTGTATGGAGAGCGTTAGGCAGGGAAGAAGACACCAAAAACTGCTTCTACTGCTAGCGATTTTGCCTGTAAAACACACCAGTCACTGTGTGTGCAGTGCAAGTGGAGGCTATATTTTGCTGGATCAGCGGTGTTGGTTGTTAGGCTGCCTTCTAAGGCTTCCTGATGGCTGCATTGCTGTTTACCCACTGCTCTGCAAACTGCTTTTTAAAAAGCAATCCCAATTTTTTTTTTTGTCCTGGTGAGGTACTGAGCGTGCATTTTTTCACACCATACAGCGGTGCACACTCCTCACACAGTACCGTGTAACGGCTGTTATCACAGCCACAGTGAAGATATCTGTGTGTCACTCTGTAAGAATAAGTCGAGGACATGTTCCGTTCTTACAGACCTGCACCTACTAGTTTTGTCTAGTTTTCAAACAGTTAAATATATTTGCTGTTTGATCACATTCAAAACTATAGAGAGACAGCGTGTGTCAGTCCGTATACTTAAAAAACACGGAGCTTGACAATTTTACGTACACCGGACAGCCGTGTACGTGCACGCTCCTCTCTCAGTACCGTGTAACGGCTGTTATCACGGCCACAGTGAAGCTATCTGTGTGTCACTCTGTAAGAATAAGTCGAGGACATGTTCCGTTCTTACAGACCTGCACCTTCTAGTTTTGTCTAGTTTTCAAACAGTTAAATATATTTGCTGTTTGATCACATTCAAAACTATAGAGAGACAGCGTGTGTCAGTCAGTATACTTAAAAAACACGGAGCTTGACAATTTTACGTACACCGGACAGCCGTGTACGAGCACGCTCCTCTCTCAGTACCGTGTAACGGCTGTTATCACGGCCACAGTGAAGCTATCTGTGTGTCGCTCTGTAAGGATAAGTCGAGGACTTGTTCCGTTCTTACAGACCTACACTCTAGGGAGATTCCTATTCTGCCCAATTCTATATACACCTTGTAGTTTGTCATACACTAGCCAATTTCTGCCTGTGACATAGCGCTGTGATATTCAGTGGGCCTCACACAATCCAAAAGTGTCCAGTGTCCACAAGTGTGTGCAGAAATTCAAAATCTCCGTTATCCTCTAGTGACATTTTTCACACCTGCGACATCGAGCCTGTGACATAGCGCTGTGATATTCAGTGGGCCTCACACAATCCAAAAGTGTCCAGTGTCCACAAGTGTGTGCAGAAATTCAAAATCTCCTTTATCCTCTAGTTACATTTTTCACACCTGCGACATCGAGCCTGTCACATAGCGCTGTGATATTCAGTGGGCCTCACACAATCCAAAAGTGTCCAGTGTCCACAAGTGTGTGCAGAAATTCAAAATCTCCGTTATCCTCTAGTGACATTTTTCACACCTGCGACATCGAGCCTGTCACATAGCGCTGTGATATTCAGTGGGCCTCACACAATCCAAAAGTGTCCAGTGTCCACAAGTGTGTGCAGAAATTCAAAATCTCCCCTGTCCTATAGACACCTTGTACCTTGTTTTACATTACTATATAGTTTGTTGGATTTTGTCTACATTTCTACCAAAAATGAGGAAGGCTGGTGGAAGAGGCTGTGGAATTGGGCGGGGGTTGGCAGTTGGTAATGATGGTGTTGGTGGTGGATCTGTTGGTAGTGGCAAAAGTAAAATAGGAAGGAATGCAGGAGGTGTTGAGCCTGTGTCATCTTCTGGCTCCACAAGGCCTCGAAGGCTTAGTTTTCTAGGAGTTGGCAAACCGCTTTTAAAGCCAGAGCTTCAGGAAAAAGTTTTGTCTTACATTGCTGACTCAGCCTCCAGCTCTATCGCCTCCTCTTCTGAAGTTGTAAAAAATAAAAGCACTGAATCGTCATTGGAGGCTCATGTTCATGAACCACACCTTTCCTTGTGTCCTTCACCCCAACCAAGATTGAAGGATGACGCAGGCCATACTAATGATTACTCCATGGAGCTGTTTTCACATACCATGCCTGGATTATCAAGTGAAATGGTGAATTACCCAGGCCAAGATGAATCTGACATGGAGTGCACTGATGCACAGCCGTTGATAGATGATTCTGCTGGTACATTCACTCAGAGCACTACATTGTCCTCCCAGTGTACAGAGCCAGATTCTGACCATGATGAGACTCAGGTGCCCCTTCCCGCACACTATACCACCATACACGGTGACACAGAGGAAGGTGCACATGACATTGAAGAGGAGGTGATGGATGACCCAGTTGTTGACCCAGATTGGCATCCATTGGGGGAAGAGGGTGCTGCTTCCAATAGCTCAGATGAGGAGGAGGAGCATCCACATCAGACATCGACATCGCAACAGCTGTTATCTGGCAGGCCCGGAGCACTCCAAAGACAGGTTCCAAAAATCAGAAGAGTTGCTGGACAGCTTGTCCAGAGGGTCAAAATATCACAGCGTGCTAGGCCGCAAAATGTCTGCCAAAGTAGGAAGAGTGCAGTGTGGCACTTTTTTGAACAAAATCCTCATGATCAGGCCAAGGTTATCTGTAAGAAGTGCGCAAAGACCTTTAGCCGAGGGAAAAATCTGAAAAATTTGAATACCAGTTGCATGCTTAGACATTTAACCAGCATGCACTTGAAAGCGTGGACACAACACCAAACCTCAAGTACCACATGTGCAACTGATCACAAAGAAGGTAGTCAGCAACGCTACATTGTTTCCCCCACTGTAAGCCCACCGGTTAGCACAGCAGCAAATGTTGAGGTGTCATTGCAAGGCCACAGCAGTCAGGGAATCCCACTGTTATATCAACAAAAGACTGAATCTAGGCCATCAGAAAGAACACCAACTCCATCACCATCATCAACCCTCTCTCAGTCCCCCTGTCCACCGCTACTTCCACCATATGCAGCTCTCAAGTCCAGCTCACCCTCCCAGACACTGAGTAGGTCAAGAAAGTACTCAGTCTCTCATCCGTGTACACTGGGTTTGAACACCCACATTGCCAAACTAATCTCGTTAGAGATGATGCCCTATCGGTTGGTGGATAGGGCAAATATATGGGCCTCATTACTCTGTATAGCACACTAAGCGCTGGCCATAATACTGTATGGAGTTATATACTGTCCGTTTTTGGAGGTATTGGAGAATTTAAAATGGATATCAGTCATGAGATGTAAGAAGTGAAGTATTTTTCATTGTACTATACCGCTATTTCTCTGCCGAATCGGAGCATCATGAGTTGTGGTATGTGTTAAAGGGGCGCTCTTTGGCCCTGGGCCCACGAAATCCTGGAGCCAGCCCTCCCCCCACAACTGTATCCAAATAACCCCCATTTTTCAGTGCGTAACTAGTATTATGAAGTTAATTAAGGTTGACAAGCTTCAGTAACAAGAATTTATGCTTTTGGCATTCAAATGGGCACTGTAGGTGTGTTTCCTGTCCTCCTCTCACTGCCGACTTTAATTCTCCATTGACTTACATTGGGTTTCGTGTTTCGGGACGACCCCGACTTTTCCCTATAGTCGGCCGATTTTGCTCGACCCGACTTTTGGTAAAGTCGGGTTTCATGAAACGAAACTCGTCCCTAAAAAACCAAAAGTCGCTCAACACTACTAAAGGGGTGTTACAAATAGACAGAGAAAGGGGCTGGTTTTGCTATTAAAATAAACAATCAGCCAGTGCGGTTCTAATACTGTTGTCTTCTGATGCGGCTGATTTGTGTATGGACACCCCAGAAACCAGACACGGCTGTGGCTACCATCTTTGCACACCATATCTTTGTTCTTATGGGGGTCTGTCCCACTTCCCATGCTCTCTTCAGTTTTGGCTGCAGGTAAATTTCCTGACTACGGTGTACGTGACCACTGGACATGGCGCAGTAGTGGAACTGTTAGTGCTCTTAGCAGTGGACTTCCTTATAAGACACCTGGAAATAACCAGTTCATATAAAGATTCTATTGTCCAAACTGGAGAGAAAGTCCTATAATGAAGAGGTGATTATTGAGGAGACGCAGTAGCGGAACTGTTAGTGCTCTTAGCAGTGGACTTCCTTATAAGACACCTGGAAATAACCAGTTCATATAAAGATTCTATTGTCCAGACTGGAGAGAAGGTCCTATTATGAAGAGGTGATTATTGAGGAGACCATTGCCAAGAAGATTTTATCGCTGTTAGAACAGAATGAAAAGGATCAGACATGATAGGAGATTATTCTCTAAGTTTCTACTCACCTATTCTCAGTTGCATCACTTCGTACAGAGAGACTTCCAAAATGCCTCTGGACATGGCATCAGCACAAGGACTATACTTGAGCTTCATGAAATGTACATGTTCTTCTCACAAAATTGGAATATCATCAAAAAGTTAATTTAGGGGGCGTGGCTTCAGTCTCAGGACATGTAAGACACAGAAATAGGGAGCTCAAATCCTACATTTATCGCTGCCAAATCAATCCATCTAACCAATCCAAACTGAGAATCTGCTCAAACCTCCCATCAGGCTTACTTCTGGCCAGAAATTTGGAAAAATAGACCCATTTATGGGGTTATTTTCACCAATTAAAATTCTGAGGCCTCCTAGGCCTAGCTGAGGCCTACCCACATTACTACAGGACTCATCAGGGCCTCAAAGCTGCCTTCCTCAACCCCAAGCTATCAAGAGGACCCTCCACCAACGCCAGCCTTTCCCCCCTGCCGAAGAGACTACAAGCGGTGCCCGACACACGGTCCCCGGGGGTTTCACGGCTGTTGACCCCTTGTGGGAAACGGCACTGCCGGTGCTGTGATCTGCGGTTCCCGTCGGCCCTCCTGACTGTTTGCTGTGCACAGCCCCAAAGCCTTGGCACTTATTACCCACACCAGAGAGGACGGAGCGGGCATACCGCAGGCCCAGGCACCTTGAGACATCTACCTGCAGCAGTGGAGATGAGTGGTCCGGTTCACGTCTATCAGGGGCGCAAGCCGCCAGCTGACTGGAGAGGCTCCCTTTGAAGAGAGCGGCGCAGCAGCGCTGTTATCCGCAGCTCCCGCCGTGCGGCCCCAGAGACACGGCACCCACTACTCACAACGGAGGGGACAGAGGAAGCTCACCGCAGCTTCAGGTACGCCGGGACATCTCACAGCCGTGGCGACGGCGGAGGTGGTCGTGCTCCGTTCACTTCCACTGGAGGCGTCTGCCGCCGACTGTCAGGAGTGGGGAACGGGAGACGGCTTGCGCAACAGCATGCCCTTACAGGGCACTTACCATTTAGTGCCCATATCCTCTCTGCTGTCTCCATGGTGGGGGCACGGTGTTCCTGTGCTTGCCGAGTCCAGGTTACTGGCACGGCCGGCGCTGGGGCCCGCCGCTCCATACTTCATATATCTATCTCTCTTAAGTCCCCGTCTTACATAACGAGAATGTTTCCGAGATCGCTGAAACGTCACAGGTTTTGTGACGCAATAGCGACCTCGTCAGCGATCTCGCTACGTGTGACACATAGCGGCGACCGGCCCCCCCGCTGGATATCGCTGATCGTGCTCAAATGTCCTAGGCCATTTTTTGATTGTTGGCCTCCCACTGGCCAGCGCACATCACTGTGTTTGACGCCGATGAGCGACCTCTTTGGCGACGCAGAACTCAAGGACGCAGGTGTGAGTCGGCAGAATAGCTGCAGTGTGACAAGGTCCCAACGACCGCCGAAGTCGTCATACGGATTGCTGAATCGTTGCTGCGTCGTTGAGTAGATCTGCCTGTTTGACAGCTTGCTAGTGTTAGGAATCTGTGTCCTGCCATACTTATGCAGAGATCCAGATCCTCACATTTGTCTACAGAGGCTAAGTCCTTTCAGCCAGCTTCTGAGCATGCTCCTGGAATGAGCTTCCATTGGAGTTCAGGAGTCAGGTGCTCAGGTCCTGCTCCTAATTCCATTGGCTTAGCTCAGGGCTCTGGAGATTTCTGGCAGGTCCCGTACGCTATAAAAAGTGTGCATGGCCGCTATGCCATGCGCTAGTATTTTTCATACTGCTGCTGTATGTATGGTGATGGATGCTTGGACTGGTGACTGACTTATTATGAAACCCCTTCCCTCTGATATTACGACTGTGTGAGTGATTGGGCAGCCGCCAGTAGCAGCGCTAGCGTCAGCGCGCTCCAGCTATACGTTCTCAGCAGCTAGCGTCCTGCATCGCGCCAGCGAGATTGCGGTGTCTTCTCTGTGGCTCTGTTCACACCGCGCTGCGGTTGCAGTTTTTGCGCGTCTGCAGTTGCGACGCCTCCTGTCTGATTTCATGGTAGGTCTAGAGGGAGTAGTCCTGCTGCTTAAGACTACTTCTGTGACTATTTATACCGTGACAGTTTCGCTGTTAATCTGTGTCCCCTAACAGACTTAGCGTATTACTTTATTCTTTTGTCTGCTGCTCTGTGAGCATAACAGAGCTCGCTTCTGTGCACTTAGGGTTCAGTAAACCCCGTGCACATTACCGCCAAAGTGTTCTGCCTCTCTAGCAGCGGTTATATCACCTGCCGCATGGTGGACCCCGGGCGGCGAACACGTTTATTTATATTTTTTTAAGCGTGTTCCGCCGCCGTAGCATAATACTAGCGCCAGGGTCTGGCTAGAGATGGCAGATCAGCAGCAGCTGTTACAGCTTGTGCGTCAGCTCGAGGCTCGTCTTGCTACCCTTGAGAGGTCTCTCACAGCTCCGCAGGCTACAGATGCTGCCGTCCAGGGACTTACGGACGCGGTAGGGCGTATGTCCATGTCCGCCCTTGCGCCGACAGTTACCCGCCTCCCGTTGCCCGATAAATATGCTGGGGATGGCGCCTCCTGTAGTGGTTTTATCAGCCAGTCTTCGATACACCTAGAGCTGCTGGCTGCGCAATTCCCTACGGAGCGGGCTAAGGTGGCTTTCGTTATCTCCCTACTGGCGGGCAAGGCGCTGGAATGGGCTACGCCTCTGTGGGAGCGTGGTGACCCCGAGATTCGGTCCGCGGCTAACTTGCTGACTGCCATCAGGCAAGTTTTTCTCGGTCCTCGGGTCACGCATGATACGTCCCTGCAGCTACTCGCCCTTACTCAGGGGTTACTCTCGGTTAGCCAGTATGCCGTCCGTTTTCGGACACTGGTATCCGAGTTGGAATGGTCCGACAAGGCCCTAATCCCCGCTTTTTGGCGAGGTCTAGCGGAGCATGTGAAGGATGCTCTCTCTACGAGAGAGATTCCCACTAGCTTGGAAGAGCTAATCTCAGTCTCCTCACGCATCGATCTCTGTTTTTCGGAGCGCAGTATGGAGCGAGCTCACTCCAAGCGCAAATCTGTTTCTGCTCCCAAATTTTTTGTACCCCTTGAGCTAGACGAGACGGAGGTTCTACCTCCTGAGCCCATGGAGGTGTCTCGCACTAGCTTTAATACAGACTCTGACCAGGAATCCATCTGCGGTTGTCACCATGTCAGTGCGGTTTCTCCGGAAGCCGGCTCCCCGCAAAGGACGGAGTCTGAACCGGCTATTGAGACCTTTGTCCCTCCTCATCTCAGGGCTCAGGTGCTCGCCTGGGCACATGCGCCTAACACACACCACCATCGGGGCTATATGCAGGTCTCAAAACTATTGGCTGATGCGTATTGGTGGCCCCATAGAGCTCGGGACATAAAAAAATTTATTCAGGCTTGCACCTTTTGTGCTCAGCCTAACCGTCCCAGGCAGACTGTGGCGACATCTGCCGACACGCGGTGGCGTGCCTCGGTCATTCCCGCTCCTGCCATCTCCCAGGTGTCTCTCTTGAAACCTGGTGACCTCGATTCCACTGATGCCTTCCAGGTGTCGCGGGTTACTGTAACACCTACCTGGACACCAAGCTCGCCCTTGGACGAGTTTGAGCCCTGTGCCACCGTAGGGCATGGGTCAGTCGCCCGAAGGCTCAGGGAGGAGGGGGCCTTAGGAGGGGGGGTAATGTTAGGAATCTGTGTCCTGCCATACTTATGCAGAGATCCATGTTGTGAGTTCATTTTCCCCTTCACCATTGAGGTCTGATGAACTCCCTCTTCTGGTGAAGGAAGGTAGTGAGGCTGATTACCAAGCACCTGAGCAGGAGGATGATGACTGGGTGACTGGAATTGCTGACTGGATATAAGGCAGCCGACGCCCTTCTGCCTTGCTGGTGATCTCTCTGAGGGATTCTAGGAGACCAGTCTGATTCCTGCTCCTCAAAAGCTAAGTTTTCTGCTCTGCTTTTTGCATTTGTGTTTTGGTTTTGTTTTGCCTTGTTTTTCTGGATTTCTGCCATTCCCTGCTGGGGTGAGCTGAATTCCTTTTTGCTCTGTCTTCAGAAAATACCTGAGTACTGATATAGTCTTTTTGAAGCCTAGCATCTTAAGGGCTTTTTTCCCTATCAGTCTGTTGGCTCTTGTTTTGATAGGGGTTTGGCGGATTGCAAACAGCAGCTTTTCTATCCTTTCCTATTTAGTTAGCTTGGGCCCCATCATTTGCTCAGCCTATCTTTCTATCTGTGTGAGTGTTTTTTCATCTTGCTTCACCGTCATTATATGTTGGGGGCTGCCTATTGCTTTGGGGTCTGCTCTGGGGCAGTTTAGATTTCCCTTTCTGTCTTTAGGCTATTTAGTTCTCCGGCTGTGATCGAGGGGTGTATATTTTTTCCTCTATATCTCTGAGGCCGTAGGGGGAATTTTTTTTTCTCTCAATGGAGATAAAGCAATTGTCTGATCGTGTGGAGCATCTTGCTGCGGAAGTGCGGGGAATTTCCGCCTACCTTGCTCATTCACATGCTGCTGAACCAAAGATCCCTACTCCTGATGTGTTTTTTGGGGATCGGTCTAAATATTTGAATTTCAAAAATAATTGTAAATTATTTTTTGCCTTGAAGCCTAACTCGTCAGGGAGCTCCGCGCAGCAGGTTAAAATTGTCATCTCTTTGCTGCGTGGTGATCCCCAGGATTGGGCGTTTTCTTTGAAACCAGATGATCCCATTCTGACTAATGTGAACGCATTTTTTCATGCCTTGGGGTTGTTGTATGACGAACCTAATGCTATTGATCAGGCTGAAAAGACCCTGTTAGCATTGAGCCAGGGTCGAGATTCTGCAGAATTGTACTGTCAAAAATTCCGAAAGTGGGCGGTCCTTACTACCTGGAATGATAATGCCTTGGCAGCTCTCTTTCGGAAGGGTTTGTCAGAAGCCGTAAAAGATACTATGGTGGGATTTCCTGTTCCCTCTGGTCTTGACGATTCTATGTCATTAGCCATTCAGGTTGATCGGCGTTTACGTGAACGCAGGACGGCACGAGAGGTGTTGCCACCTGTTGAACAAGTGTCTGAACCTATGCAATGTGATAGAGTTTTGTCCAGGGAGCAACGTCAGGAGTTCAGAAGGCATAATAAGCTGTGTTTTTTTTGTGGAGATGCCTCGCATATTATTTCTGTCTGTCCTAAATGAGAGAAACGTTTTGCACACACGTTTTCTGTGGGTGGTGTTCAACCTAAGTTTCTTCTGGCAATTACTCTGATCTGCTCCCTGTCCACATTTTCCGCCAAGGCTTTTGTGGATTCGGGAGCAGCCCTGAACCTAATGGACTTGGATTTTGCTAAACGTTGTGGATTTCCGATGACACCTCTGCGGACGCCTATCCCGTTGAGGGAGATTGATGCTACTCCTTTGGCGAAAAATAAACCTCAGTTTTGGACCCAGGTGGTAATGCGGGTCGCTCCAGACCATCAAGAAAATTGCAGATTTTTGGTGTTGCATAATTTGCATGATACCATTGTCCTGGGGTTTCCCTGGTTGCAAATTCTTAATCCAGTTTTGGATTGGAAATCTGTGTCTGTGGTGAGTTGGGGTTGTCGGTGTGCCCTTAGTGAGGCTCCATTTTTTTTTCCACCTCTCCTCAGTCGCATGATGTTCCTGACTATTTGGTGGACTTTTATGATGTATTTAGTGAGAATGAGTCTGCGTCTTTGCGTCCTCATAGGAGTTATGACTGTGCAATTGATCTGAGCCCGGGGTGTAAATTTCCCAAGGGTCGGCTCTTCAATTTATCTGTACCCGAGCACGAGGCTATGCGATCCTATATTAAGGAGGCATTGGAGAAGGGTCATATTAGACCATCCTCTTCACCCTTAGGTGCCGGTTTTTTTTTCGTGGCCAAAAAGGATGGTTCATTAAGGCTTTGTATTGATTATCGTGCCCTCAACAAAATTACTATTAAATATCAGTATCCGTTACCCCTGATTTCGGATCTATTCTCCAGAGTTAAAGGTGCTTGCTGGTTTACCAAGCTTGACCTCAGGGGGGCGTATAATCTTATCCGCGTTAAGCATGGGGATTATTATTATTATTATTATTTATTGTTATAGCGCCATTTATTCCATGGCGCTTTACATGTGAGGGGGGTATACATAAAAACAAGTACAATAATCTTAAACAATACAAGTCATAACTGGTACAGGAGGAGAGAGGACCCTGCCCGCGAGGGCTCACAATCTTCAAGGGATGGGTGATAATACAGTAGGCGAGGGTAGAGCTGGTCGTGCAGCGGTTTGGTCGATCGGTGGTTACTGCAGGTTATAGGCTTGTCGGAAGAGGTGGGTCTTCAGGCTCTTTTTGAAGGTTTCGATGGTAGGTGAGAGTCTGATATGTTGTGGTAGAGAGTTCCAGAGTAGGGGTGATGCGCGAGAGAAATCTTGTATGCGATTGTGGGAAGAGGAGATAAGAGGGGAGTAGAGAAGGAGATCTTGTGAGGATCGGAGGTTGCGTGCAGGAAAGTACCGGGAGACGAGGTCACAGATGTATGGAGGAGACAAGTTGTGGATGGCTTTGTATGTCATGGTTAGGGTTTTGTAATGGAGTCTCTGGGCAATTGGGAGCCAGTGAAGGGATTGACAGAGGGGAGAAGCTGGGGAATAGCGGGGGGACAGGTGGATTAGTCGGGCAGCAGAGTTTAGAATAGATTGGAGGGGTGCGAGAGTGTTTGAGGGGAGGCCGCAGAGCATGAGGTTGCAGTAGTCAAGGCGAGAGATGATGAGGGCATGGACTAGGGTTTTTGCAGATTCTTGGGTGAGGAATGAACGGATGCGTGAAATATTTTTGAGTTGAAGTCGGCAGGAAGTGGAAAGGGTTTGGATATGTGGTTTGAAGGAGAGATCAGCATCAAGGATTACTCCGAGGCAGCGAGCTTGTGGGACTGGGGAGAGTGGGCAGTCATTTACTGTAATTGATAGGTTCGTAGGGGGGGTCACGTGAGATGGGGGAAAGATGATGAATTCTGTTTTGTCCATGTTGAGTTTCAGATATCTAGTGGAGAAGAAGGATGAAATAGTGGACAGACATTGAGGGATTCTGGTTAGTAGGGAGGTGATATCTGGTCCAGAGATGTAGATCTGTGTGTCATCAGCATAGAGATGATACTGAAAGCCATGAGATTCTATGAGCTGTCCCAGGCCAAAGGTGTAAATAGAGAACAGCAGGGGCCCTAGGACTGAACCTTGTGGGACTCCGACAGATAGGGGGCGAGGTGAGGAGGTGGTGTGTGAGTGGGAGACGCTGAATGTCCGGTCTGTTAGGTATGATGAGATCCAGGAGAGGGCCAAGTCTGTGATGCCGAGGGATGAGATGAATGGAAGATGGCGTTTAATACTCCGGAGGGACATTTTCAGTACCTGGTGATGCCTTTTGGGCTCACTAATGCCCCTTCTGTCTTCCAGTGCTTCATGAACTACATTTTCCGAGACTTTGTGGATAAATTTTTGATTATCTATCTGAATGATATTTTGATCTTCTCCAAGGATTGGGATTCTCATGTGGAACATGTTCGGACTGTGTTCTGGATCTTGAGGGAGAATTCCCTGTATGTCAAAGGATCGAAATGCCTTTTTGGGGTACAGAGGATTTCATTTTTGGGATTTATTTTGTCTCCGTCAACTATTGAAATGGACCTGGCCAAGGTACAGGCCATTTATGATTGGGTTCAGCCCACTTCTTTGAAGGCCCTCCAGAAGTTTTTGGGTTTTGCTAATTTTTATCGGAAATTTATAGCAAAATTTTCTAGTATTGCCAAGCCATTGACTGATCTGACTAAGAAGGGTGCTGATGTGTTGAATTGGTCTCCGGAGGCTGTTTCTTCCTTTCAGGAGCTGAAGCGAAGATTCACTTCTGCCCCGGTTTTGCGGCAACCTGATGTCTCACTCCCGTTCCAGGTAGAGGTGGACGCTTCTGAGATTGGTGCAGGAGCTGTTTTGTCCCAAAAGGATCCTGTAACATCTAAAATGAATCCCTGTGCTTTCTTTTCCCGAAAATTCTCTCCATCTGAATGTAACTATGATGTGGGGAATCGGGAACTGTTAGCCATGAAATGGGCATTTGAGGAGTGGAGACATTGGTTGGAGGGAGCTAAAAATCAAGTCGTGGTCCTCACTGACCACAAGAATTTGATTTACCTGGAGTCGGCCAAACGCTTGAACCCTAGACAGGCTAGGTGGGCCTTGTTTTTTTACACGTTTTGATTTTGTGGTCTCTTTTCTTCCTGACACTAAGAATGTCAAGGCTGACGCTGTCTCTAGGAGATTCTTTGCTGATTCTCCTGTGGTGACCAAGCCTGCTACCATCTTAGGCGAAGGGGTAGTTCTTTCTGCCATCTCGCCCGATTTGAGACGTGCTCTGGAAGAGTTCCAGGAGGACAAACCTGAGCGTTGTCCCAGGGGAAAGTTGTATGTTCCTGACCAGTGGAAGAAGAGGGTGATGTCTGATGTTCATTGCTCTGCATTGGCTGGTCATCCAGGTATTTTTGGTACTAGAGATCTGGTGAGTCGGTCTTTTTGGTGGCCCGCCTTGTCTCGTGATGTCAGGAATTTTGTGCAGTCCTGTGGGACTTGCTCCTGGTCTAAACCTTGTTCTCGGTCTAGTGGGTTGTTGATGCCTTTGCCGGTCCCCAGGAGGCCATTGGCCCATATTTCAATGGATTCCATCTCTGATATGCCTGTCTCTCAGAGAATGACTGTTATTTGGGTGATTTGTGATAGGTTCTCTAAGATGGTTCATCTTGTACCACTCCCTAAGTTGCCATCTTCCTCTGAGTTGGTGCCCCTTTTTTTGCAACAGGTGGTTCGCTTGCACGGGATTCCTGAGAACATTGTGTCTGACAGAGGAGTTCAGTTTGTGTCTAGATTTTGGAGGATTTTCTGTTCCAAGCTGGGAATTCAGTTGACCTTCTCCTCTGCTTTTCACCCTCAGACCAATGGGCAGACGGAGAGAACAAACGAGACCTTGGAATCGTATTTGAGATGTTTTATTTCCGCTGATCAGGATGATTGGGTTTCATTTTTGCCCTTGGCCGAAATTGCTTTAAATAATAGAGCTAGTTCTGCCACTTTGATGTCACCTTTTTTTTGTAACTTTGGGTTTCATCCTCGATTTTCTTCAGGGCAGGTGGAGCCTTCTGCCTGCCCAGGTGTTGACACTGTGGTGGAGAGAATGCACCAGATATGGGACCAAGTGGTGGATAAGTTATCTCTCTCCCAGGAAAAGGCCCAGAGGTTTTCCAACCGACATAGGACCATTGGTCCCCAGTTTAAGGTTGGTGATATGGTTTGGTTATCATCAAAAAATATCGCTATGAAGGTGGCTTTTCCTAAGTAGAGTTGAGCGACTTTTGGTTTTTTAGGGTCGAGTTTCGTTTCGTGAAACCCGACTTTTCCAAAAGTCGGGTCGAGCAAGATCGGCCGACTATAGGGAAAAGTCGGGGTCGTCCCGAAACACGAAACCCAATGTAAGTCAATGGGGAATAAAAGTCGGCAGTGAGAGGACAGGAAACACACCTACAGTGCCCATTTGAATGCCAAAAGCATCAATTCTTCTTACTTAAGCTTGTCAACCTTAATTAACTTCATAATACTAGTTACGCACTGAAAAACGCACGCTCAGTACCTCAGCAGGACAAAAAAAAAATTGGGATTACTTTTAAGGCTGTGTGCACACGCTGCGGATTCTGCTGCGGTTCCGCAGCGGGTTTGGCCGCTGCGGGTCCGCAGCAGTTTTTGCTGCGGTGTACAGTACCATTATTCCCTATGGGAATCAAAAACCGCAGTGCAGACGGTGCGGAATTTTCCACGCGGATTATCTGCGGTTTTCAATCCGCAGAAAGAATTGACATGTCAATTCTTTCTGCGGATTCTGCTGCGGTTTGCCATCTCCTCCATTGAGGGCAAAACCGCAGAGCAATCCGCAGGTAAAACCGCAGGTCTTTTGAACTGCGGTTTCACCTGCGGATTTTACAAAATCCGCGAGGATGAATCCGCACCACAATCCGCAGCGTGTGCACGTACCCTTAAAAAGCAGTTTACAGAGCAGTGGGTAAACAGCAATGCAGCCGTCAGGAAGCCTTAGAAGGCAGCCTAACAACCAACACCGCTGATCCACCACAATATAGCCTCCCCTTGCACTGCACACACAGTGACTGGTGTGTTGTACAGGCAAAATCGCTAGCAGCAGAAGCAGTTTTTGGTGTCTTCTTACCTGCCTAACGCTCTCCCTACATAATCATCATCATCAGCAGCAGCTCTCCCTATTCTGAGATCAGCATGAGGAACATGGCGGTCGGCGTGCACGCCCTTTTATACCCCCTGTGACGCCCACCAAAGCAAGCCAATCACTTGCATGCCCTTCTGAAAGATGGTGGTGACCCCTGCCTATGTCATCACGTTGCCCACAGTGTCCGTGGATCCTGATTGGCTGAAAAAGAACGCAAAACAAACTTTTGAAACGCGACTTTGGCACGTAAGTCGCCGAACTCGTGGCCGACCTCATCCTAGGGTCGGGTTTCGTTTCATGAAACCCGACTTTGCCAAAAGTCGGCGACTTTTGAAATTTTTCGACCCGTTTCGCTCAACTCTACTCCTAAGTTTAAGCCTAGATTTATTGGACCTTACAAGATTTTGGAGATTATTAATCCGGTCTCTTTTCGTTTGGCTCTTCCTGTCACATTTAAAATCCATAATGTGTTTCATAAGTCCTTGTTGAAGAGGTTTGTTGAACCAGTTGTTCCTGGGGTGGCACCTCCGGACCCTGTATTGGTTGAAGGTAGCATGGAATATGAGGTAGAGAAGATACTGGATTCCCATCTGGCTAGACGGAGACTCCAGAATTTGGTTAAGTGGAAGGGTTATGGTCAGGAGGATAATTCCTGGGTCTCTGCCTCTGATATTCATGCCAAAAGATTGGTGCGTGCCTTTCATCGGGCTCACCCTGATCGCCCTAGTGGCGTGGATGAGGGTTCGGTGACCCCTCCTCAAGGGGGAGGTACTGTTGTGAGTTCATTTTCCCCTTCACCATTGAGGTCTAATGAACTCCCTCTTCTGGTGAAGGAAGGTAGTGAGGCTGATTACCAAGCACCTGAGCAGGAGGATGATGACTGGGTGACTGGAATTGCTGACTGGATATAAGGCAGCCAACGCCCTTCTGCCTTGCTGGTGATCTCTCTGAGGGATTCTAGGAGACCAGTCTGATTCCTGCTCCTCAAAAGCTAAGTTTTCTGCTCTGCTTTTTGCATTTGTGTTTTGGTTTTGTTTTGCCTTGTTTTTCTGGATTTCTGCCATTCCCTGCTGGGATGAGCTGAATTGCTTTTTGCTCTGTCTTCAGAAAATACCTGAGTACTGATATAGTCTTTTTGAAGCCTAGCGTCTTCAGGGCTTTTTTCCCTATCAGTCTGTTGGCTCTTGTTTTGATAGGGTTTTGGTGGATTGCAGACAGCAGCTTTTTTATCCTTTCCTATTTAGTTAGCTTGGGCCCCATCATTTGCTCAGCCTATCTTTCTATCTGTGTGAGTGTTTTTTTCATCTTGCTTCACCGTCATTATATGTTGGGGGCTGCCTATTGCTTTGGGGTCTGCTCTGGGGCAGTTTAGATTTCCCTTTCTGTCTTTAGGCTATTTAGTTCTCCGGCTGTGATCGAGGGGTCTAGGGCACCGTAGGAACCCCCACGGCGACTGCTAGTTGTTGTTTATAGGTTGAGGGGTCTGCAATCCGATAGCTGCCAACTTCTCTAGTTTTCTGGACTTAGCTAGTATTTCTGTTTTTGCCTCCTACGGTGACTCATTCATAACAGATCCAGATCCTCACATTTGTCTCCAAAGGCTAAGTCCTTTCAGCCAGCTTCTGAGCATGCTCCTGGAATGAGCTCCCATTGGAGTTCAGGAGTCAGGTGCTCAGGTCCTGCTCCTGAT